>NC_092206.1:22988345-23005121 GCF_043381705.1 Parasteatoda tepidariorum
TATATAATAAGCGTTCGATGTGTTTCAATATGGTTTAAAGGTTTTTATAACGTATTGATTATTCTTTAAATTAAAGGATTCCTAATCCTTGTATAATCAAGTGAAATATTTATTTATTCGTTGCTAAAGTTCATTTTAACGTTTTACCTAATTATGCATGCAATAAGACACGTTTGAGTCATAAAATTTTTTCTTTGTACAATAATACCAAACAAGCTTCATATAATAAAGTATTAAATGTTTTCATCCATATAAGAACTTTACTTTGTGCTAGTTTCGTTTGTTTATGCATCTTATTTCCCCGTGGTAATTTTATTTAAGAAACATTATACTTTTATTTTACAACAAAAAGCAGATTTTTAAACATAATTATTTTATATCTTTTTCTAAAAAAACTAAAATCTCTGCAGTATATTTCTTATTTATAAACGTACACGCGAAAGCTTTTCATTACGTTTTGCCGAAACTAAGAAGGTAAGAAAATATTAAGCTCTTACTTTCCCAGTCGCTTTCATCGATTTCTTATAAATTATTTAGGGTTGAGAGACTAAGAGCTTTAAATCATCAAAAGTAAATTTAAACTCCATATGAAACAATTCGAAGAGATAATCTTTAGTCACTAGATCGAAGATCTAAGTAGAATAAATCCTTACTCGAATAGTTTTATTCCAAGAAAAAAATCAACCTAGCAGAAAATAATAAGGAAACCACAACCGGGAGAAGAAAGGGTGAAAATGGAAAATAAAAGAAAAATAAACAGGATGATTACAAAAGAAGAGACTATTCACTATAAAACATATATTAATTCATATAAGTACTTTACTTCGTGTGAGTACCTTTTTCGATGTTAGATATACTTATAATCACTAACTAGATTGTCCTTGTTTCTTATTCGAAATTAATTTAGACACTTTCTACAGTTTTGTTTTAAGTAAAATTAATCTCAAATATTTATGTTTCATTTTAAGGCACGTTACACTAAATTACACATCTGAACGCTGTAATTTTAAATTATAATCATTTGCATGTAGAATTATTTGAAATTATTTCTCTAAGAGAATCTCCACAGCATATTTTTTTATTTATAAATAAATGCACACGGTTAAGCTTCTAATTACTTTTTTCTCGAAAGCAACCAAAGTACAGCTGAAATAAAAATATAATTTTTATTTTGCGAGTACCTTCCACCAAGTAGTAACGATTTCTTCAACTTTTATATACCATATAGGTTAAAGAAAAAAAAAGCCATGAAAGCCACGCTAAAGATTTGAAATCATCAAAAGTAAAACTAAACTTCAAGCAAAACGAAGTCGAAACGATTACACTGGGTCATTTGAGGAAAGGTCTTAGTAGAAGAAATCGTTACTGGCAATGCTTTAATTCACGAAATAAAAAGAAAATCAGCCTAGCGGAAAATAGTGAAGAGACCACAACCTGAAGAAGAAAGGGAAAAGGAAGAAAAAAATCAGGATGAGTACAAAAAATGACACCATTCACTATAAAACATATATTAAGTCATATAAGTATTTTACTTTGTGCGAGTACCTTATTTAATGTAGGATATACTTATAGTGCGTAACTTGTCTGCATTGTTCCTTATCTCGAAAGAATTTAGACACTTCATGCTGCATTTCAAAACAAATTGATCTTAAACATTTATGTTTTAATTTAAGATGCATTAAACTAAATTTTAAAGAAAAATTAGTTATTTTATATTAGAATTATTGTAATACACGCACTATTCACTACAAAACATGTGTTAAGTCACATAAGTATTTTACTATGTGCTAGTGTCTTATTTAACGTAAGACATACTTATTGTACCTAACTAGTCTGCATTGTTCCTTATCTCGAACGAATTTATACACTTCATGTGGCATTTTTAAACAAATTCATCTTAAACAATTATGTTTTATTTTAAGATGCATTATACCAAATTTAAAAAGAAAAAATCAGTAATTTTATATTAGAATTATTGTAATACACACACTATTCACCTCAAAACATATGTTAAGTCATATAAGTATTTTACTTTGCTCTAGTACCTTATTTAACGTAAGATATACTTATTGTACCTAACTAGTCTGCACTTTTTCCTTACCTCGAGCGAATTTAGACACTTCATGCGACATTTCAAAACAAATTAATCTTAAACAATTATGTTTTATTTTAAGATGCATTATATTAAATTTAAAAAGAAAAAATCAGTAATTTTATATTAGGATTATTTTAATACAATCTAAAATAATCTCTCTAATAGAATTGAAAGTCTCGACAGCATATATTTCTTATTTATAAACGTACACAGTTAAGCTTCTATTTACTATTTCCCCAAATGCAATCAAATGACAACAAGAAAAATAAAATCTTTATTTCACAAGTACCGTCCACTGATTTCTTTTATCTAACCTTTAGAGTAAAGAAGAAAAAAAGAAGATTGCTCAAAAAATTTTAAATCATCAAAAGTAAAATTAAACTCCAAACAAAACGAAATCGAAGCGATTACCCTTGGTCACTTGAGAGAAGGTCTAAGTAGAAGAAATCGTTACTCGCTTTGCTTTAAAACATGAAATGAAAAAAAAAATCACCCTAGCTGAAAATAATGAAGAAACCACATCCCAGAGAAGAAAAGGAAATGGAAGAGAAAAAAAAATCAAGATGAGTACAACAAAGGAAAAAAAAGGAGTTTTGGAGTAAGAAGAAGCATGCGGTAAAGGAAGAAGTAGATAAGATGGAAACGAAATCCATTCGTATTAATGGGTAGAAGAGGGTTAACTGTTCCCGGGAGTGGGCTTAGGAAGTCTTAGACGGCAGAAGCTCGTCAGTCACGGGATCATCGAAATGCCCATTCTTTTTGGTGAAGTTACGATTCTAAGACTGTTCGATTTGTCCCAGCTTCAGTTTTGTCTGTATTCCGTGGGACTACGGACTTACTAAAACTGCCCCCCAACTTAATCTTAGTTTTGTAAAGAAACGTATAAATAAAGCCCAGAGACATTTGATAAGAAACTTCAGCTAGTGAAATCCATTACTAGACGGCTTTCGTTGAATGCATGTTTATGGTAAAATTTCAAATAGGAATGATTATGCAGTGATATTAGTTCTGCAGCAAATAGTGTTAATAGGCGTAGATTTTTATGGTGTTTTGAAGTTATTTAGAAATTTTGTTGCTTACTTTGCATTTTAAGGCTCAATTCAGTTGCAATGCTACTACAGTTGAGCCTGCTTATAACGAGTTTTGATTTTACTAGATACCAAATTTCCAGAAGAAATCTGAAATACTTGGAAGCACCATGTTAAGTTTATTTGAGCTTTATTTTAACGAACATGCACCGGTTTTAAAGTGTAACTCAACGCACATTATCTATGTTTCTACTGAAAAGAAATTAAAACTACATGTAGTAAATACTATATTTTTATTTTAGTAAGTGTGCATGAACTTTTAGAAACTGTACACGAACTCGTTTCTTACGAACTCTCGGTTGTAACGACAAAATATTAAGGTTTCTTTGCTCTCGCTATAGGAAATAGGTGATAGAAAGGGAAAAAAGGCAGGATTAATACAAAAAACGAAAGAAAAAAAAATTCTTGGAGTAAAAAAATGGAGTAGAAGACGAAGTATATAGGATGTAAAAACAATCCATTCATATTAATGGGTGGAAGAGGGTTAACTATTCCCGGGAGGTCTTAGATGGGAGAAGTTCATCAGTCTTGAGATCATCGAAATGCCTTTTCTTTTTGGTAAAGTTACAATTCTAAGACAGTTCAATTCGTCCCAGCTTCAGCTTTGTCTGTATGCCGTGTGGCAACGGACTTACTAAAACTTTCTCCCAATTTTATCTTAGTTTTATTAAGAAACATGTAACCAAAGCCTAGTCATTTGATAAGAATAAATTATTTGAATAATCAAAAATACAATCAACTCTCTAGCAAAACTGCGTCACTAAAGAACTACTTTAGTCATCACAGACGACGTTTAAAATTTTTTTCCTCTTAAACTTTGAATAAAAATGAGTCGGTATTAGATTTACAGTTAATAAAGAGGAAATAAGTACATTAAGTTTTGCCAGTCTGGTTTTTAACCAAGAAGTTAAACTAGTACAGAATATCTCAAAAGAAATTTAATTATTAAGAAAACTCTTTCCGATGCAAACTATTTCTCCGTTGTCTCAAAGTAACATTAAATGACATATTTTTTTTATAACTTTGTTGTAGTTCAGATTATAAAAGACGTTCTAAATCAGTTTTATTTTCATTTCTTTAAAATAAAAGATCGAATGATTTGATAGAATGATTTTTTATTTAAGACAAACGAGTCTAAATAATTTTATTATGATGCTCAGTAAGCTTAAATTTATACTTAGTTTGCTATTTTTTGTCAGTAAATATCATCATATATGCATTTTTTTGTCGCATATATAACAAACATTTGACATCTGTCTTTGGTATATGACATTTTTATGTATCGTTCGTACAATTTCTGTTTTGCTTCGTGCAAATATCTGCTGACTTTACAACTACACTGTCTATGACCTGTTTTGAACTTTGGAAGGAAGGCGGCTTAGAAAAAAGGAAAATGTGTGCCCCTTTACAGTTAGATGTATGTTTTATAGTGAACTTTTTTTTAACTTTCAAATGGGTTAACAGAAATAATCAATTGGCAGTCATGTGCCACAGGTCCTGAGTTCGATCCTCAGACCGGGAAAGGTTGAATCAGCCTTTCATCCCTTCAGTGGGTCGATAAGTGAGTACCAAGCATGCTTGGGAACTAAACACTGAGCGTTCCGCGTTTGGCTGACCTCCTGACCGGAACATCTGCTCCTGCACCCCAATGCCCAAGGTCAAGGAAACTCAGATGGACACAGTAGGCCTTGGCCCTCTATGGGCTGTCGCGCCACTGAGTTTAGTTTAGTCATGCCTGACATGTTACCCAATATTTCCTACAGCGATGTATTACTAAGGTCCATGACCATTACCCTGGCCTGGTTCGTGACTGTTACCAGGACCCTAGACTGATACTTTTCCTAATCTACCCACACTGCTTAGATAATTAGGCTATTTTAATATCAATTATGAAGCAAACACGCATGCGTTGAGAAAGGTACTAAGTTAGAATGCAGAGCAAAAGAAATTTCATTTTTAATTAAACTCGCATAACTCTAAGTGAACAATAGCGATAACATTCAGAAATGCAAGAAAGAAAAAATCCAATTTTAATTAAATTCTGTGTACTTTAAAATATAAAACAATCTAATTAATATACACTAAAAAGAATGATAACAATATAATAAATAAACAAGTTTCTATAATAAATAAAGCTGCTTGTATTATAATAAAGCAGAAACTGAACTTGGCTTAAAAGTACACAATTAAAAATGTTTTGTATCAGTAGTTTACTGTAATCAGTTGATATTAAAGTACGTTATGAGACATTGAGCTGCGATGGCTCAACGGCTAAAGCCCTGAGTTGGTTGGTAAAGCGAAATATGAAGTTCTGTCCTATTTATCAGCCAAAGTTTGCCCTCCTTCAGATTTATTGGTACAAGTTTGAATGGTGAGTAAATACAATCGGTGCGCTATACCAATGCCTCCTGTAACTGAAAGCCTCCACACGGTTCTTATAGGTGGTCCGATCAGACCTATATGAAGGCAAACCAGTTAACGAAAGAGCCATTTAATAGATCATCCAATAAAAAGAAAGTGGGGAAAATATTTTATTTAAAATTTAATTAATTTATGAATATGATTGGTTTTTCTTATTGTCAACCATTACAGATTCAATTCTTAAATATATACGAAACAATTCTCTCACTTACTTTTAAAATAGAATTTGGGTTAATGCTCACATTTGTTTCACTTTTTTAAATAGTATGAGCAGACTACTTATAAGAAACCGTGTGGAGGCTTTCTGATGTAGGAGGTGATGGCAATATAAACCATATTTGCTAGCTATTAAGGGGACTGGAAAGTAATGTCATTTCGGTGCATTTGATATTTGTTATCAAGATTTTATTTTTAATCGATATCGTATTCACCCTCGTTATCAACAACTTTTCAGTGCCGGAACGAAAAGGAATCAAAATGGATCGAAAGAAATGAATTGGATTTTAAGGCTAACGAATATTTGATGCACCGAAACGATATTACTTTCCGGTCCCCTTAATATTTACTGTCGGTAGCGACATTTTGGCGCCTAGACCTCTATGGCTTCCCTGGTCCACAATGAGTTGTTGCGAAAGTATTTGACTTCTGTTTTCTTTCCGTATAAAATGGGTTTTTTTGTGTTTCTAGTACGATGTCTTCAAAGTTGCACACAAACGTTTACATATTTTTAAAGCTAAATAAATCATATATAACAAATAAACATAGTACAATTCTAGTAACAGTTATAACACAAAGATTTTATTTTGAACTCTGAATCAGTTTAGAATTGAAGCACATTAATAGTTTAAAATGTGATCCAGATAGATGATTATAATCAGTTAGGGTCATCTTTTTTATCATTTTATCTTTTTCATCTTTTTTTCAAAATTCTACCACATTAATGGTTAAAAATGTAATCTTGCCCCATGATTAGAATCATTTAGGGTCATATATTTTACAATTTGATTATTTTTAAATAGTTTAAGCACATTAATAGTTATAAATGTGATTTTGACCTATTATTATAATCATTTATTGTCATCTTTTTTATCAATATATTTCATTTTCTTGTATAGAATACTTTTTTGAAAAAAAGTTGAACTAAATAGATCCTGACAAAATTCTACATATTTGTTTACTTTTTATTTAAAAACATATCAAACTCTCCTCTCTCGGTATTTTTTTAAAAAAAATATAATCTACAGAAAAGCCGAAAGCTTGCTCAATCTTAAGAAAACAAACTGATTTCGAACAGAAACTTTTATCAATAATGGAATGTGGAATGCTGCTGACTCAACAGCAAAAAAAGCGTCGTCGAAAATTTTTGGTGACAGGTTTAGTGACGAATCGACTCTTTTTGGCGCCAACATTTATTCGCTTAGTTCGCATTTGTTCGTTCTCATTATTCATTCTTTTTCTGAAACTCTCATCCATCTTCGGGCATTTATTTAGGGAGAAAAAAGTTTTCAATATTCATATTAAATCAAGCCAAAAGGAAATATGATCTCACTTTCCACTTTAGTTACAAATTATACCGAATATAAAGAGTTAAAAGCTTTAGTCAGTGAATAATGTATAGATAAAAATGCTTTTCATAAAAAAACCAGATAAAAAAATAGAATAAACCTCGTTAAATTTTTAAAGTTTATTTAGCTTGGAGTATTTTTATAATTTTAAAATGTATTCTTGCTTTAACAAATTGAAAATTAACTTTTAATTTTTGCATAAAGTAAAGATATTAAAATGCCCCAATGAAATTTATATACGAGAAGTTTGATTCATTTTTGGCGATTACTTTGCATTTGTAAAGTTTTGTACAGATATTTATGTTATATAATTATAAAATATTAAATCTTACCAGTTTTGATTGGGCAAAAGTGTTTCTATGAATAAACAGATAAATAATTCTTTTTTTCACTTTAGTACAGATCAGTTAAATGTTTAAAAAAAATTAACAATGTGTGATTCAGGTGTTGGAGCAAAATTATGACATTTTTCGAATGATTTGTAATGTTTTAAAGTTTTTGGGTGTGTCTAAATTGATATAGAAAAGACGAAAATAATTATCGAATTTATATTTAATTACTCTTGATATGTTTTTACTATATCAGATTTCAGATTTTACTATATCAGATTAATTTTCAGAACCATTTCGTCACAAAAACCATGGGATTTGGGATGGAACGCGATCTCTCAAATGTATGACGAAAATGTTTTTTTCAATTCGGCTCCTCGTCCTGGTGCATTGTAAGAACTTTTTTAGAATAGAATGACGAAGCTAGAATGAACACTAGGCGATCGAAAATGAACAGCTGAGAAAAAGATGACCATTCCATATGGTGGCCTCGAACCAGAAAGATTCCGGGCCCGAATCCCGCTTCAGGCATGTGTGTAATTTATATCTTTGTTCTATCTGTATGTAGTCTGGGAAGACATTAATCAACCAACATGGATCCCACTATAACGTGATAATAAGAACACTTATATACATAGATTAGGCGTTACGAAGTCTTTTTTTGGAGAAAAAAAAAGAGGAATTTTGACGAAATTCGTTTGTTTGAAGAAGTGACAATAGTTACTTCGGTATCCGTGATGGCTCAAGGGATATAGAGCGTTAGCCTTCCAATGAGGTGAACCGGGTTCTAATCAGATCGATGGCTGATCGATATGAATTCCGCATCCGGCTTGCACTCGCCACAGTGCTGACGTAAAAATATCCTCAGTACTAGATGGATCATGGGTTAGAGTCCCCTTGCCATTCAGTTAACCGTGGGAAGTTTTTGTTCATTTCCTCTCCATGTTACGCAAATGCGGGTTAGTTCCATTAAAAAGTCCGCCATGAAGGCAAATTTCTCCCAATACTTGATCCAGAAGTTTCCTTGTCTTCTGCATTAGGTTCAAAATCATGCATATTTGAAAATTGATAGTCGTAAACTAAAAATTCTGTCGGCTGTTCAACGACGGTTATGAGATAGTTACGGAAATTTTGCTCGGAGCATATACGAGGAAAATGTTTCGTCAAAAACAAGGAGAATTTCCTGAAATTTTAGCATCCATTTTTACAGAGTAATCCCTATAATATAAATACTAAAGTTTCAGCTGGCAATCATTTTACTACATTAGTATAATAAGTATTTGTAGAACTGGGAATTTTTATTTGCTTTTCAACGTATAATACAAATACTCAGTTTTGTTAACAGACCATTAAACTGAATATTCCATTTAAAAAAATAAATATGAAATATTATTACTTTGTGTTTCGAGTTTTGTAAGAAAATAATATTGTTTTTGTTAGATATAAAAATTTCTCCCACTGAAACAAACTATACGATTCTTTTTAAAGAGAAAATAAATTATTTGAAATCCAGCTAAAACATTTCATGACAAAAGTTTAAAAAAATAGAACCTTTTGTTAAGTAAAAGCATTGTGGATCTAACACTCCATAGAATAAAGTGTAACAAAACGGTTCTTTCTACTTTTCTTTCATTCTAACAGCAGAAGAAGAAAAAAAAAGAATTTTTGAACAAACTGACTTAACATTTTGTTAAAAATGTTTTATAGTTCATTGTGCTCTCTTTTTTTATGTTATGACTCTTTGAAAGAAACCGTTTAGCATTCTTAGAAATAAAACTTTTTTCGTTTTCTTTCCTTTTGGTGTATTGATTTCTGTAAACCTTCTTTCTTTAAGAATTCGAAAGAGCAAACAATTCTAAGAAAAGACGAAATACACGAAATTACACAATTTCTTCGAAATTCCATTTTGTATTTGTCTTGTTATTCAAACTTATTGTTTAATTTGTAAAAAAAAATACTTATTTTATTAATAACACTCTACTTGCTATATCGGTTACTTAAGTAACTGATTGAGTGGGGGTAGTCCATAGATGAGGTCACATTTGAGTAGTATTTTCGATGTCCTCCCCTTTATCTTAATGTATCCCACTTCACATGGAACCCCTTCCCCTTGTCACATGTGACGCTTAATTACATAAACTTATAATAACATTTCAGAACCAAGCACAAAAATTATATTCTTTTTTAAAATTCAATTATGTTTCCGTTGCTTTTAATCAGTACAAAATAAAAAAATGGTGTATAGTTGTCGCAATTTTTGGCGTTAAATTTTTTGTACAAAAAAAACAATTTTTATTAAAATTTTTTGCATGTTGTTAAATTTTTTATTTACTTTTTCACTGATATAGTTTTAGTTATTTTTTTTATTTTTTGCTTACTGACAGAATATTATTTATTGCGCATTAAAATGAATTTAATGCTTCAAATGAAAAGAATTTCGTCTAAAAGGTAATGAACATTTTTAATTTTTAGTAATACTTTTGCACTAATTCTTTCAATTAATTGTTAATTTGTCGATTTCATCTAATTTTTGTACGATTGATACAGTTATGTTCTGAAAATGTATATAGTTTTCCTCAGCACCAAAAATGGTGAAAACTATACAACAAAAATTTTGCGGAGTTAGTTATCAGCTTTTAACTATTCTACAATGTAAAAACTATGCACCTATAAGTTTTGTTCCTTATTTTAACAGATCACTTGCGTATCTCTCTATTATTAACATATTTTTAACATAACATTATTAACATAAATTTTTATATGAAATAAATATTTAGTATGCTAATATAAAACATTTTTTAATGTTCAAATAGAAAAGCATGTTTTTTCATTTAAAATGATGATTGTTCTTAAAACTAGAAAACAATGTATGGATATGCCGGTTTCATTCAAAAATTAAGTTTTTAAATTTAAATAAAATAAAAATCGAAAAGAAGAAATAGTGATAAAATATAAAAGCTGAAATATATTTAAAATCCATAATTATATCTGTAATCTGTGTTTGCATCATTGGAAATTAATTCTAGCTTTCCTTTAATTCTATTAATAAAATAAAATTTAAAATGCTAAACAATATCATTGTGCGTTTTTAGAATGCAGAATTAGATTTACTTTTCTTTTTTTTCAAATGCGACTTTCTAAAAATTCAGTTTCTCCGGAACTCGAGTTGACACAAATTTTGTATTTTTCTATGAACAATTACGCTCTCTTGCAGTTTTTTACATAATTTTAAACTTGCAATTTAAAAATAAAATTTGATTATTATTCATTAAATAAGAAAAATAATAAATATTTACTAAAAGCTACATCTTTGAATAAACGAATTTTGTAATTGCGTGAAAAAAAATTTCAATTCGTTTAAAAAGTTCTACAGATATGGTTAAGTACGCAAAAAGTATAATTAGCATTAAGGGGTCAAAAGTTGGGGTCACTCCTGGCCAAAGTACTGGGACTATATTTCCCAGATTGTGGCTACCACCTACCTATATTTGGGGATCAGAAATCCGAATCCGTCGAAAAAAAGTTGTGTTTATTTAGAGGAAGTGCGTTTTTGTGTCTGATTTCATAACTTAAAATATTGTCTGCACAAATCAATTGCTATATTTGAATTCACCCCGTCGAACCATTAAGATTGAGTCAGGACTTGATTAATACAGGACTCTTCAAGTCTGTAGTACTGGATGTCCGGATACTATACAGATAGTATATTTAACTAAATTGTATAATAGAATTATTGCTACCTGTTGATTACGTTTGTAAATTCATACCTTAAGATTTACAATATTGAAATTTTCTGCTCGAGTTCTATCGTAAATAAATTTTTAAATTTCATGTGCTTAGAATTTGAAAAAGGTGATATAACTACATTTTTCAATAGCCAAAAAAGCGTTTTGGGGGACAACACCCAGATTTGTACATAAGCTACACGAATTTTCTGTGCACAATGCTCTTTATATGGTGAAAATTCTTGTTAAGTGCAAAAAGTGCGAAGGAATAGTATGTTATAAAAATTTCACCATTAAGCAAAGATCAAGTTATTTTTGTATTCCGTTAAGCTATTCAATTGTCTTTCACATTCAAAAATTAAATGTAAAGCGTTAAGACGTGATTTTAAATCTAAATCGCCCATCAATTAATACTTAATTCTATGATTGCGATAAAGTCGAATCTATTTAACCAAATCTATTTACATTATACGAATTTAAAAACTATTTTTAAGAATACTTCTCTGCTGGGAATCTATTTGACTGGTTCTCTCGCTTAGACAAGTTTGCTGCATCGGTAATCAATACAACTCATCTCGTATGCATGCAGTAAGACATACAATGCTAGAGTTCGAACCCAAGAATATCTTATATAAATGACATGCTTGCTTGAGAATTGTTGTTCTAAACACAAAACATGTCAATGAACTTCAAGATACTTCAAAAACCCTGAGGCATTGCATAGAGGGTGTATTTTAAGTAAACTGTGACAAGCATAGATATTTTAAAATATCTTTTTGAGAATATTCTAAAATTTAGTTGAAAAGAATAATGCTTTTGTGAAACATATTTTTAAAGTGCGCTGTGTTTGCATTAAAGCGAAGGTCTTTTAGTGAATTTTATGTGCTTTTTTTGTTTAAATAAGATAAAAGGACCTTTCCTAACTTATGTATGTTATAGTGTAGGATATTTAAACATATATTTAATTTTATTTTATCAGATACAGATAGTTTTTTTTATACTACATCTTTTACAGTTCTTCGCATATAAAAAAATTCAGAGAATTTGAAAATAATGTTTAACTTTTCTCTCTATTTAGAAAATTGTAAATGCCACCGCCTCATCTATTTTATGTTCTCCACTTAGTATTGCATTTTGTTTTGCTGAGCAAAATCTATTACCCTTAAAAGCAAGAAATTATGAAGGGATGTATAAAAATGTATAAGGAGAGTGGTGTGATTTAATTAAAAATAAATCATTTGATAATCATTAACTGTCATACTTGTAGTTAAATATACCATATGGAACGCTTTGCATCTCACTGAAATGCAATTGCAGAGTTAAAATTTGATGTGCAGAAAGGTTCATTTCATGTAAGAAACATTTCTTACATTTAAATTCTGAATTCTCAATTTCATTTGTTTGGTTTAAATAGTTGCAATGGATTTAGCCATTGTTGTAGTGAAATTTATCTACAACTCCTCAAGGTCTTAATTTTATGAACTCGTGCTTTAGCGAATCACAAAAGTAACATTAAAAAACAAAACCAAGATAGAGATTGGATGTTGACAGATTTAAATTTTAATACTTATATTGAAATTTTTGCTAGTTATGAGAGAAGAGAATTAAAAACCGCTTTTAATTTGAACTTTTAAAACCATGTGTGGTTATACATTGTTGAGGAGGAAAAATACTTATATTTTATTTCGTCTTATTTTTGTTAAACAATCTATGTTAATAAACTTAATCAATGTTAATAAACTTAAATTTAGTTTTCTTTTAAGTGCTGTTGATAATTTTTCAAATCCAAGTAAATTTCTTTTTAGTTACGATAAGCAAATTAGCAAAATGTTGTTCCATTATAATACGCAAATTATATATTTTATTAAAAATGTGATCTATGTTTGTCTTTCTAAAAAAATGTTAAATAATAATTAAAAGAAATAAGAAGCGATTATGAGGGTTGAGGAATGGAGCGAAAAAGTGGTGGAGCCTCCGAGTTATTAAAAAAATTGAAACAATTCTTAGTGTGATATATAATAGATAAAACATACTCGATGGAAAGTTTAACGTAATAAATTTAAAAGTACAAAAATTTCTTTAACTTGAACGTTTAAAAGATTTAAACCTATATTTAAATTAAATGCGTAATTTTACATCTTCTAATGCACATTTGTATGTTTAATTGCTGTTAGAGAAAGGAGACTTAATAAACGAGATCTTAAAAAAATCATTATATCAATTCCGAAGGATTTAAAAATTGAAACATGAAATATTACAATTTAAAACATACTTAAATTTTTCTGAGACGCAGGTGTATTGCTTTAATTTGTATAAAAAACACATTTTTAATGTCTTCTAATATAAAATTAATGGAAGAAAATACACTTAAATAAAACATAAGCATAATTATATCAATATTATGATAACTTATTTTACTCAGAAAAATGTGCATACTTTTCTTTAATTTGAGCGTTTTGGAAATTGAAACTTGATATATTAGAAAGATAAAAAGTATAATTACATTTTTATGTAGGTATGAATTTCTTAATATGTATCCAAGACCAAAACTTAATAATATCAATTTTGTAACTAACGCTACACTTCGAAAATATAATTATTTTCTCTTATTTTATTAATTCACAAATTGAAATCATAAATATAGAGCTTAAAATGCATAATAAGTTTACCGAATAGACGAATGTATTGCTTTACTATGTTTAAAAAATAAATATGCATAATTCGTGTTTTATTGAAAACTAAAAGAAGAAAAGATATTTAATTGAAATAAAGATATAATTATATCAATAATTTCATGAATTTTGGAGAACAAAAACAATTATCTTTAATAATTTTCTTTTAATGTTGTATTATCTTATTTCCCTCTTAATATCCTCTTCTCCTATTTTCTCTTTTTCTTATTCTTAATAATTTAATTGAGTATTTTAAAAATTTTAACTTGATATATTAAATTTTAAATATATGATTGCATTTTTTCTTGCACACGTGAATGAAAGTATTGCTTTACTATGTTTAAGAAATAAATGCTTAATTTACTTTTAATTGAAAATTAAACGAAGAAAATACACTTTTCTGAAATCTAGATATAATTATATCAAAATATAATGAAGTTTTGAGCACAAAAATTATCTTTAATAATTTTCTCTTAATATTCTATTTCCTTATTTTTATTTTTCTTATTCTTAATATTTTTCTCTTAATTGAACATTTCAAAAAATTAAACTTGATAGATTAAAACTTAAATATGTAATTGTATTTTTTTCTAGTACACGTTTATATATTTTAGTAAGAGGCAAAAATAAATTATAATTTCTCACAAATTCTTGAGAAAAAAAAAACGTTCAGGTCTTCCTTACAGAGCTGTCGTTCATTTGAGAATAATCATCTCTGTTGGCGACTCTTTTCCGCCTTAAAGGGCTTTAAAAGAAAATTGAATTTTAAGGTATGACAGGATCTTTATGAATAACGTCATGCAGTAAAAATAAAAATAATGCCTTAAGGTAAGTCAAGCTTTCTTTATGAATTTTAACAAGCGTGGGGAAAAAAATGGCTTCATTAATTAGATGGCGCTGAAAAAAGCAACATAAAAAATCGATCTGCTATCTGGAGATGTTCCAGTACCTCATTTTCTTTTCCTTTTTATATCCTCAGACAAATTTGATAAATATATTAAGATTCATCAAGGAATGTTGCATGATTTTGTCGTTGCGTTGAAATAAAATAAGTGCATGTTTATGTTTATAGCAAATTTATAATTATGATTTTTTTAAAGTAAAATTGTAATATATGTAAAGCAGTAAATGCTAAAGTTGATAAGATTTAAGAGATCCTAAAGCCTACAAGGCTTAACATCATACTTGAAATCACATAAATTAGTAATATGTTACAAAATTTATACGGAAAAGGAAATTCAGGTAAAATTACCGTCCTTTAAGGTAATGATATTTCTGCTGAAAAAATCCCGATTCTGCTAAGCCTAATTTAACATATTAAGTACTAATTTCTTTTTAAATCGTGAAAAAAACCCTAAGAAAATGAGAGTTTTGTATTGCTTAAAAAATAATAAACTTGCATATTTTTTTTAAAAAAAGTACTGTATGGTAGACTGTAGTGTATGGTAATGATATTTCTGCTGAAAAAAATCCCGATTCTGCTAAGCCTAATTTAACATATTAAGTACTAATTTCTTTTTAAATCGTGAAAAAAACCCTAAGAAAATGAGAGTTTTGTATTGCTTAAAAAATAATAAACTTGCATATTTTTTTTAAAAAAAGTACTGTATGGTAGACTGTAGTGTATGGTAATGATATTTCTGCTGAAAAAAATCCCGATTCTGCTAAGCCTAATTTAACATATTAAGTACTAATTTCTTTTTAAATCGTAAAGAAAACCCTAAGAAAATGAGAGTTTTGTATTGCTTAAAAAATAATAAACTTGCATATTTTTTTTAAAAAAAGTACTGTATGGTAGACTGTAGTGTATGGTAATGATATTTCTGCTGAAAAAAATCCCGATTCTGCTAAGCCTAATTTAACATATTAAGTACTAATTTCTTTTTAAATCGTAAAGAAAACCCTAAGAAAATGAGAGTTTTGTATTGCTTAAAAAATAATAAACTTACATATTTTGTTTAAAAAAAGTAAAGGAAATATACTATGTTATGTCTCGAAACAAAGCATCAAATGGATCAGCAAACTAAAAAAAAATAAATTATTATTCCAAAACGCTTTTTCTGCTTTCACTACACAGTACCAAATCAAAATCCGAATATTCAATACCATATCAATAACAAATCAAAATCAATAATTTACACAAAATCAAAATATACCGCAGAATCAAAAATATTTTATTTTATGAAGCAAGTTCGAAACTTTTAAATAAAAAAAAATCTGAATTCATTTCCTTCTTCATGTTGATGCAACGTCGTTCCATTCATCTTTTTAAGTTATCGAAAAATGTCTAAACCAAACTTTAATAAAAATTACCCTTAATGGAAAACATACAAATAACGGTGTATTGATTTTCCAACCAAAATATTTATTTATTACTTAAGCCCCAGAAAAAAAACTTTGGAACTATAAACAGGAACTCTAGTTAGGAAATATGGGTACATAGATGCGTGCCAATTTTAGTTTCTTTTTTGGACGGCGGATTGATTTACAGAGGCTATTCAGAAAACCATTTTTCAGCACAGGGCTGAATGCCAAATCATGATCATAAATTCAGCAGACAACCACGCGTTATGAGTGTTTCTTTCATAGCTATTATTCTGGGAGTTTTATAGGCCAGAAGCTCAACTAAGAAGCAGAGTAAATCTTAAGAGAATTCCGCTTATATGAATAAAAGAAAACACCAGTTCCCTGATATAAAGTATATTGCTGAAGTTAGAATTACTTTAGAACACGTAGTAACTTTTTTATTATTACAATAAGTTTCGATAAATCACCAGTACTGATTTTTTAATTAGCAGCACAGCTATATTAAAATGTTTTACCCGCATAATTCTGAACACAAGATAAGGGCGCAATATAATTGTCATATTATGTTATGGTT
>NC_092206.1:23005448-23015391 GCF_043381705.1 Parasteatoda tepidariorum
ATATATATATTATGACAGTATACGACACCATAGCACCGTTTATGCTTAAAATTTCTACTATTTTCAAAAAGATAAAAAAGGATGTTTATGTGTTTATTTAGAGAAAGTAACGTTTTCTGTCTGATTGCTTAAATTACCATATTTCCTGTCACACCCGCAATCCAAAATCAATTAATCCATTTAGATTAAGTCTTAGAACGTGGAGATCCGACCCTTAGATCAAAATGCTTTCAGGGTGGTCTGTTTCTTGTGCACAGCTTATCAAATTTCTCCAAATAATTACTGTTATTAGCAAAAACAAATCGTGTACTTTTGTCTCATTTCTTGTTGTGTTCAAGTTTAATGACGTTGCATATTACAACTCCAAATTTCAGTGAGGGAACATATATTATTACAGCGTATTGTTAATTTCATTAAACTAACAATCTATATGTATAAAGGGATCATAAACTCGGGGTAGATTGCAGGACAACGCAGGGGAACTATTGCGAGTCCTGGTTGACTGATGACGAATAGAGTTGTATATCGCAGTGGAAGCTCAACAATGTTGAATATTGTGGAACGGTTAAGCGTCATGAGATGTTTATCTAAGATGTCAAATGGCCGTTTTACTATGCAATCAAATACGCTTTATTAACCGCCCTATAAACACGAGAACTGCAAGATTCCATTACTGAAACATATCCTGCACATTAATGATTGCGATTCAGTTATGTAATAGGGTTATCAGTCATTTCAAATTTAATATGGGTCAGCATCTCATTACAGAGATAATTATAAGTTTTGAATTATCATGAAAGATAATGAAATCTGTTGCTAAAGTGGAGTTAAATTGCAATTATGTTGTAAAGGATGCTGTCTTAAGGCATGCACGTTGCTTTTTGTTTAAATTCCTACTTTTGTAAATAAATAATCATAAATTTCCTTATAAGGCTTGAGAACTATTTTGCCCGGCGTGCCCAAGACGCGTAAAAATTATGATCCAGATTTCTTTACATTGTCCATTCGGGCATTAAAACATAACTTGTAGGATGCCTATTCACTCTCAGAAATGAAATTCTCATTTTTGACAAGTCAGCAATCCTTGTGCTGTATTTCGTTAACTCTGAGAATCATTTCGTCAAGAAATCACGTGATTTGTGTCGAAACGCGAACTATCAATTGCATGACGAAAATGTTCCCTCGAAATTTGAGAAGTTCTACTCGAAATCTTATCTTAATGCATTGTGGGAGATTCTTAGCTATAATTAACTATAAATTTTCGAATTGTTTCTTTTTTTATTTTTCTGCTCCTTTGTGATGCAGTGAGCTGTCAAATTTTCTGGATTAAGTTCCTAAAAAAGCCACATGAAACACAGATTCTTAACTAGAATGACAAAACTAGAATGGCGACTGGACACATACTTGTTTATTAGAACTATAATAAACGGAAAGGAAATTAATAATTTTATGAATCTGACAAGAATAATTTAATTGTTAATTTAAAAAATTGCATTTTAAACCATTGACTTTAAAAAATAAATGTTGAGCCGTGGTTATTCAGATAATAAAGCGCTTGCCTCCCAATGAGGTGGCCCAGGTTCAATTCCCAGCGGTGGATCACCTATACAATGAACCTGGCTCGTACCGATCATAGTGATGACACAAAATATCCTCAGTGGTAAGCGGATCATGAGTAAAAGTCCCCTTGCCGTCAGGCTAACCGATGACGGTTTTCGTAGCTTTCTTCTACCTGTAACACAAATGCGGTTTAGTTCTCTCAAACATTCCTCAACGGAGGAAATTTTCTCCTAATACTTGATCTAGGAGTTATCTTATCTTCTGAATTGAGTTCAAAATTATAAGGCTACGGAGTTGAGCATTGGTAGTTATAAACTGAAAATCGGATTGGATGTTCAGCGACGGTTATAAGAAATAAAATAAAATTATAACAAAAAAGAGAAATGCTAGTGATACATTTTTTGACCGTTTTAACACCAAACCTTTCTATAGCAAAAGTAGTAATATTCAAAGTTTGAATTAATGGTTCCTGATACCTTAATACTAGTAACCATTTGTTTTCTCTTTTAAGAGACCACGAGGATAAATTCACAAAAATTTAAAATATATAGCAGAAAATACTATGTAGTTTAGAGTCGATATGATATTTTGCAACAAGCAATATATGTTATTTATCATACATCATCACTATAATCATTGCTGAGAAATTTTATTCAAAAATTTTATTATGGTTAAAGAAACATTCGCCACAGTTAAAAAATGTTTTTATATTAACCCGAAGATATTTTGAATCCAAAAACACTGTAGCATTTTTTATTATCGTTTTCTGAGAAATTCAATAAACAGATCACTAATTTCCTGACATTATGACAAAGACATCAACAGGACAGTTAGATTTTAATTTATAACCGTCTTTGAACAGTCTACCTAATTTGTTTGTTTACGACTACTAACGTTGAAGACAGTAGCCTTGTAATTTTAAACCCTATCCAGAAGACAAGGGAACTCCTAGATCAAACAGAGGGATAAATTTGTCTGTGTGGATTACCTTTCGATGGAACTAACCCGCATTTACGTTACATGGAGAAGAAAATCCGAAAACTTCCCACGTTTAGCCCGACAACAAGGGAACTGTAATCCAAGATCTGTGTACCACCGAGGATATTTTTACGTCAGCACTGTGACAAAACGAGCCGGGTGTGGAATTCGTACCGACCATGCACCGGTGGGTACGAAACCGGTTCTCCTTATTGGAAGGCGAACTCTCTATATCCTGAGCTCTCCTTATTGGAAGGCGAACACTCTATATGCTGAGCTCTCCTTATTGGAAGGCGAACACTCTATATCCTGAGCTCTCCCTATTGGAAGGCGAACACTCTATATCCTGAGCTCTCCTTATTGGAAGGAGAACACTCTATATCCTGAGCTCTCCTTATTGGAAGGCGAACACTCTATATCCTGAGCTCTCCTTATTGGTAGGCGAACACTCTATATCCTGAGCTCTCCTTATTGGAAGGCGAACACTCTATATCCTGAGCTCTCCTTATTGGAAGACGAACACTCTATATCCTGAGCTCTCCTTATTGGAAGGCGAACACTCTATATCCTGAGCCACCACTGCTCTACAGCTCAGTTATAGAAAACAATTTATTTGAAATGAGTGACTTAAAAATCTCTATTAAATCAAATCGTTGAAGTACACGTTTCGTTTTTTCATTAATCGCCCTCTGAAAGGTTTTAAATATTTTGCGTTGTGTATTGAAGGAAAACAAAAAGTGAAACAATTCAACTGTTTGTGGATTAATGATGATTAGCCTGAATATAGATCTAAGTAAGATTATTAGCTTTTTCTGTTTGCTGATGGATGTTTTAATGCATTGCAATAGTCAGGAACATACTGTAACGTCTTCAGGTCTGAGAATTGAAGTTAAGAATAGCCAAAAGTCATTTAGCCTAATGCTCTTAAAATCCAATTTTAAGAAGAAAAAAAAATTAATAATTTAAATATTTTTTTTTCTGGGGAAATCAAGAGATAAAGTATGTTATCTTGATATATTTTAAGATTATTTAATCTGTTTTAATTATAAAATTTACCGTTTTTTCACAAAATTTAATGTTTTTTTTTTTGAAAAATGACGTTAATTGAAAAAAATGTTTTCTATTCAAAATCAATTCAAATCAAAAATGAAATATGTTAAATATACTATATTGCAAATTTACTAGAATTATCTTTGTTTGTTTATACGATATATTATTTTTAACTTGAAAAAATGGAATTATCAATGAGAAAAAAGTAATGGGGAAGGGGATTATAAGGTGTGATTGGAGGAAAGATTTGAAATTCTTTCACGGTTTTAATCTAGATGCAAACATATTTTTTCAACTTTGAAGAATAACACACAATTTTAACAAGATTCCTCATTAAGAAAATCATAAATTTAATATTTAAATTTCGCTTTATCCGACTATTAAACGGATGTATAATTAAATTTCATATATGAGTAAGAAATCAGATAAGTAATTATTGTTAACTTATTAATTATTGTTAACTTATTAATTATTGTTAACTTATTAATTATTGTTTATTGATTAATTATTTGTTAATTAATGAAAGGAAATATTTTCAGTTTCCTGCTGACAGTCAAAATGAAATATCTAAAATATTCATATTGTCAATTTAGGGGAATTATCTTTGTTAATTTTTAAGATATATATTAGTTTAGCTTGAAGAGAAAGATACTTGATCAATGAGAAAAAATAATGGGGGATGTATCAGACGTGATTGGAGGAAATACTGAAATTTGTTCTTGCTTAACATATTTTTCTAATTTTTTTGAAGAATAACACTCAATTTTAACAAGATCCCTCATTTAAAAAAAATCGTGGAATTTATATTTGAATTTCATTCTATCCGACTATCGAACGGATGGAGAACTAAAATTTATATATGAGTCAAAGTCAAATAGTTAAGGAATATTAATAATAATTAATATTCCTTAATTATTTGATTAATAAATTGATTTTTGTTAAATAATTATTTGTTAGTTAATAAGACAATGTTTTAAATTTTCTGCTGGTAAATTGAAATTAAATTTCTAAAAAATACATTTTGTAAATTTAGTGGAAGTATCTTTGTCAGTTTTTAAAATATATTATTTTTTACTTGAAAAAAAAGTATGATTAATGAGAGAAGAAAATCATAATGGGGAAAGGCTGGAATTTTAAGAAGTGTTTGAAAGAAAATCTAACATTCTTTCACGTTTTGAGTCTAGATACAATTTTTTTTTCGAATTTAAAAAATAATACTCAATTTTAAAAAGATCCCTCATTTAAAACAAATCATTGAATTAATATTTAAATTCCATTTTATCCTTAATTCCATACTAAACTTTATATATGAGTCAAAGTCAAATAATTAAGGAATATTTTAATTCCATTACAAAAGTAGAATAAATTCCAGCAGTTAGGGTTCGGAATATTAACAATGATCTACTCCAGTAGCCTAAAAACAAATTTTAATAATTATTTTAACCTAACTGCAAAGATGGTTATTTTAACTTCTCTGCTTTAAAATTAATATAAATATAACTCATACCAAATATAACGTTGCCTATTCGTTTATATGTCTATGTCAAATTTGGTTAAATTTAAGTAACCCCATTGATACCTACATAGTGTCCTCCTTGATTGACTGATGTCGATGAAACTTGGTATACCTTTTATGTGGACCATGAAAAAATGCAATAAATTAAACTCTCTGCAACAGCCAGTGAGGAAAATGCGAACCTAAGAAACTAAACTCACTCTTTAGAGATACAAACATTTATTTAGTCACAAAATACATTCAATATACAGTGCTTAAAATATTAATAAACAAAACATCCTGAATCTCATGATCTGATTTTCACGTACAGAGATCAATCTTAGTGATCCTAGGGCCAGACCTCAAATATCTTAATTAATGTAGATGATAATTTAAGCTACAAAATCAGACAAAAAAACGTACTTTCACTGAATGAACATGTTTTTTTAATGATTTTTGACCTTCAAAAGAAAGAGGGAGTCGCTTCAATCTGAAAAATATCATTCCAACGGTTTCCCTTTATTCTATAATTTCCCTTTTTAAGTATTCCGCCATATCTCGTTAACTCTTATATTAGATCGAAAAGTTTTTGCTCACAATTATAAAACTTGTTTATCCAAGCATAATTTTATTTAAAAAATAGTTTTTAGTATATGTATATATTTACAGTATATGTATGTTTGTATATGCATATAGTTGAAAAAAGTTTGAACTGAAAGTTGTACGATTTTTTTACTATTTTAAAGAACGTAACTTTCTGTGGCAATTATTTGAACGAATATAATCAAATTAGCGAATAATATTTTCCAGTACCGATACAATAAATCGCGTATACCCTCACTTATAGGTCAGGAATCTAAATCCATCAAGAAAAAATAGGGACTTAATTAGGGAAAATGCAGTTCTGAATTTGATTTTTTAATTTAAAACTTTGCCTGATCTTATTTTTCTCCGTTGACTGCGGTTTTTTTCCTTTTAATGCAAAAAATTACTATTTTGATAACGTCTTATAATTTTCTCAGTTACCAGTGCCACTTTCCGATGAATTTTGCTATGTTTTAAATGGTAGAAATTTGGCCAAATTCGAAGACTTAGTGTGGATAATGCACTTGTTTACTAAACAGAATAAAACAATTTGTAATTTTCTATGTCTTTTCGTTTTGCTTTACTTAATTGATTTACCAGATTATCGATCATTATTAAAAAACCCGATATACCATTAGGCTTTTCACTTAAATTTACACAATTGAAAAATTTACGTTTGCAATTCCTCATTCTAATGTAATTCCTTTATCGAATCATTCTTTACTTTCATGTAAATATTTTACATTCTCTCCACAACATTCTATTATCCTTAAAAGTCTTGCTCGTTCTCAAGATTCCAATTTATGTCCAAGTCTCTGTTATCTCAATTCCCGAGATGAACGTTAGGATTGCTCTAAAAGCTCCTTTGGGACAAATTCATCAGCATCAATCAGCAGGATAGGGTATCACACCATGATTTCTTATGGTGATAAAGAGCTCCATCTCGTTTATTTCTATCAAGCCTTTTTACGAATCAATTGATATATTTTCTTTTGTCCGCTTGTGGAATGTCTGTTGAACTGCAGATAGAGTAAACATTTTACTACATAACAGCTATCATTGGTTGTATCTCAAAATCGAAATACTATGCTTATTATTCAAAAAACTTTTTTCAAATTTTACCCGTATACTAAATACACACTCTTTCGTAAGAAGTAAGAAAATCTATGAATTTAAATCAGTACAGAATTACATTAAGATGCCATTAAGGCCAATACCGACGCAAATTACAAAGCTAAAATAATATCATAGTCTTTTGCATTTGTTATTACTTCTTGCCTTTACAATTGACTTTATATTATTAGATTCAGCAAAAGAGGGTTTTCGTAGCTCAAAAATTGTCAAAATGTCATCAAAATAACGATAAATATTTACGTACAACATCACAAAATTTTTATTTCAGTTACCTGTAACCACGTGTTCGTTTTTTTTGTTTTTTTTCTTCAAAAGTAATTAATTTAATATTAGAGATAATTGAAATGAAAAAAATAGTTATAGATTGAAGACAATATAATTTCAATAGACAATATTGCAGAAAAATAGTACTAATTCATTTAGGAGAAACGTAAAAATATTGCATTACTATTAGTGCTGCCAATGATGCTTAGTTAATTTATGTAATATTTGAATATTAAAATAAATTAGTTATACACTAAAAGACGAAATTATTGGAGAAATGTTACTAATTGGTTTATGAGAGTGCAAAATATCAGCAAACTATTTTTGACAGCTAAGATGCTTGATTAATTTATGTAATATCTGAATGTTAAAATAAAATAAATATGCAGTGCACTAACAGACGAAACTATTGGAGAAATGTTACTAATTGGTTTATGAAAGTGTGAAAAATCGGCAAACTGTTATTGACTTCAATGGGGCTTAATTAATGCTAGTAATATGTTTTAATTTAAATAAAAGAAGATAAACGATGAACTAAAATTAAAAGTGAATGAAAATTATTCTTTTAGAGTAATCGTAGAAAATCGCCATACAAATATTGATGACACTTGATAAATTACGCTAATACGGTATGGTAATATGATAATTGGTATCATTTTCAGAAGGAATTGTATAGTTAATTTCCGTAGTTCCAGAAAATATTTTTTCGAGAAGTAGCAACGATACTGTTTTTAATATCTTAATAAATTAGCATTGGAAGAAACGTTTTACCCACTACTTATATTTTAAACAGTATGTTGAAGGTCAGATAAATAAAGGTTGTAGTCTAAAGTCCTAATCAAGTTACATGCATGTTACGCATTTATCTCGAATACTACTACAGGAAATGATCAAAGTTTTTGTCAGGCTCCTAGTTACACGTTAGCAACGATA
The DNA here is from genome assembly GCF_043381705.1 of Parasteatoda tepidariorum. NCBI lineage: Eukaryota > Metazoa > Arthropoda > Arachnida > Araneae > Theridiidae > Parasteatoda > Parasteatoda tepidariorum. Next base: position 23,013,448 of record NC_092206.1, read on the forward strand.
CTGCATGGTGCACCTTTTCTCACTCAGAGACTCATAATTTACAGCCTAATATAGCAACCCCAGACAGCATTTACGACCAATGTGTTTTTTTCTTATTTAATACTTTCTTTGCCTTTCCCTTTTTAATACATTATTTTGAAGCTCACTGTATATTCCGTACAAAAATTTAATTAGTCTTAACAGTTCAACACTGTGGAATGAATAAGAATATATAATATGTATATTCACTAAATGTTAAAGAAAATTTATATCATTGTGATCACTTACACGTTTTATTTTTAAATAATTGTAATCTAAGATTTATTTTTAAAATATCTTTTTGACATTCATTTTATAATTTAAAATAATTTTTATTAAAGAATATGTATGGTATATGTATGCTATTCCTATTTACGAAGCACGACCCACGCACGAAGCACGTTGTACGCTTGTAAACATGCTATGTTCTTACTCTTCCGTCAGCGCATTTTATAATTTTTTGCTAAGTATGTTTTTATGATTTCAATAGTTTTAAAATGAGTCAAGTAAAAACAGTCAACTCAGAGAAAAATCTGTGCATAACAATAATGTTGGCTCATAGGTCATAGTTTTGAAGAAAACAGAAGTACCTTTCTTTATTCAAGCAAAACATATAAAACTAATTGTAAGTTTAATATTTGTATTTGTTTTTACATTTTCATTTAATTGCATATATATATATATATATATATATATGCAATTAAATGAAAATGTAAAAACAAATACAAATATTAAACTTACAATTAGTTTTATATGTTTTGCTTGAATAAAGAAAGGTACTTCTGTTTTCTTCAAAACTATGACCTATGAGCCAACATTATTGTTATGCACAGATTTTTCTCTGAGTTGACTGTTTTTACTTGACTCATTTTAAAACTATTGAAATCATAAAAACATACTTAGCAAAAAATTATAAAATGCGCTGACGGAAGAGTAAGAACATAGCATGTTTACAAGCGTACAACGTGCTTCGTGCGTGGGTCGTGCTTCGTAAATAGGAATAGCATACATATACCATACATATTCTTTAATAAAAATTATTTTAAATTATAAAATGAATGTCAAAAAGATATTTTAAAAATAAATCTTAGATTACAATTATTTAAAAATAAAACGTGTAAGTGATCACAATGATATAAATTTTCTTTAACATTTAGTGAATATACATATTATATATTCTTATTCATTCCACAGTGTTGAACTGTTAAGAATAATTAAATTTTTATACGGAATATACAGTGAGCTTCAAAATAATGTATTAAAAAGGGAAAGGCAAAGAAAGTATTAAATAAGAAAAAAACACATTGGTCGTAAATGCTGTCTGGGGTTGCTATATTAGGCTGTAAATTATGAGTCTCTGAGTGAGAAAAGGTGCACCATGCAGTATCGTTGCTAACGTGTAACTAGGAGCCTGACAAAAACTTTGATCATTTCCTGTAGTAGTATTCGAGATAAATGCGTAACATGCATGTAACTTGATAAGGACTTTAGACTACAACCTTTATTTATCTGACCTTCAACATACTGTTTAAAATATAAGTAGTGGGTAAAACGTTTCTTCCAATGCTAATTTATTAAGATATTAAAAACAGTATCGTTGCTACTTCTCGAAAAAATATTTTCTGGAACTACGGAAATTAACTATACAATTCCTTCTGAAAATGATACCAATTATCATATTACCATACCGTATTAGCGTAATTTATCAAGTGTCATCAATATTTGTATGGCGATTTTCTACGATTACTCTAAAAGAATAATTTTCATTCACTTTTAATTTTAGTTCATCGTTTATCTTCTTTTATTTAAATTAAAACATATTACTAGCATTAATTAAGCCCCATTGAAGTCAATAACAGTTTGCCGATTTTTCACACTTTCATAAACCAATTAGTAACATTTCTCCAATAGTTTCGTCTGTTAGTG
>NC_092206.1:23015857-23033371 GCF_043381705.1 Parasteatoda tepidariorum
TATTATTATTTTATATATATATATATATATAGGTATATGTATATATTAGGAGTACAAATTAGTTACGTCCATTTTCAAGAGATGGCTCTAGCTGTTATGAATGTTTCATAGTGACTGCTGGTTTCGGTGGTTTCAGAGAGATTACACATCTGTCAATAATATTCGGTTTATATCGCTTTGAGTTTCAATTAAAAACCCTGTTTTTTACTTTGTTGAATACGAAAGATTTTGTGAAAACTAAGCAGCATTTGCTGGAGGTTTTATGTTTCTGCTTTAATTGCAAGAAAAGTGCATCGAATGCTTGTAGAAGTTTATGATGACAATGCTTCAAGTGATAAATCATGTAGGGAATGGTTTTGACATTTCAAGTATGGTGCATGGTGAAAGAAGAATGGTGAATGGTGTTGTATACTATAGGCAGTTACAATGTGGCGATTCCATTACGGGCGATCGGTATAGGATATAATTGATTCGTTCGATCCGTGCATAACGAGAAAAAAGACCAGGATACAATCAAAGATATGACAAAGTTATTCTTCTGCATGATAACGGTCGCTCTCATGGCGCAAAACTCGAACAAATTATTTGAAAACGCACAAGGGGATATTTCAGCTCACCCGCCGTATTTACCAGACATTGCTCCTTCTGATTACTGGTCGTTCCGATGGATGCAGCACGATTTGGTAGGTCACCGGTTCACTTTTTTCATAGAAATGAAAAATTCGCCCCTAACTTGGATCGACTCAAAAGACGAGACATTTTTTCGAGATAGAATTCGAACATTGCCTGAGAGGTGGAGAAGAGTAGTAGCCAGCGATGACCTATACTTTGATTAATCTGTTCCTTCATTTTTTTCAAAAATAAATGCATTTTTGACAACAAAAAAGCTGACCGAACTAATTTGTACTCCCAATATGTATGAAACGATTATATCTATTATTTATTTTCCGAATTTTCATTTTTTTCCTTTTTTTTCAGATTTTTTTCCGGTTTCTTATTGTTCTTATTTTTATAATCACCTTTCTTTTTCTCCCCTTTTTTCTTTGTTCTGTAATTTTTTCTATATTTTCTCTACATTTTGAACTTATTTTATGAATGCTATTTACTTGCAGCTTATGAGCAGCAAATAAAACTTATTGTTCTTAATTTTCTTCATGTTTTTTTTCTTTTTGTCCTTTAGTATTTATTTATTATGCTGTAATATATATATATATATATATATATTGTAAAAACAGCAACACATGAATCACGAGATTTTCCGGAGTGCAAAATTTTACCCAAATGTTACAATTTCCACCCTCTTTAGCTGTCTAAGAAAAGGGTGAGTGTATATTAAAGTGCACGCATGCATTTTAGCGCGAACTGAAAGTGTAAAGCTATTTGGGTTACTTTCAGAGTATTTAGATAATGTAGACCACATTTTTATTCATTCATATTTTAAATTCCTTAGACATTTTCTTCCACCCATCCTCCTTAACTAAGAGATTCATTCATATTCATGGAAACGCAATTTGCTACTACTTTTGCATATTTTCCTTTTTCTTTCTTAATGGTTAAAAAAAATGTCCAGTTGTATCTCTTCTAAAATAATCTGAGTGCTTTTACTTTAGATAAAAGAAAGTTAATGATTAACAACATAAAGCGTGCTTTGTTGTTGGATAAAAAATGTGCTATCAGGTGCTATATACTTTAAATAATGAAAATCCTAAACTGTTGAATTATGTTCTAATGAGTTATTTCTCTATGTATAAACTTCTATGTTTAGCTGTTAATTTAAGATGGGTTTATTTACGCTTCTTCTCTAAAGTAAATTAGCTGCGAAGCAGCATTACCTGGAAAAAAACCTAGAATAAATTACAAAATTAAATTAAAGCTAAAAGTTGAAAAAACGCTGTAAGTAACCAGAGCACAAAGTTCATACATAATTTTAACACCAATATTTGGCATTCCGTGTCTTTAATTTATACGAAACTAAAAATTATTGGATAAACTAAAGAACAAAAATGTAAATAAACTGCTGACATTTTAAAGGCCAATTTTAAGAATAATTTATAGTGCTGTGGGCGAAAAAAATAAATGGCGAATTCTCTAGACCCACGAATTCAGCAAGAAATTCAAATATTCCAATCTGATTAAATCTATAAAAACAAGATGGCTTGGACACTTTTATTGATTAGAAGGCCCTGACACGGCAAAAATCTGACTTTCATTTATTCCTTAAGTGTTAAGAAGAATTGCGGTAATCCACTGCGTGAATTGACAATGTTTAAAAATAGGATATTAGAAATTAACAATATAAAATAACTGAAATTGTTAAAAAAATGTCAAAATTGTTAAGCAATTAATGGGGGCATCTTACTGGGACTAAAATATATACATAGGGTAAGAAGACTAACTTCGATAGGCATAATTTAAACTTGTTCACCAATGCTCGGTAGGATCAATATGTAGAAAGCGAAAAGGAACATTTAGAGGCTTAGCAGCAGAGTTTTTCAAAACTGGCTTTCACACTCCTATCCTTCTAACCATTACTGGAGTTAGAGAGGAGATGAAAAGTTTTCTTTTTTTGTATATACTGTTCGTTTTTTTTCTGTATTTTTGTACTATTTATAAACTTTGCAGAAATTTAGACTTGTTTTGGTAATACATTCCACTTTGATTAAATCTACTAACATATTTTGAGACAGAAAGAACGATTAAAATGGCGGTTGGCGAGAAACAGCTTACGAAACCATACATGTAGAGTTGCCCAATAACCGGTTTACAGCTCATGACTGCCCCTTTCTTTCTTATGAAGTACATTGCTCGTCCTGAAATTTGTTTTTCTGGTATAGCATATCACACGAAGTGTTAAAAGCGATGAACTAAATCATTTATTTGAAAACGATAATAAGTTAAAAGCGATGAACTAGATCATTTATTTGAAAACGACAATAAATTAAAAGGCGATGGATGATTTAAGTTCCTCGCTTTTAACTTATAGGATTAACTTATAACTTATAGAATGATGAGTTAAAAGCGATGAACTAGATCGTCCATCACTTTTTTATTTATTGTCGTTTTCAAATAAATGATCTAGTTCATCGCTTTTAACTTATTATCGTGTTCAAATAAATGATCTAGTTCATCGCTTTTAACACCGAGTGAATCCCCAGATAATTACGAATTCGAAGAGTTTGTCTTCCCTCTTCCATATTCTTTGCTCGGACCATCTTTGCCTGGTTTAAGACTGAATTGCTAAGGAAGAAGCGAAATATGTATACTTCCTTTTATTATCAGTTATGTAATTTTGAAAAAAATAGAATGTGATTCCAATTAAAAGCATCACGCATCAAAATATATTTTCCCCAACATTTAAGATTAATAATTTCTAATTTCACTAGCGACTATTTAGTTAAGCTGTACATAAGGGCTTTAGAAGAGTTTAAATAATTTAACGAAACTTCATTACAGCTCTATTTAGTCCCGAATTAATTCTCTTTGAATAAAATGTTACACATTATCCAGTCTAGTGAACTAGTTAAGCTATGCATTCAGGTAAGCTCCAATATCTCCTGTAGTAACCAACTAAACTATAATGAGCGCATTTCAGTTAACTATTATATTTACGCTTTCCTTTATAATCTGCATTTCATTCTTATTAGCCAAACAGGCTAACGATTATTTGAGGTTCACTTCCCTAATCTCGCTAATGATATCCGTTCCTAGATTGGAAGCGATTAAAAGTGAATGAAGCGGTGGAAATTCAGCACCCAGAGCGCTAGGCTTCAGGAAGCAATCAAGTTTCATTGAAGTCGTATCATTGAAACCAGAGTCTGTTCTAGTGTGGTCTTTGTTAAACTTCAAGATCTAATTTTTATAAATTCTAGATACGTGAAGTTTTAATGTACATTGTTTTTGTGCTGATTTATATCTTAATTTTATTGTCTGCTCCCACAAATGTGTTCAAGATTGACACATTAATCAGTATGACATGAATCACGCATTCAGTTTAGTATTATTAAAAACTAAACGTAATCTAAAGTTTTATTTAAACCAGGGTCTACATAATTCAGACCACGTTGAATTTAAGATCTTGTTTGTTCTATTTGAAGATTTATGATCCATGAAACTTTATTATAAATTGTTTTGAGCCTTACATGCTTTTTTATGTTAATGTTTATTTTTAAAAATATGAAAAAAAAATTAAAAGGGAATGAAGATATGGAATTTAACATCAAGCGTGCTATACTTCAAGAAGCAATTAAACTTCCTTAAAGTCGTACTATACTAGTGTAGTATTTGTTCAACTAATATATATCTATCTATATATATATATATATATATGCATACTCAAAAGTGTTCATGACTGACACATTAGCCCGTTTATGTCATGAATCAAGCGTATTTCCGGAAACCATGCATTAAGCCAGAGCCAAAGTCAATATAATTTGCTCGTTGTTGACTTTAAGAATTTGCTTGTCCATGAAGCTTTATAGAAGTTTATGATCCTTATTTTATTGTTTAGTTAAGATTGTACGCGGAAAAAAATATTAATATCATATGGTTCACATTCATTAGAGTTAATATTATTCTCAAATTAAGAAATCAAAAAACACTCTAAAATAACCAAAATGCCATGATTTATGCCATGGTAAAAGGTTTCTTTAAGCCGAAGATGCCATTTTAATTTGAAATACAAAATTTGGGAAATTTTATATTCTAATTTCTCCAGATTTCCTTGCTGGTCTCATGAAATGAGTTGGATGAACAAGATTTTCTTTCTTTCGTTTCATAACAATATCTTATGGAATAAATATTGAAGAAAGGGATATATTTGATAATATACATTGTGGATATCTTCATGTATCTGCGCGTGCCAAGCATGTACTAATCGAGCATGTGATAGTATATTTTCAAGCAACGAAAAGTAGAGGGCTGAAATTTAATTTTCAATTTTAATGTTTTCTTAATATTGTGCTCTTAACCAATGCATTTATCCCTGTGAAATAAGTTAATCACATTTTTAATATCACTCTTATGCGCAGTTTAAAATTTTAAGAAGCAATGTAAATTTATTGAATTGTACAGTTACCAAAGTTAAAGTTACAGTGCAGAAAAACCTGTTAAACTTACAAAATAACTGTCTGTTGGTGTGGCAGAAATAAAATTATGATTAATCGAACTAAATACATAAGCCATTAATTGTACAGAAAATACCGTTATTTAAAAACAGACGCCTGTTCTTTAAGCAGAAAAGTACTGATTTTAGACTAACACGCCCTATGATTTTATCAAAAGTAAACTTTATAAATAAATATTTGTAACTTAAAAAGTTTTTTTCTGAAAAAATATGCTTTTTTTGTGTAATTAAGTTTTTTTATATTCTAGTGCTGTTTTTTAGGTTCGCTTTAATTTAATAATATAATAGTTATCATTATGTCAAAAGAGTATTTTTTTATTTTTAACATTTTATGTTCCTAAGGCAAAATTATAATTAACAACTCCATTTAATTTGCTACTATTATAACGTTAAAATGACTCTACATCAGGTTTGAATTAAATTTGATAAAAACAACTACTATAGTGAAATTTTTCAATTTTTTTAAATCAGTCAAATTTTTAATTTAAAGAAATGTTTATATACTGATTTTTACACAAATTACTATCACCTTTATCATTAAATGATTAAAATAGTATTCTCGAAAATATTAACTCAATTAATTCAGCGAGTTTGTTAAGCTCAAATAATTTTTGATTAACTAATATGCGCTATTTTAAAAACTGTTTACATTATAAGTATTCAATACAATCTGAGTAATTATTCAATACAATCTGAATAATTATTCAATAGTTAGCTAAATAGTTAGCATTTACCTATATTTAAAATTCAAATTAAATTTGTTTTTATTGCCCACAAAGAAAACTAATCACATTAGAGTTATAACAGTAAAAACAATTTGAATATCTATTTGCATTGTAAATGTTAATACTAATATTTTTATGAATTTAAACATGAAATAAGTTTAGCGTATATATTAACACAATTATGATATGAAAGCTTAAATTTCAGAAATTTAGTTTAAAGATCTGTAACTTAAACCTTGTTTATAATTTGATTCTGATTATTTTAATATTAATAGAAGTTTTTATGTTGATCCTATAAGTAAATATGCAAATCTCTATCATATTTTTATTATAAACTAAAATAAGCGTTATAGTACATGATAATAAAAGTTATTCCAGTTTAATGCAAATGAATTTCTGTTCATCTTGAATTCCACAAAAAAAAAAGAAAAATAAATAAAAAAGTACAGTTTTTATTCAAGAAAAATAATTAAAAAGAAGTTAAGAAAAGGATTTTAGTTTTGAGACAAATTTAATTGCTTTTATTGATAAGGTACATTGTTTGTATGAAAACATTTTTTAACATTTTAAATTTAATTATTTTATAAACATTAAACAGGATTTAATTTATGAACATAAACCAAAAAAGCTTTTTTTTTGTGTTTTATATAAAAGAGCTTCAATATCATTCTCATTCACTTTATCTTTTAATTTAAACCATTAAAAAATACCGTTTCTGAGGAATTACAAAACGTTTTTAAAAATAATATATGCAATTTAATGTCAATAAAAATAGTTTTATCTTCATATTTCATATTTTTTAATCAATTTTCTCTTCTATTTCAGGTAAGGAGTTTTATATTGGATTTATATTGTTTTTGGAATTTGCCACTTCCTGGTAAGTTTTACTGATTTAAAAATCTCTGACTCGATTTAAACTTACAGCCTAGATTCTTTAAAGTAACAACTGTAGAAGTTAAGTGTATGAAGAATTACCATTTTCATGTTGTTTAAAATTTAACTACTTTGCCGTTATTTACTGAGTTACTATTTACTATTAGAAATGAATGACAATACATTAAAATGTCTGAAATGAAACCCTTTTAGAGATTGGGAGAAACAGATATTTACTGTAACTTTGTTTACGAGGAAATTAATTTTTGACAGTGATCTTTCGTAATTTAAAACTTATTATTATCATAATGTTTTTCTCTATATATTTTTTATAAAAATGTAATTAGATAAATAATTTATAACATTAAATTGTTTCAAAGAAAGCATATTGAAAATATCTAAATTAAGTACTGTTAGGGAAAATATTAAGATGAACTGCAGAATTAGATACTTTCAATTAATTATCTAAATTAGAAATTATCTAAATTTAGTACTGTTGTAATATTAACGTGGGACTACAAAATTAGGTAATTTCAATACGCGGGATTGGAAGCGTCCTAAAATTATCTAAATTTAGCATCGTAACAACAATATTAAGGCGGGACAGTTGAAACGCAACATATTTGTATAACTTGTTTCGAATTTTATATTATCAGGTGCAGATCAGTCATGATTAACAGTATTATTTGTGATTAAAAATAATTTGACAAAATTTTTTATTTTGAGATGATAAAAAAAGATAATCAACAATACTCTACAGATTAGCAATATTTAGCCTTTGTAGCTATCAAGGAAAATTCTTTTATCACAGATTAGTTACAGACAAGACAATATGAAATGGCTTTGTTAATAATAAATAAGAATTTAATTTCCATAGCTACTTTTAATGTGGAACTTTTGAAACCCCTTGTATGTGTATATTGTTGATGAAATAATTTATTTCGCTAATTATCCTAAAAAATATGCTGTAGCAAGGTGAAACGGAAATTATCTTTTTTTTTTGGATATCCTTATAATTAAGCATATTATTTATTTAGTATAAAAATAATATATTGTATACAATTAGAATTCATGAAAATTACATTCATAAAGTTTAATTGTTAATGCGATTTAAATTAATCAAAGGAAAGTGCATATTATAACTTTTTATTACGTACAATAGCTAATATGCCGTTACTTATTACATTGGTTATTTTTCTTATAAAATCTGTGAATTGAGAAGAATTTTAGTATAGAAATCCCCATCAGATAGATATTTTTAAAAATATTCAAATACCAAGAATGGTAACTGGCACGGAATGTCTCTTAAGTGACTGTTACGCTGTTAGGTGTTATTGATATCGAATGGACAATTACAGCATCTCTTAAAAATTTATAATTTCAATTCTAACAAATCGGAAATTATCTCCTGAATCCGAAACTGTAGCCACTTTTCCCTACAAATGCTCACTTAAATAATTAATTAACCTTTAAATTGTCCTAAAAAGCTTCCGGAAGAGATGCTATCACAAACGACCCCTGATTGGTTATGGCGTTACATGTGCTGAATGGAAACATGTCTCCCCGATATGTAAGGCCATTTCAATGCTCTTTTAGCTTTGATTACATTTGTATCGTATGATCGCTCTTTGTACACTATTAAATCCCAATTTTAAGAAATAATTTTGAGCTTTTGAGATTGTGTATGATGTAATAAGGTTTTAAAACCTTCAGACTATGTATTTATCACTAAAATAGCTTCACAAATAATAATGCAGCTCTGCGCTAAGAATCAACATTTCTTTTCGGCAGAAATCAAAGTTATATATGTATTATTTAATTCTATTTATTTCAATGTTCAATTAGACTAATTACTTAATTAAAATCAGTGGAAGAGTAGAATAAAACAGTAAACATTTAGAACTAGGGTTGATGTTATAAGTATTCGGTCTTGCATTGAAACGAATCAGTGTTTTTATAAATGGAGTCCATTGAGAAATAAATATCCTTTTGCAATCTTTTGTCTAATGTTCCAAAATTTAGGTGATGCTATTCAATTTGTTTATATAGTTTCAGCGATTCAAGCTAACAATTTTTCTTTTACTAGATCTGAGGCAATTTTTTTATGTAAATAGCTACTAAAGCTGCATCCTTTTTTTTACAATGTATAAAATATTTAAATGCACAGTACTGTTTATATCGATTCTCAATATTATCTTTTAAGTAAATAGGATTTTTCCATGGTTAGAACTTTTTTAAGTTTAATATCTCTTTCCTCAATATATTTCTTTTCAAAGTATGGTTATTGTTAATTTGTCACCGAATTTCTGAAAATTATTTCTTAATGCCTTTCAAAGGGGAATATTAAAGTAAAAAACAATCATGTATTATAAATTTTTACTGAAATAAATTTAATTAAAATAATAGAAAAATAATCACAGGTGAAGCTTTTGATTTCGCTGAAAAGCGAATCAGAGCTTCCAGAAATCTAGACCATTGAAAACAGATGAAACTTTCGGTTTCCCCGAAAAACGAATCAGGGTTTCCAGAAATCTAGTCTATTGAAAAATATTTGTCCGTTATCTACACAATCAATAATCTTATGCTTGAAATTTCACTTGATATAAGTTAGTTTAGCCATATAGCTTCAGCGAATAATTAAGCTGGATTTCACTGAAATTAAAATATAAGAAAAAGAACTTATGCTTTTCTTTATTATTTACTAAAATCAAATAGTGAATAATGTTGACATCCACTCTCAAAATTTTTATTTTTTAGGTGAAATATTCTAAGGCTAAAAATTTATTTTAAATATCTATAATTTTTTCTATGTAATGTAGAGCTAAATAAATGCATATTCTTGATTTTAGTACTCTTAGAATTTGGATAAATGCAATCAAAATAAAATATTTTTGTTGCCATTCTTTGTATCGTTGATTATGATTATAGGTTTTATATTGTTTCATTGAATTCAACATTATCAGTAAATACACTATTTTATTTTCCATCTGTTTTGCTTTTAAATACATTGAAAGTTTTCTGAAATCTTAAACTTTATAAAAAAATTCTACTGATATGCGGAAAATATTCGTCTGTATCAAATTCAAGCTGGAATAAATAACAAAAATAAAAAGCCTCAGTTTTTCCTAGTTTTTAAGATTCAATACTATTCTATGTAAAAAGTTAATTCGTTAATTCAACATTTTTTTCGTTTAAAATGAGAATTTATAAAACAAATATAGATCTTCGAAAAAAGTCTAAAATGTTCTTCAAAGTAAAAATTTACGTGATTGAAAAAAAAGAATATTTTTTATTTAACTATATGAATAAGTAATAGCAGGTATCCTTAAAAAATTCTTGTTTTTTTAATTGAACTAAAAAAAAAGTTAGGTCTTCTAGAAATTTTCTAGCTCGAAATATCTATTAACGATATTATAGTGAGTGGGTGCCATTGAAAATTAATAATACTACAAAAATACCTTCAATTCACCCTACATTTTCATGTAAATATATTAGGGCATAATTTATTATACCTATATTCGTTATAACATACTTTTATACACATCTTTAATCCAAAACAGATAAATGGTTCAAGCGTAACGTAATGGCTTTTAGTGCACAGCGATTGTAAACAAACGGTAGATGGGCACAAATGACGTTAGTTTGTGAATAAACACATGACTTCGCGTTCCAGATGAAAAGGGAAATAAGCTTGTTTTGATTAAAAACAGCTTAATAATAAGTACTCTTAGAAAAAAAAATATTTTTGGAGTTTTTTAAGTGATTCTGAATGCATTATGATTATTAAAAAAATACCGTAATTGCGCATGACGAAACATTAAGCTCTTACAATAATTTTGAGAACAATTTAACCTTTATTTAATATTTTCTTTGATATATGAATGTTGCGTTTGCAGCAATATTGCGCCTCAATATTTGAAACTATAGTCAAAATAGGAAGTTTTGCAAAACAATTCAAATAATATTCCCTTGAAGAAAATCCCGAATTTCCATGATGGAGTCAAGATATCTCTATAAACACTTTAATGTATTCTTAAAGTTTTCCATGTGATGCTGAAAAATGCATTAAAGGAAAAGTTAACGATTTCTTAATAAAATATACGTCGGGTCTCAGGTTCCTGTTACATTTTCCTAACTTCGATGCTCAGGGGAACGTTATGTCTCCAATTTTACAATATTCTACTAATTAGGCCGACGGGAAATAATTAGATGCAGTTTCAGAGTATTCTTCCTTAAGAAAGTTGGGAAACTATAATTTTCAAATACAAGAAGGAATACCAGCTTCCTACGTCTTCCTTGGATATAAGTTAGAATTTAAATTTAATGACCTCCAATTTGAGTAGCGCTGATATATATTTATATTAGGGATTTTTATTTCGAATGCTGGGATAATTATTGCGAAATCAAAGCTGAATAAGTCACTTGGAAGACATCACTGAATAATGATGATGTTTTGAAGATCATTCTGCAGTAGTTTCACACTTTTAATGATTTTAGCAGCGTAATTAAATTCATATTCACGTGAGAATCGCAGTGTCATCCGTTTAAAAATTTATCTCGTTCATTCATTCGTCTGATTTGAGATATAAAATTCTTCTGCTCGGGTTCACTTGGATTGAATTCTCTGTGGGAGTTTAGAAAGATTAAAGGCGTAAATTTAGTGTAAGATTAATTGTGTTTCTTAAAAATTCGAGTAGAGTTTAAAACAGTGCCGATTTCACAGCACAGAGTATTAGTTGTATTTTTACTTGCGCATGTAATAAAAGGTAAATAAGTTGATAGTGTATAAAACTAAATATATTTTATTAGAAGATGTATTGAGTGTAAATTATAGTAATAAATAGACTGTTCTAAAATTTGTATTTTAAAATTAATATTTTTTTAATTTCTAAAATTAATATTTTTCTCATTTTTGCTCTTATATTCTGAGAAACTATAAAAAATTTGCAGCTTTCATATTATTTGAAAAAAAGTTTAAATTAAAAATTTTTTAATAGAATTTATAATCGAAAAAAAAAGATACAAATAACTGCATGAAATATTACAAATATGTTCTTAGTAAGGGCTATAATCAAAAGGAAAAGTTAAGTAAAAAATGTAATTAAAAGGTTTTAGGTAATATAAAAAGAGATATTCCATTCTTTTAAAACTGCACTTTTAGTGAAGTATACAATGATTTCAAGTACACTGATAAAAATTTCTCGGAAAACAATGGTTGCATAATTATATATTTAATTGTTATTTTACCAAATTCAAGCAAAACTGTCAAATAATCTTAAATAAGATGGTATTCTTGTTGTTAACTTTGACAGAACCAGTTTAATAACTAATTTCACCCAATACTGTTGGACAACCAGAATTTTATCGTACCAACTAAGCCCATCTGATGAAGCCGATTAGTTCCTAGCGGCTGAGTACGTATTGTAGCTGAGAGGGCTTATCCAACCAAATCTCATCTAACAAGATCATAACCCACAAAATGATAGTTCGAGTCTTAGCGTCGACACCACAATATTTTCTTTGTTCCTTTTAACATATGAAAGGTTTTTAATGCCCTACACTCCCCAATTTGTTACCCTGGACAATTTGAATACGATACTCTAACTTACGCATAGATGGCGGAACCATAAACCTGCTTAATACCAAAAAGCTTAGAATTCCCTATCTCTTACGATAGGTGAAACATTCAGATAAACTAAGTAAACCGCATTCCACGAATCAATTGATAAAAGACCACTCTATTATAACATAATTCCAATGGTCATTACGTTAATCAAAGCCTAACTCTGATGTCCAGTTAAAATTCTTTTTTACAGTTTCGAAACCATATTGGTAGAAAATGGTTAAAATATCAGTATAGTTTTGTATTCATGGTTTAACCATACTAATTACCATACTTATTAACATACAACATACTACACATTTTTACCCATGCTAATTGTAAACGGTTTCAAGACCGTAAAGAAAAAACTTATCCAAGCAACTGGCGGTCTTTACTTCCAAGCAAACTGGCACCCACCCATATGACGCTGGATTGGCTTCAACAGCAGCCGGGGATCGAATTGCAGCTTTTAAGCATGTCATCTAAGTTTTTTAAAAGCTGAGCCATCGTAGCTCATATTTAAGGGAATAAGGCTAAATACAGTATTGAAGGGCTAAGTGGATAAATGACAATACAAATTTAATTTCAAAGGATTCAAGATCCATAATAATTTATGGAGCTCCATAATTATTATGGAGCTCCATAAATTATTTCATAATTATATTAGCTCCATAATAATTTATAAAAAAAATAAAAATAAACAATTTTAAACATTGGTGAATAGTTAATAAAATATGGTGTTCATAAATTCTCTAAAGATGGATCTAATTGATTTATTTTATTTTATTTTGGAATAGAATGAAATAGCTTAGCAGGGACATAAATTTAATCAGTGTTTGAATTCAACGTCAATATATAGTAACTTATTTTTGACGTTAAGAAAGTTATAATAACTTTAGGAACTTCTCAGCAATAAAATATCATATAAATTAGTTATTCTATAAAGTAGGGTTTTGACTTTAACCGAGTTCCTTAAGGTAAATATAAACATATATTTTTATGTAAATTGTATTACTGTTATTACTCGAATAAAACAAATGCACGAGAGTAATCCAATAAAAGATCACTAAAAATCCAAAAATACTTAATTTTGTAAATAGTTTAGTAGTTATTTATAATTATTTTCTAACATCTTTTATTTTTCATTTACTGTGATACGAAAGTTTAGTATTCTTCCTTNNNTATATATATACAGGGTGTCTCAGTTAAGCGTTTCAGAACTTCTAAGAGGGGTAGGGGGCATCCTGACGACTCGAAATCATATAGCAATGTGGGGTCGGAAATGCTTTCCTGAAGCGGTGACGTACACAGAAGCACCTTAAAGAAAAGAGACCGTAAGTGAAAAATCATTTTATTAATACATTGAAGAAATTTTATGGCCTCCTTGGTCACCCGACCAATCATGTCTTGATTTCTGGGGTCATATGAAAACACCGGTTTATGACACCCCTGTTGGTAATGCTGAGGAGCTGGTTGCTAGAATCTCAGTAGCTGCCGGAGAAATTCGAGATATGCCTGGAGTATTGCTGAATGTTCGAATGTCCATGCACCGGAGATGTGAGGTGTACATTGTAGACGGTGGCAGAAACTTCGAACACTTACTTTGACCCATGTACCATATAATATTTTCAATGTATTATTAAAACGATTTTTCACTTACGGTCTCTTTTCTTTATGGTGCTTCTGTGTACGTCACCGCTTCAGGAAAGCATTTCCGACCCCACATTGCTATATGATTTCGAGTCGTCAGGATGCCCTCTACCCCTCTTAGAAGTTCTGAAACGCTTAACTGAGACACCCTGTATATAAGGAAAAAAAGGAGGAAATACCAATTTGATAACAAAATAAAGTTGCAATGTTCTAACAAAACGAATGAATTTAAAAATAAAACATAGTACAAAAATAACAATATATATCATTTTCAATACATCAAAACATTATATTTCATGGAAAATACAGATAATAAGAACATACAGATAATTAATGGAACACACAGATAACTAATGGAATCGTAAAAATTAATCTAAATAAAAATATAAAACTAATACCTAGGCTTTCTCTCTCTTTTAAACGCCAATCAAATATTTAATTAGTAAGTTTCTGTCATCAGCGGGAAAGATATTTTGTATCTTTTCATATACAAATCGAGAAAATTTTGTAAATCCTTTTTCATTCTGTTGTTAAACATAAACTAAGCTTATCATTCCGCTAAAGTGATTAAAATTGCGAAGATTTAACAAGCATTCAGCATTTTAAGTTTATTTGATTAAACGTAAAGTAGCAATAACACTTACCGCTTTAATTGGTAAGTTTATCAGAAAAGTTTAAGCCACCAATTAGTCGTAGTGATCTTAACAAGTGTTCGCAAATGGCCTCTGATTCATCATTAGTTCTATATGGAGTTCAAAATGAAGACATTTTCTCTAATGTTTCTGTCAATTAGAATCGAGGAATTTTCACGCAATTTTTGTCATTAGAATAATAGCACGCATTTGTGGCTTAAAACAGAAAGTTAGGTAATTGTATAAACTCTCGTTCTTTGTTAATGGCGCCATTTCTCACGCATGGACGAGGAGCCAATTATTGAGTCTGCAATGGCTAATGTAATTAGACCGATGTATACCGGTGATTTGCAAGATTTTACAAATTCAGACCGGTTTGAAAATTTAGCTTCTTTGGCGTTAAATTTAAAATGCACATATGATAAATCAGAATGTGCCTTAATGCTATTAAGTTTTTCTTTATTGCACTTTTATTTCAATAAAAAGTATTTCGTCAGGTGCATTAAAATCTCTTAAAAGGGCTTATCATGTTTCGTAATTTTATAATATAAGTAAAATGGTTGAGTGTTTTTCAAGTTTTTAATAGTGTGCCTAAATTTTCTAGTAGTAGTAGTAGTTCATTTACGTCGCACTAGAGCTGCACAGTGGGCTATTGGCGACGGAGTGGGAAACATCACTGAGGATGATCCGAAGACATGCCATCACAATTTTGATCCTCTGCAGAGGGGATGGCACCCCCGCTTCCGTAACCCGACGACCTGGAACGAGAAGTCGAGCACTTTACGGTAGAGCAGTTTAACGAAGACTAATACCGAACACCCTCGGTCCCTACGCAGACTAATCCAAGTGGTTATCCACCCGCACACTGACAGCAGTTAGTGATGCTTGACTTCGGTGATCTGCTGGGAACCGTGTCTTAACGATTAGTTCCCAGCGGGACTAAAATATTTTAAGCTGAGCTTTTTGGAATCTAAAATTTATCAAAAGAACATTGCAAAAAATTTCGAATCAAACTCCGGTATGATATTTTCTCTAATGTTTCAGTCGATTAGAATCGAGAAATTTTCACGCAATTTTGGTTTTTAGAATAACATTACGCATTTGTGGCTTAAAACAGAAAGTTAGGTAATTGTATAAACTCTCGTTCATTGTTAATGGTGCTGTTTCTCACACGTGGATGTGAAGCCTATTGTTGATTACGCAATGGCTCATTTAATTATACCGATATATACAATTATTTGGTGAGATTAAACATACATTAATTCAATGGAATTCAGTTTCTTACTATCTGATGTTAATTTTGAAGCGCACATTAGATAAATCCGAATGAGCGTTAATATTAATTTCCATTGGACTCTTATTATGATCAAAAGTATTTCGACTGGGTCATGAAACTTTTGAAATTACATATTCAGTTTCACAGTTTAATAATACAACTTAAATGGTTGAGTGTTTTTTTTTTTAAGTTCTCTATAGCGTGCACAAATATTATAAGCTGAACTTTCTGAAATCTACATTTAGTAAGACACACATCGTTAAAAGTAAATTGTAAACAATTTCGGATCAAATTACTGTAAGACATTTTCTCTAATGTTTCTGTCAATTATAATCGGTGAACTTTCGCAATTTTTGTCATTAGAATAATAGCAAGCATTTGTGGCTTAAAACAGAAAGTTAGGTAATTGGATAAAATCTCGCTTTTTGTTAATGGCGCCATTCCTCACGCACGGAAAAGGAGCGAATTATTGAGTATGCAATAGCGAATGTAATAATACCGATATAAACGATTATTTAGTAAAATTTAGCTAACTCGGATTCGTTTGGTTGTTTTCTGGTGCCAATGTTACATGTTATTTTTTCTACACTTAGGACAAAAAAATGTATTTGAGGTGTAAATAATTTCACCTGATTCCAATTAACAGTAATTGCTAAGCTGTACATGAAGGTGATTTTATGAGGTGTAAATGAGTTCGAAATTAAAGCTCATTGATTTTGTTTAGTGCAAAATATAACCTCATTTTCTACCTCAGATGTAAGTCAGCTGTCACCCTGAAAGCAACCTCAAAACACTTTATTTTTTCTGTAAGTGTAGGCTGGAAGGTAAAAAGCAAAGTGCATCAGATTTTTTGTTCCATGGAATTTTACGGTACGAATGGATTTTGCAGTAAAGGCTGGTTAGTCAGGTTACCGATAAATCCTACTGTAATTTTATCCGAAATTTCTCACAGTGTATGCGAAAATGATATCGTCTAAAATATATACAAAGACATCATTAAAAATTTGTTAAAGACATTATCTTTTTTTTCTTCATTTTTTGCAATTTTACTATTTTATAATAGCAATGAGATAAGTATTTATCCTTCTAAACTTACCTTTTTAAATATATACGATTGTTCGGTGATTTGAAAACATACAGTATGAAGTTGTTAGAGTTCCCTGATATGGAGCTAGTGTAGAATGCTTCAAAGAATGCTAATGTAGAATGCTTGCGTATTTTTTTAAAAAAACATTTATTTCACTGCCTACTTTTCAAAAAATCTAGCTCCTAGTCTAAGCGTGATACAATTATAAACTATATATAATCATTCCTTTATACATAATTTAAATTTTTCTGTGAGAAAAACAAACTATAAAAGAATAGTTTAAAATCTCAACGAAAAACGAAAATCGATTGATAATTTTCAGTATATTAGGAAACGCTCTTTCTGAATGTGAATATTCTACCTAAACTGCGGCATTCTACCTTACCTAAAACCTAAAAGCGGCTTACTGCTCTTTCTTTAAATTGAAAAGAACAACATGTTCAGATTTAAAAACTTTTCACTCATACAAGTTCCTTGCCATAATCAGATTATTTTTTTTCCAACTAATAATATATATATATATATCCACATATGAAACGCTTAACTG
>NC_092206.1:23034717-23080622 GCF_043381705.1 Parasteatoda tepidariorum
ATTTGGTCTATATATATATAAGTAGATTCCATGCAATTTCATATTTTCATGTCCGCATTTTTTGTGCTTCTTGCTAGCTTCATTTCTAAATGTTATTTTGCGCTTTGTATAATTTTATCTAAACTGCTATTTAGGCGATATCGGAAACGATTTGTAAAATTATACAGTAGTTCTAGCTTCAGGTAGCAACAGCTCTTCCACTTTAGTTTGGTCACTTGAAACTATCTTATCGCTTAAATTGGATAGGGAATAAAAAGTATCCCATCGACTGAAAATAAGAATAATTTGTTTTTCTTCCACTCCCTTTTATTAAAGGTATTCCAAATTTACCAAATAACGATGCCGTTACATTTTTCTTTTCCTTTTTTATGCCCGTTTAATGGAAAATGATTCTCAGCGTGGTTCTTTGTGCAATCAATTTCCTTTTAATGGAATTCCAATACTCCAGAACGACGCCAAAACATGTACAATGGAATGCTATTAATACTTTTTCTGAGTTACAAAAAATGAGACCATTGGCGATATTTCTTTGACAAAAAAATCGAAAGTATGCGGAAATTTCTGGTAGGACGCTTCGAATTTGAATATGATTTAATAATCGGTTTAATATCAATACAGCCTTAAGAGTTTTGTTGTACTTTAACTAAAATAATTTGATTATGAGAGACTTTTTTCCATTGCGCCAAAATATATCTGTTAAGCTTATTAAATTGTTACTGATTCATTCGGAAAATAAAGAAACGCTATTGAATTTTGAAATCAATGAATGATACTTTTATATCATTTTGCCCTTTAAAGTTAATTGAAACTTTTTTATTTATTTAATTTCATTTTTGAAAGTTAAAATATCCTGACTAACAAACTAAACTGAAAAACTAACTAAAAAACTAACAAAAATACATTAAAAATAGGGACTTTTTGCTATTGAATATTGATTCACTTCTTTAAGATTTATATTGCGATTCCTAGGTACTACAGTTGTCTTATCTTCTAATTTATTTACATTTTTTGCGTCAGATTTAACTTAGTTTTTCAATTAATATGTTACACTGAAAAATATGTATTGTCAAGACTACCAGAATCTGGTAAAATGTACCATGGTTCTGGCTCTATTGGAAACTTAAAAAGTTCAGTATTTTTCAATGAAGCGCCTTAGTAATAAAATGCGGTTTTCCTAATATGTGTATTAATTTTGGTTAATTTGTGTATATAATTTAGGTGAGTAATATGGTAAATTTTAGTAATTATATCTTAATATCTTGGAGTATGACATACAAAAATATTTTCGATTTAAAGTTGCTTTTCAGTTCTCTCCCTTTTTTGTTAAATGCGTGGTTATAAGAAATGTAATTTTGAAAATTGAATGGAAGCAGAGATGAATGGTTTTTATCATATATTTTGGTGTTTTTCACCAGAATTATGTTTTCTTTTTTTATCAGAAAAGGCATTACCATAGAGCACGGTAATTTTACCAGATTTTTTTATCTATGCAGGTTGTGTCATTTACTTTGTACGCAAAGTTACCGATTGTTATGAATTTTAAATATGCAATCAAACATTTCTATCGGTTGCTATTTATGATATTTTGAGTCAATATGCCATCCTTGCTTTTGTGCAACCATAAAAAACTAATTAAAATTGTTCTTTTGTTATGAAATAGTGTTTTTCCGTTATACAAAAAAATTGCGTAGTTGCCTTTATCTAAAACGTGATTAAATTTTTCCTACAATCGCATTTTTCTAATTTTATGCGAATTTAAATAAAAAGATAAAAGCAAATTAAAATTACTCTGGTTCACTCTTGTTTCTCTTGAAACTTTTTATTTTATTTTAAAAGTTTCTTACATTGCTCAAAATTTTTTTCTGGAAAAGTTATTTTTATGAAAACGAATTTAAAAATTTTATAATAATTTGCAATTTTTTAATGATTAGAAACACCTATTTGTTTCGTAAAATAAATTTAGGAGCTAAAAATTAAAAAATTGTAACCATTTAACATATCCTTATTTGGTCTCACAATTTATGTAAAATATTAGCTCAACAAGTTATATTCAACTATTCATTTTGAAAATGATTCTTCCCTTATTATCAAATTTTTTAACCTTAATATGCATATTCCTTGTAAGTATTTCAGTTTTACTTTTCTTTTTAATGCTTTGCACTGTTGAACGAAGTCTTTATTCATTTGAATAAGTTTGTAAGTTTTATATACAAACTAATATGAATTCTAAATCCATTATTAAGTTGCCTCTGCCAATTGTTACTCAAAAGATGCACTATTCTTGAATTAATATCAGGATTTTAATCCTGAATTTGAGCAAATATTGAATGGAATATGTAAATGAATAATGTTTTAACTTTTAAAATTCAATAGCAATGCTTGTCCTGATACACTAAGAAAATGAGACTCGATGTAATTATATTTTCAAAAATCGCTATCATATGCTTATTTACACAGTAAATTTCCAAAAATGTAGTTAAGAGTTTGTTTGTCAAGTAATCTGAATTGCAAACGCATATGTTAGCATGATCCATTTAAGATTCAACTCGAACATACATATTAAATGCATATTCATGTCATGTTACATTTAAGGCAATTTTATTATTTTAAAACGTTAAAAAATACTTTGGTTCTTCATCTGCTATCTACAGCTTGAATAGGAAAAGAAGGTACTTAAGACTAGTTGATTATCAAAAATGATTTCAAATTAATTTATAATTAAACTTCCGAATTTTTTTTATAGTTTTACGGATATCAAATACTTCAAAATGAATAATTCAAAAGGAAAGTTTTGTGTAGGAGTAGTAACAAATTCAAAAGCCCTCTCACGTTCAACATTTGTTTGCTTCAGAGCCCTGGGACATCTCATTAAACATTCAACCTCGAAGATCGTTAGGTAAATAGTGAAATCTTCCTCTCAAAGAGCGATAAGCACCTTTTAGTTCCTCCTTTGAGGCTTTCCCCAACCTATTCTTTCCTCTTATGAGTGAGAGTAACTCTCTCAATATCATGCGGAGGGTTACTTTAAATCTTTCTTTATATTTCGGATAATTACTAACGTAAGCAATAAGTTTTCTTGGTCTGGAAAATATGAGAATTCCCTTGCATGTCATTAAAGTTTGTTTAAACAAGTTTTCCTCTAATTTGAGTTTTATCATTGCCTAGGTTGCAAGTTGGTATTTTTATAGAAAAGAGCAAGTTCAAATTTGTGATATAAAAGACATGTTTTAAATTCTGAAGAGAAATGTGGGTGTTTCTTTTATGAACACATGGAGCAAAGCTGATCATAGGAGGAACTGGGGAACTTGATCATAAATTCATTTCTAAGATAACCGAAATAAATTCATGGAAGACAGAACAGGCCGTTAAAGATAGAGTGGTTAAATTTTTGCTCAAAATGCAGAAGTTGGGCAATTCATACACTATCCGACACCAAGATGAACTTTAAATACCTGATGATGCATGAAATGTATTAAAATACAGTTTTTTTTTTCTTTTTAATACTAAGTAAATGCGTACTACAATCTTAGCAAACGCTTGTAGACGTTTGAAAGAAAAACAAGCTTCTTTTTAAAAATTGATTGTCGTGAAATATCGTTCAAATAATAGTTTTATTTTAGCTTTTGATTCAAAAATTCTGAAATGTATTTGCATATTATCATTAATGAAAGTATTTATTTTTTGGTAAAAATTTATTTAGAATTTCAATCCCAAGGCTCTTTTTATAACTAGATATGAAACTTAGCACTTGCCATGTGGCGAGTTAACGAAAATGTGGCGACTTTAATTGAAAAAAAAACAACAGTCAATTTTTTCCAATAGATTTTTTTAATCGTTTAATGACAGAAGTACGTCAATGCAGAAAGACTCTGAAAAACAGAATTTTCATATAAATGTCCAATGTCGTCATTAAAAATTTTAATACTTTAGTATCCATCAATTTGTGATGGAAAGGTTTATATGGAAGGAGAGTTCTTTAACAATTCACATATTTCAAAGTTGCAATGTGCTGATTGAATGCATTTTGCCTCCTTAAAAATGGTATAAATGAAACTGTCTGAAAAAAAGATTATAGGCTTCCTTTGAAGTAAAGGAAGCCTATACCTTAAAAGTAAAATGTTTTCCTTAAAGTCAGTATGTTTAACTAAATTTTGCCACTTAATCATATAATTATTTATTGTTTAATTAAATTTTTATAGCCATTTTTTATTTCTCATATGAGTTTCTTTAAAAAAATATAATTTATATCCAAGGAAAAAATGGCTATTAAATGAAAATGACCTATCCATATCGCCAACTCATTAACTTTTAGGAAAAAATGACGATTAAGTTATTAAAGTATACCGGTTACTGGCTGCTGACTGAAAATTCAAATTTTCAGATCTATTTATAAAAAGTTTTAACTCCCATTAGGAATAATATTATAAATAGTTTACGTTTAACGTAGAGATAATGTTCATATTTTCTTACTGCATAAATTAAATTTAAATATCTCTTCTTCAAAAAGGGAAATATTTATTCATTTTATATTTTATATATATTTTATTTATTTTATTCATATTATATTTTATTTATTCATTTTATATTTATTATTCTTAATATTTGGCTTTCGATATATTCTTGTTTGCATGCAAATTTCTTAACATACAAATGCTTATTAAAATATTATTTTTATTTCAAAACTAACTACCCACAATTAATATCAAAATATTTAGAAGCTTAGAGAAGATTTCGTTCAAAATAATGTCCAATATTTGGAACAGAATTCTAGTTTATTTGTCTCATAAATTACATTTCTACACTTAGCTCATCGCTTAAAGCGATTTTCTGACTTCATATTGTACTGAATGACGCAATAATCCATCCATATCGTAGAAATGTTTATTATCAGTGGTCGGACTTACAGTTTTAACCCATTTGCGTTTTACCCTCTGGGTTTGTGGTTCTAAATATAAAATTAGATTCCTATACCGGTACATACAATTAGAGAATAAAACTACAATTAATAGGGTACCACTTTAATTGAATGTTAAATTATTCACTGCTATTTTCATTTCTCTTAAATATAATATTGCAATTATGAAAAAAATTGTGTGTACATTAGCTTATTTTTCAGTTTTGAATTGCTATTAATAATATAAAAAAACATTATTTAGCGATAAATAGTTTGATTTGCTTATAGAAATATTTTTATCTTAAATTAAATTGACCAGTAAGTACAGTTAGTTAAATCAATCGATTACAAATGAATTAAAAAAATCACATTTATAACAAATTGTAAAAATGTAGAAATTTCGATATTTGTTATATTCGGTTAATTTCAGTTCTTTTAATTATAATTTACAATACACATATTGTGTAAATACTTATTCTGTACTCAGTTTTAAACTTATATTAAGCAAATAATTATTTTTGAAGTATAAATATTTTGATTTGTTGATGAAGTTACCTTCTTTTTTAATGTAACAAAGAAGTATCCAAAATTAGTTAGACCTATAAATTACAACTAATTTTAAAACTGTACTAGTGGATTGGAAAATCATGATTTTGAAATGTATGTTTTTCTCTAAGACATTACATACTGATTTTTGAAAAGGTTAAAAAGGAACTACACGCAAAAAAACAACCCTTTTTCTACACGATTCATGAAGTTTCTAAATATATCAGCTGATGGAAAACTCTCTGAATCGGAAGCCACTAAAATATTCTTTAAACGTATCAAACCCAGGGGATATGAATATTTAGTGATGAGATATAGCAAGCAAGTTCATCTTTAAAATAAAAAAAGTAGTAAAAGAGAAAAAATAACTGCAAAAATGATAAATTCAACGATAAACTATAAAAATCCAAGAAATACAATTGATTATGCCTATATCTAAGTATAAAATTTATATTTATAATACGGAGCATTTCTGAAAATATGCATGAATTCCACTCTTTATTTAGAAAATTATCAATATTTCTGCAAAATAAATTTATTTTGCATAATGTGTTATGATAACCTGTAAAGTGAATCCAAGTGAATAGGTTGATTAATCAAAATACTCTTTTATTATTTGAAATATTTAGTTGTAGCACAACAAAGTTCGATATATATATATATATATATATATATATATACTTTCGAATGAACGTAAAGACTCTCTTCTCTTCTGGACGCATTTCTTTACGAGAAACATATTAGAATAAATAATAATTTTCTGAAGAAAAAAATGCTCTTCATGATACGTCGATATCTCAGAAAACAAAATAAAAATAGTGTAATTATAAATGAGTTTGAAATGAAAGAAGATAAGCAGAAAACAAACTTTACAAAATAAAGTAAAATAAAAAAAAGTCGTTGAAATTAGATACACTAATCTAACAGTACAAAAAAATTGGCCAAGAAGAAAAGAAATATGAGCTTCATTGTATAAAATTATCATAAAAGAATTGCAAATCAAAATCAGTGCTGCCATCTATGAAAAAAATATAATTTCATATATATATATAGATATATATATACTAAAATTTATATAAATAAATATATAAATTAATATAAACTAAAATTTAAAATAAAAGAAAACAGAATTTTTTTTATCGGCGCTGGCTGGGTATGCTATCCCAAAAACACAAATGATCACAAAAACATTTTTCTCTTTTTCTTTTGCAATGTCTGCTACTTCCAACAAATATATTTTCTCCTCTTAAAGTTTGCCAAAGAAATTTCGAATCGCCCTATATATTTAGATCATTTGTTGTTATATCCCGGTGAGTTTGAATCCAAATTAGTTACAAGACATTTTCGAACTAAAACTACAAAAAATATATATTCCCTGGGGACTACAGTTTGGTAAGGTAACACGAGGGGATTCTTTGATCCTGTAGAGAAGAAGAAAAAAAAACGTTTCTCGGTGACTTTCTCAAAAAAAAAGCAATAAGAGTGAAGAATGGTTTTCGCATTTGACATTCCATCGAATCCATTCTTTCAATTCCGTGTCTGCGTGGCTCCATTAAAGAAATACAGGATAGGAAATAGTTTTCTTCCAACTCATTTTCAATATTCTCGAATGTCAATCCATTTAACTCGAGATGTCGCTTTACGAACGAAAGTTTTCTGCTTTCTTTCCAAACTGGAGCCGCCTGCTTTCTTTAGGAATAAGGAGTTCCAGGATTGAGGGAGATCTAAGGAAGTTCTCTTTTTTTGTCCAAATTGTTTCTTTATCAGATTTTTTCTTTCTCGTACAAATATCGTGAAAGAAAGGTAGTTTGCGAAGACAAAAAAAGAGGGGGTAGAAAAAACAAGTCGATTAATGAGAAATACCGAGTAAATCTCCCTCCTACGCAATCCTTAACGAAAGAACTTGATTTTCACAAAAAAAGGGTGGAAAAGAAAAATATGTTGTTCTTTTTTGTTCCTTTACTGCTGTGTTGGTAAGCAAACATATCTCAATTTGGATTGTATCCAGAGTTGTTGTAACATTTATAAAAACCATCTTACTTTGACATGCGCTCTTTAGAATGTGGGGAAAAAATCGGAGATAATAAGAAATTTAAAAAAAAAATTCTTGATTAGTTTTTCGTTTAATTTTTAGAAACACGAAATCTAATGTTGTTCTTTTTTAAATTAAAAAAGAAATAAGGATTTTTCATCTGCTTTTGTTCATAGGAAAATTAGATTTATTAAGTTTTTAATTAGTTTAAGCTCTTAAATTTAACTTGGTCGATTTTATATTTATTATATGTCTTTTCATAAATACTACTCTCTACTTATACAACGATCGATCCGAAGTCAAGTAATATAGTTAACAATTTAATTGCAGTATTATTAATAACTATTTTCCCTATCCATATTAACAACCACCTCAAAACCATGTCTGGTAAGATTGCTCCTAAAAACTTTATTAGTTTTATTTTCTTGTAATTTTATAACATTCGTTGAACACATGACCATATATGGCAGTACTTTTACTTTCGTTACTTGTACCGCCGGTACAAGTAAAAAGTACGTACTTTTACTTGAACTTCATTATTTTTAAATTTAGCACTTTTACTTGTACTTTCGTTACTTTTTTAAGAAAACAGTTCAAGTATTTGTAACGGAAATGTCGAATAAAATCGTTACTTTTTCCTAAAACTCGGTAAGCTTTCTAACAAAAAAAATGCTTTCGAAATGCAATTATTTTGCAAAATGAATAAAAATATTAATTAGCAAGTTATTTTCATTCATTTTCGAGTTTTATGCATTTGCTTAATACATTCTAAAAAAAAATGTTGGATTTTGTTCTAACGTTTTTCAATTTTCTTTTTGAGCTCACTAATAATACATTTTTGTCTTAATACATTTTTTACTAAATACATTTTTACCTAGTATATTTTTTACTAAAATTATGTTTATGCCCGACCTTGTCAAACAACGCCCAGTCAAACCTCTAAGAACTTCAGAACTATTTGTACTATTGAAAACTACTATAATTACTATTTTAACTCATGAAAACTCGAAGGTATTAATTTAGCCGCTGATACTAAAACTCGTTTACAAATTTTAATTTTTCCGTTAGGCAGAAATGTTCGGAAAATCCTTTTCTCACATGACTTCAGCCTTAGCCATTGTTACAAATAAAACTGTAGACTGTTCTATTTCAACTTATACTGCACGTTCAATTATTTTTTACTAGCTCAAAGATCACAAAGCTATCTGTGTTTGCTTTGTTTATGTTTGTGCTTTTAAACCACGTTTCTATAGAGTAAAACAATTTTAAATCAATGGTAATTTAAATAAATAAAAATAATAAACTAAAAATTAAAATCAATAGATAAAATTTCTTTTTCGTGCAAATCCATAAAAAGTTTGATATTGAAATTATATTTGATTTTAAAATTATATTATACGATTATATTATAAANTTCATCAAACTTACCGTCTCAGTATTATACGATTATATTATAAAATTATATTATAATATTCTGCCGAATTTAAAAATAATGTCCATAACTTTCAAAATTAAAAATAATTAAATAAATAACAACAATTTTGCAAAAGCATTAAAGAGCATAAGAATATTATTCAATAAAATTTTAGGTTACTTTGAATTTTCGATTTCCTAGAAATGTACTTTTAAATCGTTAAATGTTTTGTTTAGTACTTGTACTTTTACTTTTTACTCGTTACTTTTTAAAATAAGAACTTTTTACATTTTACTCGTTACTTTTTTTAAAAATACTTGTACTTTTACTCGTTAATTTTTTAAAGTAACGTTGCCATATATGCACATGACCCAATTTTGAGCTTACGACCATTAATGTCCAACTCAAAAGAAATAGTTATTGTAATTTTGAACCCAATCTAGCAAACAAGAGAAATCCTAGATCAAGTAAGGGGAGAAATTTGCTTTAATGGAGGACTTTTTTATGAAGTTAGCCTACATTTGCGCTACAATGAGCCGAAAACCACGAACTGGCTAACCTGCTGGCAGGGGAATCTAACCCATGATCTATCTACCGAAGAGAGCATTTTACGTCAGCACCGGGAGAACCAGGTGCAGAATTCCTATTGACCAGGCCTCCTTGGGTCATCTCATTGGGAGGCAAGCGCTCTATCCCTTGAAACGCCATTAGATTTATAAAAGTTGTATTAAAATAAATTTAACTATAGAAATAAAATGATAGCTTCCCAGTTTTATATTGTTGTTATACTTTTATGCACCGGATTATTTTTTTTTCGGTTTTTATAGGCATAAATTAAACATAATTCATAAAAGTATTTTGTTCCAGTAAAATAATTTTGAATCCAAAATTTAAAGGTGTGTATTATTCATTTTTCTTATTTGACTTTGCTGTTATTGCGTTCTTATTTGCTCTGTTTTATAAATCCAGATTTCAAAACTGAAAGAGAATAATAGCTTAAAATTGGGAGTGCATCTTATAATTATTGATTTGAAAATGAACCAGTGTATATGAAAATAAATCAGGAAAAATTCTCAAAACGGTAAACAGAACCCGAAAGAGATATTGCAGGAACAGGGTTTCAGAAAAACTGTATAAAAATTAACGCTGAACCAACGGATCTCATATTCTACATCTTGATTCTACATCTCAACTACTCCGATTCTACATCTTAGCTTCATACACAATGTAATGCATGTATTGTTCAATTGTATATATCAGTCTTTTTGGTAAGCGGAAATGTCAAATGATGGCTGGGAACTCATAAAATTAGTTATAACCATATACCTTTAATTTTAAATGTTTTGTATTTTTAAAATATATTTTTTGAAAACGAAGCATAACTATTAATGTTCCCTAATTGATCTTAATTATAAAAGAAGGATTATAAAAGAAATAGAATTATATGAGAAATTGAATAATATGAGATCTTTGATACTATTTGAGTCAAATTATTTTTTAAAGAAATGAATATTGGACATGGAAGGGGGAAAACAAGTGTGTGACAGAATTCTTTATAATAACACGTATTTTAAGTGAATAATTTAAACTGTCATATTAAAAAAATGTTTTATGTTAAGAAACAACGATTATTGCGAATTAATTATATGGCTTGGTGAGCGGCAGCAAAGAGAGCTTAGACTCCTATTAATAACAATAAAAAATCATTGGAAATGAATCAAATACTTTTTTATGAACATTGTTGCAAGCAAATTATTATATAGACTTAATATTTTCATAGTATTGTAGTCAGATATTGTTCTGCAATATTTTTGCATATTATTCTGCGATGTAAAAAAAGTGCATTTTTAAATTCTCATATATGGATTTCATGAATCAAAACTTATTACGAATTATGTAATGAAGTCTCTAATAATATTGAACCTTAGTACTAGTTAGTTACTACTAATTACTTTTCTACATTTACAATTTGTAATTACTTAAACAATTTAACTAGAATTGATTAAAAATTTTGGTATTTCAATAATTACGAGGAATTAAACATATTTTATTAATTTATTAGTAATAAAATGTTTTTATCTCTTAAATATAGCTAGGAGGCTTCGCCCCCTGCTCGCTGGCGCTCGCCAACCCCCGGAACTACTTTCGCAGTTCATTTCGGATTGCTTCGCAATCCGATACTCGCTTTGCTCTCTCATTGGATGCGTTCTTAACATCTAGCTTTTGTATACTTTTTTGAACACTGAAGTTCCGAAAACTATTCATTGTAGAAAATTCTAAACCTGTGCATTTCAATATTAATTTGAAATTGCAGTACTGAACGCCGGATGTAAAGCATCGGCTTCCATGAAGATAATTTTGTGAGAATTGTTTTGATAATTCGGTGAGAATTCACCCGATTAGACATATGATGCTCACTACTTGCTCTTGCGCGCCGAAGCCTATCAATTAAAACGTATCAGCGTTTTATATAATGTAGATTAGCCATATGATGTTCACTACGTGCTCTTGCGCGCCCAATCCTATCAATTAAAAATGAGAACTGTTGCCAACGCGAGAAAAGAAATATCATTGGTTTTATTGATACATACGTATTAGCGTTTTATATAATATAGATTAATTAAAATTATTATTTTTGTATTAATGGAATATAATTAGAAAAAATTATTCTAAAAAAATCTTTATTCGAATTATTAAAATAAATTTTAAATAATCTCATATACTATGACTGCAACAAAATGGGTATTCTATGACAAAGAAGGTGGGAAGAGGTAAAATAACAAATATCAACGTCAAATTACTACATCATATTTAAGTGCAATTTTGTAAAAAATATTTGAAGTATGTTCGAAAATAATCTGTCTTGCACGTTAAATTAAAAAAATTGCGGAACACTATCGTAATAAAATAGTATTTCCGACAAATTTAAATCATTTGATTTACTTTCATAAAAACACTTATCATAAATTGAAAAAATTCACAAAAATGGCCATAACCCAACAAGCTACACATAAAGTTTAATGAAGCTGGCATATATTATGGTGCAAAAAAATAATGTATAAAATAACATTAAAAGTATTAACCCGAGATTTATGGTGTAGTAATATATATATGCAAGTTATTAATCAGATTTGTCAGTTTAGAGAAGAAAAAAGTACTTTTAGTATGTACTTTTCAGTAGCAATACAGCATATACACAGCGATGCTTTTGGTTATACGATCTACTAGTTCAGTTGGAAGTGCGAACAATTTACTCTAGTAAAGTAGTTGCAAATGAGAGAAGGGTCTGGGGTAGAGGATTGAGAGCACCTATACGTCTTCCTAAAGCATCTCAATGTGTTTGATATGCTTCAAGTCCGTTGATCGCGCTGACCCCGCCATGCTCTGGATTATTTGCCACTAAAGATAATCCCTCCGCATAAAAAAGTCTTGACTTACTTTTCCATGTTTTCTCTACATTTTTAGTTTATGTTTATGGCTGCATTACATTAGGTTATGTTATTAAATTAGATTGTGTTATTATGTTTGTTATTATGTTATGTTATTATATCTTCTACATATCTTTGTAGCTTCAAACGTAATTAATTCTACGAACGTCTCCAACATGGTTTTCAAACTGCATTGCGTAGAATGATTGACAAAATAGGAAATTGTTATATACACATTGAATGCATTTTGTGTACAGTGATTATATAATAAGGAAATAATCAGGCATTTTATACATTGCTTTAGCAATAAATATTATGCCTAGGCAAAGTATTTAATAATTTTAATACTCCATACTTTAACTAAAAACACTAGTCTTTCTAAACAAAGCTGTCATTCTGTGCAGCATATACATTAAATACATATTTTTGGTAGAAACGTGAGATAATCTTATTTTGTTTCTCTCTCCTAGAAGAACGTTTTACAATTGAATAAAAAAGAATAATATTCTCTTTTTCTTTTCACATCTTATAAATCTGTTTCTCTTTAGAGCCATATTTCTTATCTTTATGGAAGCTCAAGTATTGCTTGGCCGACTTATATTTTTTTATACAAAAAGAACATACAACTTGTCAACTATAATGAAAAACAAGCTTAACTACAGTAACACCGAAATCCTTACTGTAGCAACTTTTTTTTTCTGTTATCAGGAGCGAAACTTGCTTTTATATCTGTCTTTAAGGTATATTTTACAAAAAAGAGTTTCTTTTGATATAGATTTTTTTTACGTGTTTTTCTCTCAAACGACATAACTATCTTTTGACCTAACTTCACACTTTTCCTTACTACTCTCATTTAAAATTAAATGTCGCCTTCCTAGATATCTTTAATCCGAAAATATATTTTTCATCCATAAAATTTTGACAACATTTTAACTAGTATGTATTATGCTAGATAAGTACATATAATCTTTGCTATGTAGTCTGCTGGAAAAAAAATAAGGTAAATTATTATTATTAGGCAAACATTTGAGTAGCAAGTAGCAGTCCAACTGATTTTATCGGGAAGTAAATTTTTATATTGGCATTTATTTTTATAATTCTTTATTGAAAGGAAGAAAAAATACGTCCTTTTAACTGTAAAATAGTGACTTAATTGTGACTAATTAGACAAGGAAACAATAGTGACATGATAATGTAAGGGCTAAAAATTGCCTAATTATACTGAGGAACAGTTTTTAAATTTTTTTTTGCTGCATGAGAACATTTAACGGATCTTGTATATTTACACTACACTGATTTAGAATTTGCTTTCGGTTTCCTTTCCAAGCTACTGTTTTTATTATATTTTTTGCTACTTTTGTTAGCTACTGTATTTATTGTCTATATCTCTATTCTATCTCTTGTCGAAATTTGCATGTCTAAAATAGTTAAATGTAACATGTGATCCACAAATGTTGCAACGAACTTCTAGAGAAGTTAGGTTATATCAACAGGATTAAAATTTCATAGAAACCCATGCCCGGAAATGTCGTTATACGCCTCCAGGGGCAAATCTCTAATATGTTTTTATGCCTGCTTCTGAATAGGCTTAGATAGGGAAGCGCCCCTTTCGTATGACATTTCCGGGCATGGGTTCCTATACAATTTAAATCCTGAGGATATACTCTAAATCAATTTTGAGCTCTCATTTCTCAGAACTCGCATTTTGAGCTCTTCTCAATTTCTCCAACCAGGCTATGCAATTGTTTTACCAAATATTTCATTTTATATCATTTTTATCCAAACACGTACATTCTTGAATGTGCATTTTGAGCTATGCTTATTTTTTTAGCTATGAAATTGTTTAATAACATATTTTATTTTTTATCATTTTTATTCATACACGTATTTCCTTTAATACTCATTTTGAGCTATGCTAATTTCTCCAACCATGACTGTTTAAACACTTATCTATGTTTTGAGCTATAGGTTTTTAGTACACTAACATTATGCGTTGTGTTTGGTTCGCATTCAGTTTGTATTTATTTATAAAATAATTATTGGATACTTTTGAGACTTGTCTTCACATTGAAATTAATATTTTTTAACAATAGAATTCTCAAGAAAATTGTTAAATCTTTTTGCCGAAATTATAAATTTATTCTCAAAATAATTCAAGCCTAATTTTAAGATTTTTCCCGACAGTATTTAAATGTGTAATAACATATTTTATCTTTGAAATATTTAATTATTCCGAAAATTTCGTTATGCTTCACTTATTTTCCTGAACGTCAGAAGAATTTATTTCACAGAATAAGATATTGTCAGGTGACTAAAACTATTCAGTAGTTTTGCATGT
The DNA here is from genome assembly GCF_043381705.1 of Parasteatoda tepidariorum. Lineage (NCBI taxonomy): Eukaryota > Metazoa > Arthropoda > Arachnida > Araneae > Theridiidae > Parasteatoda > Parasteatoda tepidariorum. The sequence goes on from NC_092206.1 coordinate 23,049,370, forward strand.
ATGTATTAAAGGCTGATATGCGACGCACATTAATTAGGGAAAAAATTATTCAGTGATAATTTTTTTTGCTAAATTTAAATTTTTTTTGACATTTAATGATTTGGTATTTAATTATAATTCAAGTAAATCATTTTAGTAATATTTCTGAAAATATATTTAAAATTTTAAACATATGGAAAGATCAGCTATCACTTTCTGATGTCAGTAAACTATTTGCAAACGCTAAAATATAAAAATTATAGAGAATGTTATGTAACAACCATCCTTAAGATGCCCGTTTATAATCAAGTTCAGCGTGTTACGAATAGAGTTTAGAAAAGAACATATCAACAAATTGGTAATTAAGGGAAAAAAATCTTAAAAACATTTATTTAATCTGACGAATAAATTTTGTGGAAAGTGTAACTGAACATAGATTAGAAGAAAGCTGATTCTTAAAATCATTTCAAATTTTCATCAGGAAATAAAACAGGTTTTGCCTCACTAGATATCAAGTGATTCTATAGGTTTTGACGGTCTCTCTGTTTCTTCCTTGTTTAAATATTAATTTAGAAACTCTACGGTGGGCATGCATATATATATATATATATATATATTTTGTTTCCTTATTAANTATATAAAAGTATCAGTTCAAGGGCGCATGGACAAAAGTTCATGATGGGGAAGCACCTTTAGCGGTAAACGAGGACACTTCCAATCATGGATTGATATGCTATTCCCTATACTTTTAAGGTGCTCTACCTTCCGTAAACATTCGTCCAAATATTTATGGGACACTCTGTGCTTAAAGCAACTTAAATTTATAAATGAGTTCTGCTATTTATTTTTTAAAACATACAGCAAATCAAAAAGTGTCATGGTAAAAAAGAAAAAAAAATTCCTCGGTCGATTTAAATAGTTGAAAGGTAATATTTTAATGTTCTTTCGAAGAATCATTTTTCTGCGAAACGAATACTCTTTTAAGTACTTTGCTCTTTATAAAAGGTTCCCAATTACTCACACAGAAAGTGCCTGTTGAAAGTATTTTTGTAAAAGGAAAACTTGGAATGAACTCTTTGAAAAGGTTCCGGAAAAATACTTCTTCACCAAAAAAGTCATTTTCCACTTCTTGATCCAAGTCAATTCTTGTTTCAAAGTAACGCAAAGTCATTTCACGCTAGCTTTATTTTTTCTGTACCTTTTCTTTTTATTTTTATCCTTTCGTATCCATTTTTCCTTCGATTCTTTCCCTTTTCTTTTTAACTTGTTTATTTCTCGTTTCCCTTTTCAGCTTTTTTGCAAAAGACACATCTTATCATTGGGTATATCTCTGGATAAAATAAATGTATGAAGAGAATTGGACAGATATACTTTTAGAAGCAATCAAAGCGTAACTGAATACTCGATTTTTATAAAGAGCTAAGATTTTCCTCCAGTTTTTTTTACGCCGATAAATAGTCGACCCACATATGGATGTGCGACTGGTTTGACTGTTTGTTTCTGTGCCTTCTCAGAAAAACCGATTAACCATTAGTGTCGATAACTTAAACATAATGTTGCATAAATTTACTACAAATTAAGATAAATTAACAATGTTTAGACTCAAAATAATATATCGTGCATGCCATCAAATAAAATAATTCTATCATCAGATATATCTATTATTTGCCCCATAACATATTTAGCTGTAGTTATTCCTCGTTGTTGCCCATTAAGGCAAACGGTGTTATTGTTCTTGTTTTCCAGTGGCGCCATCTATGTCCGAGAATTTCAAGAATTCGACTTTTGCACACTCATACATTACACCCGTTAAGGGGCGGGAGCCATTCAATTATTCACAGATCCCCAATCCAGTACCCCAAGAGGTATAATTTGTTATGGGAGCATGGAGGACTTTGTGACCAGACAGATTTGACATGCACTAGTCCCATTTTACAACACGGGTAGTCTTCAGCTGTCTAAGTTCGAAATCCCGTTCTCACGACGGTGAATCCAGCACCCTGGGAACCAGGCTATCCCGGCCCCAATTATTGCCGTATTAAGGTTAAATCGAATTTGTAGGATTTAGTATTAAAAAAAAAGTCAGTTTTTTCTGTTCCTTTCCTTTTTTAGTTCCCATCATTTTAAGGCGATTTTGCCTATATTCTTTTTTTTTCTTAACTTGGTTTTGTTTCTCCTTTTCCTTTTTAACGTGTTCTTTTTAAAAGAATCATCAATAGATTCGGATAAAATTAATGTTTAAATTGAATTGTACAGATATAGTTTTAAAAACAATCAAGGCCAAAATAAATACCCGACTTTTATATAGAGCTAACATTTTGCTTTTATTTTTTGTGTTGCTAAATATTCGCTTTACGTATGGATGTACAATTGGTTGGGTGTTTGTTTCTGTGTCTTCTCAGAAAAACTGATATATACTATAGTATCGACAACGTGAGATACTATTACTGCATTACTACTATTACTACTGAGATACTATTATTGTGTCAATTTACTGCAACCTTAGATAGATGTTAAGTGAACAATGCTTCACGCATAATTGAAACAAAGTTACATATGATCAACGCTTACAAAACAATGTGTTTCAAATGCTGTTCTGAGGTTGATAGGCTTAAAAGAATACTCCTGTTTACTCCTGTCTTATAATATTTTGCGCCTAATACAACTTCACCAATACACCTCCATTTCAAACTCAATTACACCTCATATAATCAATCGCATATATAGCTTAACATTATTTTAGTTGAAAGGGGTGAATATAGTCACATCTGAAATACATTTATTTGCTTGAATCGTAGAAAAAGGACATGCACACCTGAAAAACAACCTCTCTAAGCTGGTTGCTATAGCAAGTTTCAACTTCAAAAACACTAAGTGTGAATGAAATAATGCAACATGATTGTGTACCTTGGGTGGTTGATTTTCTAAGGTTGATTCTGAAGTAAACTTCAAATAGTATACCCAAAAACAACCTCAAAACCTAAAAACATTCTCAAATAAACTTCAAAGACTTTTTAAATTTTTTAAGGGAAATTAAAGTCATCGAATCATTAGGTCTATTTATTATTTGCGCGATAACAGGCTAAATTATAACGTGTTAAATTATTATATTGGCATAGTATTAAGTTTATTAAAAATTTACAAATTTTTTTTTAGTCAAAGGGCTCTAAAATTTCTAACAGCAAGCTTTATTTTTTTCTGTGTCTTACCTTTTTCTGTCCCCATCATTTTGCAACAATTTTTACGCAGATATTTTTTCTCAAATTATTTATTTTTGGTTTTCTTCTCAGCTTTTTTTTTAATAAAAGATCAATCTTATCATTGGATTTGTCACTGGATAAAATATATACATGTAGCAAATTAGGTATGAATACTTGATTTCTATAAAGAGTAAATATTTTCGTTTGGTTTCATTGGTAAATAGTTGCTCCAAATATGTATGGGTGGCTGGTTAGGGTGTTCTTTCCTGTAGCCAAATTGGTTCAAGTCTGAACCCTAATACCTAAACATACACATAAATATAATGACTGGAATTTAAAAAAAGCAAACTATTAATTTTTTTTTTTTTAATTTTTTCAACTATTTCGTATTCAATTTCTATTTTACTATATTCACGCATTTTTGTATTTTAGTTGAATTTATTAAATAAATGATGGTTTGATTTGCGCTGTTATATATTGCGTTTAAATGCAGGAATAAATTTTAGGTTTCAGCAAATTTACGTTATTGTGGTTTAAAGTATTCCAAGGCTTATAACATTATTTTTTTAAACTTTTTTTTGTTGCTTTGAAGTGATTTTTCGCTGATTCTATTTTTTCTTTTTAATTTGCTTACACTTCGTTTTCGTTTTCAATTTTTCCGCAAAAAGCTCAGTTTCTTATTAGGTCAATCTCTAGGAAAAATGAATGTATACATTAAAATGAACATAGATACATTTAGTAGTAATCAAATCGTAATTGTATCTCTAATATCATAAAATTTGCCAAACAATTTCAAATATGGGCAAAAATGTAATTAGATAAGATCTTAGTAAATATAAGCTATGAGATAGCTTGCTAATGTATCAAAATCAAATGTATGCAAGAACACCGGCGCATTTTTATTATTATTTTTTAATATGCAGCACAAACACTTTTGAACTTTAAAAATTTCCATTGCATTTAAAAAGAGTTTATTTTATCGAATTCCACATTATTTTTATGCAATCGAAACTAAATTCTCATTTTAAAATGATATTGATTATAAGGATAAACCTTACAACGCTTGTTTTCAAAATTTCTTCCAATTGTTCAAGCGCGTACGTAGGAGGAAAAAAACGAATTTCTCAAAAAAGTTTGATTTAATTATTCGATTTTCATCTTTATTTAAATAGGCTGAAATATTTGTCCAGAAGATAAAAAAATTCTTTCTTTAAATAAACTTTTCTTTATCCTCAAAATATGGGAGGCAGTTGTGATCTGATAAAGGTTAGGATAAAGAAAGGCGCCGAAGATTTTTACTTTATGGTAATTTCACATTTTCGTGCATTTCACTTTATCTCTAGAACAGTTTAAGGTAATAAAATAATTTGGTCACACGATTATTAAAACCGTTTTATCCAAAGAAAAAACAGTTTTCCGCAAAAAAAGATATTCGTTTTTCATTTTATTATTTATTTTAATAATTGTCTTAAACATCTTGATTTCAATGTATAAAAACTTTTACGCCCTTTATAACTGTGTAATTTTAGATAAAAAAATGTGAAATTCGATTGAAATTAGTCATATTTTTCTTGTGAAATTAATTATAATAAATATCATTTGTTTTAATACTATTCAGTTTGAATAAAATAAAATTAACCTAAGATAATAAAAATTCTCCCACTCTCATTCTTAAAGTTTTGGAAAGGGACTATATATCTTAAATTGCGGCTACATTTCTTCATATTTTATGGGTCAAGAATTTAAGCCAGTCACAACACTTTTACGTTTATTCAAACAAAAAGTACGTTTTTGTGTCTAATTTCATCCGTATAAATATCTCAGCTAATTTAAGTTTTGATCCTTCGAATTATTAGGATTTTATTTTAGTACAAAAAAATCCATATTTAAGAAAATTCCCCTTATACCATAAATTCCCCATATAATTCCCCCCATACAGTTCCCCATATTTTATGGGTCAAGAATTTAAACCTGTCACAAAACTTGTACGTTTATTCAAACAAAAAGTACGTTTTTGTGTCTGATTTCGTCTGTATAAAATATCTTAGCTTACTTAAGTTTGATCCTTCGAATTATTAGGATTGTATTTTAGTACAAAAAAATCCATAGTTAAGAAAATTTTTTAAAGTTATTATTTCGCGCACTATAATTTTTCAGGTTAAGTTGCAAGGCTTTAAATGGTAGAAATACGGGAGATAGGCCGAGCAAAACGATTCGATCTCTTTCAATAAAATTGTAATCAGGAATCACTATTTGAGCTTTCATAAAATTATCCAGGATTTAGATTTTATTCCCCATGTAAATTAGGCCAGTTTTCTCTTTCTTCGTAAAGAGTCTATATTTCTAAAATATATATGACTCCGATATTTAAACATCTCTAAGTTTTGAAAACATTATGCTATTAGAAAAAAGAGGAGTAATTTCTGAAAAATAAATTATAAAAATAAATAAATATGCGTTAATTATTCTTGAGTTTATGATTTTCTAATCTATGTCTACTTGTGGCGTCATAATATTTATTTCAAGTTCTGAATCCCGTAGCAAAATTAGAACATAAACTAAACAAAAAGCGAATCTTTCTAAAAGCTTAACAAACTGGAACAAAATATTGCAATTGATTAAAACCACAGATAGGAAAAAGAAATTTTTTGAAAAAAAGTTTGCAAATTGAAACAGGTTTCGAAATTAAATGCTTGAATTAAATGTCGCAAAGCTGTTAAAAGGGAAAAAAGTGGAATTAAAATCCGACGTTTGGGGACATTTATTAAAAAAAAGGAACAGACCCTTTAATTATTTATCTCATTCACAAAAAAACCTGCTTGCTTAAATAATACTTTATAAGCACAAAAGATAATTTATAATGCAATCAAAAGAACGAAGTAACACACACTTTTCAATTGAGAATAAAGATTTCTTTCTTAATTACAATTTAGTTAGTAGATAGCATAAATCAAACAAAGCTTTATCTCAGGATTTCATTTGCTCTTGATTCTTCGTTCTGTTTTTCCTGTCTTGGGAACGAATCCATTAATGAAAGAATAAAAACCTCCAAAAAATCCAAAGAAAGTAGAAATCTAATTCAAAAATGTAGATTACAACAAAAGGAAGGAGCGCAGGAAAGAATAATGCCAAATGTTACACACACAGTACAAAAAAGGAACTTTTTTGTTACTGTATTTTTTACATTTATTGTTGCCAAAACTAAAGGAAAAAATTCACACTCTTAAAGCGTTTAAAGTAACAAAAAAAAGTACAAAAAAAAAGAATTCAGAAGAACAAAAGATAGAAAACAAGAAATATGAGATGTATAATGTAATTTGAAAAAAAAAAAACAAGAAAGAAAGAAAAAGAAATAAATAAATTGGATAAAGAAAGAACGTTAGAAAAGATAGTTTAGAAACTGGAATAGATTTGGGAAGAATGTTTGAGTGGTCATTTGTATTCTTCTGTAAGTTGTTTTTGAGGCATTATTTCTGACATTATTCTATATTATCTATGTCAGTATAATTTGCTAAATAGATTTATTTTTTAAAGCTGATTAAAAGTATGCCTTGCACTGATTGATCATGCATTTAATAAAAGAGAATTAAAGGAATTTATGCCCATTAAGTTCTCAGTTTTTGTCTTAAATAGTTTCTCCTTTCAAGTTATGATCTATATTTTCACCTAGTTCATCTCAGTCATTTGAAGTCAAAATAATATTCACATTATCGCAAACTGATGTTTAAGAAAAGGGAAAACAAAACCGTCATCAAAATCAAATGAAATATAAATGCGAAGGGCATGACGAAAAACACCTGCAGAAGTTCGATTGTCTAATAAGACTTTAGGTGTTTCAATTTATCAACTTTGAAATTTAAATTTTTTATAACAGCAATCAAACTAGTTTTGATCTGTTCATTTCCACGTTCCTTAGTGATAATTTATTATGATTCGATAGTATTTTTATCTTGTCCCTTAGGTAATAATTTGCAACCTTTTATTTGTATAGTTTTCGCCATTTTTGATAAGGATAAAACACTCTGCATATTTTCTAAACAAATTTTTTTCAAAATGTAAAATAAAATGGTAACTTTCAGGTGAACTAAATGAAACTATCCATCATAATCTGAAAGCGAAACACTTTATATTTAAATCGCAATGTCTAAACCTGAATTCAATACCTTATCATCTACTGAAAAATACTGTTATGTTAAAGAGCTTCACCATTTTCTCTAGTATAATTAATTTCTGATAACATTGAATTATTCAAAACAATGAAAGCTCTTTGAATTGCCATTTTGAGTTTAAAAGCGGAATTTCAAATGCCTGTTTAGAATTTTAGAAATAACTCAAACTGCCTTTAAATGAAACTAGACGAATCATTTATCGAACATTTCACTGTCAAATGTTAAACATTGAACCTTAGTCTTTATGCTTACGTCATTCTTGAAAAAGGCGAAAAAAAAATCGACAAAAATAAATTTAATTAAAAAAAAAGAAACATACACTGTGACCAACACATTAATTTTCTTAATTTAAAATTTAATGATCGTAACAGTACGCTAAAATACTGAATCAAAAGTTATGGCGTTTTTCAACAATTGCGCTCATTTTTTTCAATCTCACGTTTTAAATGATTTACATTTTTGTAAACACACATTTTAATTTACATCAATTTTTTAGATACGCATTGGAAGGTACGGCTATTTTTTTCTACGCGCAATTTGAGCTGCGTCTAGTTCATCAAGGAAATGACACAACAAAGTCTGATAAAGATCACATTTTTATTCAGCTAAAATGTGTTTCGAAAATAGTTCAAGAAATGTTTTATTCTTTTAAGCGGAACAAACTTTTTGTTGCATTTTCACAAATAAATCTAAATGTAAAAAATTGATCTCGCCTAATACGCGAGGGATTTTCAAATCTGAAATTAAATTTTCTCCTAAAGCTACAAATTAAGTATTTCAGAATATTTTTGTCGTAATGCGTAAGTTTAAAAAAGCGCTACATATGGAACATAGGGTCGAGTAAAAGGTGTACCAAGCTTATAGAGGAGTCAGGTTTGCACATTATCATGATTAAAATTTCATACGGATCCACATCTGGAAATTTCATTTAGCACGGTCAGGGACACTTTCCTTTTATGATCAGTTTTAAAGCATAATAGAGGAGTGTCTCTAGCGGCGTATGACAACATTTCCAGGCTAAAGTTCCTGTGCCATTTTAATCCTGATGATGTGCTTTAATTCCCGGTAAAGTATGTCGCAATAATTATGCATTTCCTGTTATATATAAAGTTTTTAAACTTTTACAATTAGGCAAAAAACATTTTAAAAAATAAAAATAAAAAAATAATAAAAGATGACATTTAAAAAATCTGTAGCTTGGAGAGAAAAACTGATTGTAGATTTGAAAGCAATGATACGAAAGAATATAAATCTGTTAAAAAAATCTCCTAAATCAAAAAACAGAGAAAAATTGTTCCCTAGTGTAATATTTTCAATATTTTGCGTCGTGTATATAATTTTCTTTAGAATATATAACAAAACCTCCTCAAATTCTATTTTTCCTGTTTGCAATATTTTCCAACATTGCACAGACAAAACTAAATCTTGCAGTACATTTCATATTAATATCAGAAGTCTAAGTCAAAATGTTAAAAATCAGTTAGAACGATGAAGCAGGGGTTGAGGAAAACTTTAAACGCCATAAATTCTGAAAACTTCTACACCCATCTCCGCCTTCCGCATCGGTTATATCCGACTCATCTCATAAAGAAAGTCTTGACAGTCAATAAACGTTCGGACTAAGTCTAACAATAAAAGTTTCGTACTATCATAAAATTCTTCACATATTTCATCTTTCGAAAGGAACTATTATAGTGTTAGAGTTGGACCAGATATGGCAGCAGAATTTTATTTATTACACAGTGTATGCCGGAATAAGCTGGACTGCAAAATGGTAGTCTACACCATTTTGAAGAATTTTTCTTATTAGAAAAATATTTTAAAATGCTGATATTTTTTATCGATTTATATAAAGGACGTTTGAGGAACATGATCTTAAGATTTTTATTAAGATTTAACACAACTATGTAAATGAATATTTAATAATATTAAAATTACCGGTTGCGGTCATGGAGGCTAAGGCTTCACAATTTCATAGCATATGGCATTAGTTATGCAATGTAGTGAGCATTGCGCACCGGCTGCCTTTGCTTCCTAGATAAACAGGTTAGCATCGATTTGAAACTGGATGGTTTTCATCTCATTTTTTATCTATTTATATAAAGGACGTATGAAGAACATGGTCTTAAGATTTTTATAAAGATTTGACACAACTATGTAAATTAATATTTAATAATATTAAAATTACCGGGTGCGGTCATGGAGGCTAAGGCTTCACAATTTCATAACATATGGCATTAGTTATGCAATGTAGTGAGCATTGCGCACCGGCTACCTTTGCTTCCTAGATAAACAGGTTAGCATCGATCTGAAGCTGGATGGTTTTAAGGTATACTGGCTGGCCGATAAGAATTACGCACCCAGTTCGCACCGACCACAGTGCTGACGTAAAATATCTTCAGTGGTAGACGAATAGTGGATTAGAGTCCCCTTGCCGTCAGGCTCTCCGGGGAAGATTTTAGTAGTTTTCCTCTTCATGTAAAGCAAATGCAGGTTAGTTCCATCAAAAAGGCAAATCTCAGGTTCATCACGAAGGCAAATTTCTCTCAATATTTAATTTGGGTGTTCCCTTGTCTTCTGGATTGGGTACAAAATTGCAAGGCCACGTAATCATAAACCCTAAATTGGGTCGACTTTTCAGTGACGGTGAACAAAATAGTATTACTGGATATAATATCCCCGATGACCTGATATATCACACCCATGTGTAGTGAAATGTAGGTATTAATAGAGGGGGAATGAGATTTCATGAAAAAAATAATAAACGCTAAATATATTTGTTTTAATAACCGTCAAACATTTTGAATATTTACTGAAATTTTATTTAGAACTATCTATAAGTTATATAACATGAATTCTCGGGCGTTTTAAATTACTCGAATATTTCTATCTACTAAATTTGGGATCTCATAAAATATCTAACCATGAAGCTGATTTTAGGCTGTTTTTTTTTAAAAAAAAACTATGTGGAAAATAATAATGTCATTAATTTGTTATAGAATTAAGTTTCAAAAATATTTCTTAAAGGAATTCTTTTGAAAAAAAAGTGTTGGTAGGCGATGAAATATTTCTTTGATGTTTCTATTTTCTTTTAGAAAAAATTCTGAAATTATGTGTGTAGGTTTTTTTTGAAGCTTTTGTCACCAAACAAATGTTGTAAACTTGAATCGTAATTTCAACATTTTGAATTGTAGCAGTACTTCATTCAACTTTCTAGATTTCTTTATTTGTGATATAGGCTGGGATTAAAACATTAGTAAATAAATTGTAATGGACAAATTTATTTAAAGCCCGGTTAACCATGAAAACTTTCTGGTGATTCTCATTCATTTGACGTGATTGAGGGTTAGTTTGGCACATAAAATTACATATATGGCACGTTAATATTTATGTTCAAGCCTACAAGTTTAAACATCAGGATCAATATGTTCACGTTGTGAATTGATTACTCAATGCTGTAAATAAATTAAAAGAAAAAGTTGCTAAATTTTTGATAATATAACTCGCTTTCCAGTTGTATTTTTCTTTCCTGAAAGCAAGAAGAACAGGTTTTGCATTTCTAATTAATTTGCTTAGAAGAGAATATATAAAAACCATAGTTGAAAAGTAAAAGCAAAAGATTACGAATTTTAGTCTGTTAATTTTTCATAATGTCTGTTAAATGACTTGTAATCATGAATTATGCATTTTGATGAACCAATTGCGGAAATTTTATTCTAGTATCAACAAAAGACGAATTATTCACTTGTATAATTCTAAAATTGGGCATTGGATTTAATATTGGAAGATTGATTAGTGACGTCATGTGGGAATAAACATGGTATTTGTCGATTCAGAAACCAGTCAGGTTCGTCCCTTATATTTGACATCGCTTACAAGTATCCAATTATATTTTATTTAAACCTCATGGATAGGTAATATCCTTTCACTTCTTCTCGAATGCAAACACCAAATTGCCTCTTGCTTAAAATCTCAGTAATTCATTCATCACAAAACCTCACTTTTTTACGCAATGTAGAGTAATTTTATGTAATCACATGTTTTTTTTCTTCAAATTTTGCACTATTTTAATTTCAGCTGTTTAATTATTAGTTCAAACAATGTAATTATTAATGCTAATATTTAAAATACAATCTCTTGAGCACGTAAAATAATAACAATTTCAACTATTTTAAATATTTCTTTTTTTTTCAGTGTTCTACAATGTAACGTGTGGTTCACAGATAATGACTGTTAATATGAATCTTGCAAATCATCCGTCTTCGATTGTTTATTTGCAAAATCTCAAAGGTTACCCTGGTAAGTACTCTTTTTTTTCATGTATTTTATTTTCATTTACACTTTATTTGTTTTCTTATTCTATTTGTATTATTCTATTTGTTTATTTGTATTCTTTTTATCTAAAATACTAAAAATCTATTTAGAAAAAGTTATAAAAAACTAATGATCGCAGGTTGTTTTAATTACTGCACAATAAGTATGTATTCTAAAAAGTAACATCTAGATGGTAAAACATAATAATAACGTGCAAAAAAATTTGTTTGTATAATAAAATATCAAAATACGAAATTATAAGAAATAAACTTTTTATATATTACTAAGTTCTGTCTGTGCGAAATTTAGTGATAAGGAATAACTGATATTTTAAAAATTAATAAGTTATCTTCAATTTTTAATCGATATTTATAACAGAGAAATCAAGCATGCATTTTCAAAATTGAAACTTTAATATTTTAGCGTCTAAAGCTTAGTTAACTTTGAAAACGAGCTTCTGTTTTTATGAGAAAATGCAACTTAATAAGGAATACGCTGCAACTATATACCAATCATACCCCACAATATACCTTGCTTTGTAAAAGCTCTTAAAAATCAATTATTTTCTTGTTAATTTTCAAAAGTGCGAGGTCGATTAATTGTTTTGAAATGCAACTTAATAACAGCATTTTAAGAAAATACGACTTAATAATAAATGCACAAGAACAATAAATTAAAAAGTGCTTTGCAAAAGCCTTAAAGTTTTAGAAAATTTCCTGTTATTTTTAAAAAATCTCATCTCGAATAATTGCTCAGAAATGCAACTTAATAAATAATAATATCATCTTAATAATCACTGCTTAAGAAAATGCAAATTAATCATTACGGAAGAACAATATGACGAAAATTTGTTTTACAAAAGCATTTAAATGTCAAAAATTTTTGTCTTTTGAATAATTTTCTCAAAAACTTAAAACCTAAATGCAAAAAATAAGAAAAAAACTTTTGGTCTTTAATGAGTTTATTTGCAGAATAATTAAAATATATTTTTCTCGTGCTTGTTTAATTAAATTGTTTAATCATTATTGACTTTTATGAACCTAATGATCATATTTATTTATAGGTTGTGAACCAAAAATCAATCAGAATATAGTTTTATTTCGATTGAATCTGAATGATAGCGGGCTATCTTGTGGAGTCTCGAAGATGCTCAATAAACAAACGGTAAACATTCATAATTTTCTTTTTAAATTTTATAGTGTTTAAATAATAGGTTTGGATTGAACCGCAATGGCTTTAGGGATAAAGCGTTCGCTATTCCAATGAGATGAACCAGATTCTAATCTCATCGATGATTGGGCGATATGAATTCCGCATCCGGCTAGCACCAACCACTATGCTGATGTGAAATATCCTCAGTGATAGACAGATTATGCGTTAGAGTCCCATTGCCGCCAGACTAACCATGGGAGGTTATCATGGTCCTCCATTAAATAGTCCTCCACGAAGGAAACTCTCTCCAAATACTTGATCAAGGAGTTTCCTTGTCTTTTGGATTGGGTTTAAAATTACAAGACTACGTATTTGAACGTTAGAAAAAAATTTGGGTCGGCTGTTCAACGATGGTTATTTATAAAATCATAAAATAAATTGGTTATGATTAATTTCATTAAATAATAAAACTTTTTGTGAATATTGACATAAGCATGCACGTTTACTTGTCATAAATAGCTGAGAAAAATTATAATAATATAGGGTTGTTTTTAAATTTTCAATTAAAACGAGTTAGCTAATGAAAATGGTAGTGTTAACTAAGAAAATGTATTAAAAACTGTTTCAAAAAATGTTTTGTGAATAATTGTTTCCACAAATGCATCAGAACACTGTTTTGTATCTTGATATAAAAAACAAAACGACTGAGCAATATTTTAGTTGGGATAATCCCTCACACAACAAGAAAAAAATAAAAAAAACGTAGATTTTTAGTAGTTTTTTTTTGTTTTTGCTCTTCGCCGCTCCATCAGTAGGCGAGCTCTGAAATTAATTTTGAAATTTGGTATATCAGTTTTTCAAAAAACAATGCAGAAAACCTTGCAATTCCATCTTGCTGTTATTGATTCTTCAAAACCTTAGTTGTACTTTGTCACCAGGTAAAAAGATGATAGAGGTCACTCTAGAAAGTACGTAGATAAATTCGCAAAAATTTTAACATTTCCTTAAGTGGGGAAGTACAGCATTTCTCTGGCCAACGTGTTTTCAAAACTTCATTTCCAGGCAAACGAGGCTGTAAAATCATTTCAGAAAAAAATTTCTTAAGATTTATTATAATTTTTTTATTGCATAAGTCACATTACATAGCTAATTATAAATTCTCTTTATTTCTGCTAGTAATTACCGACAGAGATTTTGCAATGAGAATCTAACAATTTAACAAGTGTCTGGTATAATTGCAATTTATAAAAACAATGAATTCTTGTGATGATTTTTTAACTGCTCTCAAGTTTACTTTTGCCTATTCTATCCCAATCAAAATAAATATTTCTTTAAAGTTTAAAAATAGACGTTAAAGAAAATACCATTTTTTCTTTAAAATTAAAGAAAAAAGAAGACAGCTCATGGAGAAAAGTTACCTGATTTTGGGGTAACCTTGTTCTCCAAATAACTTGTTCTTCTGATATAAGATTTTATATTAAAAGAAAATTTTAAGTAAGTTCAAATGCTATAAAGAAACTCTATAAGAGCTTCCTCAAGTTTAAAATTTAATTCCTTCTTCCAAATGATAACCATACCGTAATCAGCAATTTCATCCGATACGTATCCTTTTCGCTGAGCCATAAGGACCTATCACCATGGTTCCTATTGTAGGTATCTTGGCACCAATAATTATATATTTAGTACCTATGAGAAAAACCTATTAACATAATATTAGTAGTGCCTAAGACAAAAACTTATTAAACACCGTAGGCATCAATAGTTACATGGCGATATTTTGCGGTTCCTCTAAGCGCATAAGCATCTATGTAAACAAAGACCTTTATCTAAGTATAAAACTGCTCACAGAAACTACTAATGTTTCTGTGAGCAGTATCACATAATATTATAAATCACAGAAACTCCTATGCCACCACAATTGTAATTCATAGTCATAAATTACAATTATTGTTACAAATTTTCTAGCACTCTTGTATTTTGTGTACAACGAAAAGTTCAGAAAAAAGATGTTATTTGTAAACATTCGTGGCATATTTTAAAGAGTCGGTGAAGGTTTCAATGTATGTTCAATTTTCAATGTTCAGTTTTCAATGATCAATGCTCTCTTACGCACTGAACTGAAAAGAAGATGATAAATTTTAATAATAGCCCAGACAGCGCATCTTAAAATAGGATCTTTCCAGTGTTTCTGCATTAAATATGTGTTTCCAAATATTAGACTGAAGCAGAAAATTGATTTTCAATACGAAGAATTCCATTCCTCTTATGAAAACTTACGAATAATTTAACACCTATTTGCTAAAGAGGCAATTGCATTTTCACAAACGATAAAACGTAGGGTCCGTTTATCACAGGGTGATTATAGCTGTCGGCATGGTGGAGGGGCAATGGACGGTTTAATAGTGTCAGTGTCCATTCCAAGACGTAAGATTAGTGGCCAAAGATTTCCTCTTCCGGTTCAGCAGTGGGCATCAGTTGGCACGTTATTTAAACTTAATAGCCCGAATGTCAGCCACTATCATTAAAAGTGACTGTCTTGTCGAATCGGTGAGCTGTAAATATTTTTAATGAAACAATTTATCTGTTTATACTTTATATAAATTACTTGATGTTAAAATGGAAAGATAATCATGAGATAACTAATCAATATACAGACAAAATCTAAAAACTCTTTACTTTTTTGAATAAATACTTTAGGTCAAAATTCATAAGGAATGACGTATACAAGTAAAATAATAATTAACTTGACTTACAAAAGCTTAAAAAAATATTTTTCAAACTTGAATCTTTAGAACTTTTTACATAGAAATAGCATTGTCTTTGTTATTAAATTAAATTAGCTCTTTAAATAAGTTCTTTAGTGTTGTAGTGTATCTACCACTACAAAAATATAATTCAAATTCGCTAGTATATATGACATGTTAACTCGATTCTTTGGTGCGGTGCATTTTCATAGATGGAAGTTGACATTGTCGATGTATACCATCCCCACATTGGTGACTTTCGGACGTGATGTGAACATCCTTACCTTGACAGAACCACACACATCAATCTGAACTCGCCTACTTGGACAGATGATCCACATTGAAAAGTTGACATGTGACTGCTACATTATCCATCTCCTCGCGCTGTTGCTTCTCAGTCTCTATCACACGCATCGTCGGCCTGTATACATTCGACTGCTAAAGGCAATCCACGACCGTGAACTTAATACAGCTCTCACGTTCAGTACTCAAAATATACAGTGATCTTAATACAGCTCTCCCGGCTTCTCACAAAACTGGAATAAATCAACTAGTGGTATTCGTTCATTGAATTCCATCACAGATATAATTCTGGAGGAGGTGTGCTGTAGTGCATATACCACTACAAAAATATAATTCCGATTCACTAGTATATATATGACATGCTAACTCGATTCTATGGTGGGTACCTTTTCACAGATGAAGGTTGACATGGTCGATATCTACTCTCCCCACAGTGTAAATGTTAAGGGGTGTGTTTTGTTATCATCGAGAAAAAATCATTTTTCACAGTAGTTTACCATAAGCACGAACATTATTTAAATGCAAATACTTTTGTGAAATAATGCATATATCTTTTACAACCTAATTTTCTCTGTAGTTAAATTTGAAGTAAAAAGAGATTATTACGACATCTTGCTTGCCCGTAAAAGTCATAATCATCATGAGGCTTGAAATAACATTTAATAGGCAGTCAAATAAAAAAATTTTTTTTGAAATATACTCTCTCCAAGGAATTGAAATATTGAAATATAAATATATATATATATNAAAATCGAGTAATCTTGCACACCAGGTGAAAAATTTTGAATTGAGAAAAACAGGCTTAAAAATAAAATTTTGAAAAAGTTCCTTTAAACAAAACAACAAGTCTTTGTTGGCGATTTCAATTAAGAAACTGGTGTGTTACATTTTGTTTCAAGTGAGTGAGTCCTAGTTATTTTGACTGTACTTTAGGAAGTTTCTTGATCATGTTTTTTACAGTTTGTGCCGAATTGTTTTTGATAGAACTCATTACATGTATTTTTTTCTTCAAAAAGTCAAGAATTTGGTTAAAAAACCTCCTTCGTTAAAATTGACTGCAATTTTGATGACAAAGTGAAATGAGAAGTAACTTGCATGTGCCTCTGTATTTTAAAATATTTTAAGCGCACTATACAGTGAGCGAAAGAAAAAGAAGAAACTTTTGGTCAAATGATCGGATCTTTTCGGTCTCGGACTCAATCTTAACGATTCAAGGAAGTGAATTCAAATATGTTAAGTAATTCACGTAACCGATGTTTCAAGTTACGGAATCAGACGCAAAAACATACTTTCTTTGAATAAACAAAAAAAAATTTATTTTTATAATATTTTTTTAAATTTCCTATTTTTTTTTCGAATTTTGATTTCTAACCTTTCAATATATAGGAGATAGCCGCAATCTGGAAATTATGGTCCTCAAAGTTTGTTAAGGACAACAATACAAAGCTTGACCACTTAATGTTAATATTTTTTGTGTGTATTTCTCCATATCTCGAGAACTTTTTAAGCAAAATGAAAATGTTTCGCACGAAATTAGAAAATTCATTTATTCAAAGAGAATCAAAATGAAATTTTAAGTAACTATTTATTATTTTTAATTATTCATTATTTTCAATTATTTTAGTTTAAAATTGTCAAAAGAATTTTGAATTGTAAAGTATACAATTTTTTTGTATCATTTTAAAGAATTTAACAAAATTGGTCAAATAATTCCTGAAAAATCAAGTTTTAAAAATACTGCTTCGTTAAAAATCAATCTCTCATGAGTTATTCGACCAATTTTACATTTTATCGTGTAAAATTACATTCTTTAAAATGGTGTTAAAAATTGCAAACATTACAATTCAAATTTTTTTGACTATTATAAAATTAAGTAATAAAAAATAATAAATATTTATTGAAAGCTATTTTTGCATGTAATTATAATTTGATAAACGAATTTTTTACGCAATATAGGCAACATTTTTCAGTATATAGGCAAAAATATTTTCAATTCGATAAAAAATTCTGCAGATATGGTGAAAATCAGTCAAAATTTTGGACACCTCTCCTGTTTATTTAGAAAAAATGCGTTTCTGTGTCTGATTTCTTAACTTAAAATATTTACTGCGCTAATTAATTAGCATACTTGAGGTCACGCCCTCAAACCATTAAGATTAAGTTCTAGAACATAAAGATTCGATCGTTAAATAAAAATTATTTGTTGGCCTCCTGTCTTATCGGAACTGGTCAAAAGAATTGAAAGTCTTGCAGCCTTGCAGTATTTTGTTTTTAATGTAAATTTGCAAATTTTTCTTCCTTTTGTTCTATGCTTACAACTGTAAGCCTCATGCTATACTTTGTGGTGCATGAGGAGTTTTAAGTCGTTTAAATAAAATAAAAAAATATTTAAAAAAAAAAAATTCAATCATGGCGGTCCGTAAATGGCGACACATTGTACGTCGATTTTTTTTATCGAATGACTTTTTTTTCTTCCCTTTTTGCTACTCTTATTTTGCTTCAATTGTGCAATTATTGGATGGAATTGAAATATGTATGGCTTTCCTTTTTACAATACCATTTAAAAAATTCCCTAGTACACTTTACTTTTTATAGAAATAGTTAGATGCATGGTTATAATGTTTTCACCTCAGAATTTAATTTGATTGTATCCAGAAATTTCGAATCTATTTCGAAATCTCGCTTCAAACTAAAAGTTTTCGAACTGTTCGTTTGAATGTGTCAAACTTCATTATTCATCAATTTTAAAAGAATCAGTTCTCTTCGAGGTCATACTAAAGTGGTATATTTAATTGTTATAAAAGACTACGTTCATTTAAATGCAGAAAATAATTTACGAGCAAATTAGAATGTATTTCAAATTTTAAGAGATGTTTTCTTTATATTAACATAAACGGTATTTTTTTCCCTTTGCGCTTGATTTTTAATCATTTCAGTTCAACTTCAGACTTAGTTTAATATACTTTTTGGTTTTTATTACTTTCAGTATTCCGTGTAACTGATTAAAATTATTTATTTCATCTAAACCTACCCCATATGTTTTGCTGATATAGATGCAAACTCTACTTACCGTTTTTTAAATTGCATCACATTAAAATATTCTGATAGCTGTTAATCCCATATCATGCATTTTTTGCATATTTTAAGTAGTTTCATTGAGTACACTTCATGCTAATGACAAGAAGAATTAAGCGTTTTATAAATATTATAATTTAAAATTTTTCGTTTTTTAAATATTATTGTCATAACTCGCATACGTGAAAAAAAATCATTATTCTTGAAAAAAAAAAGAAAATAAGAGTCCAAAGCCTATCGAAATTTCTTCGATTGCGTGAAAATTTAAATATGCTTATTGAAAATATGTCTTGCGTATGCATATATAATCTGTTTAGTTACTCACATTTCCCCCGATTGTTTTATTTTATTTGTAATTGTTCTATTTTTACAGAATAATTTAATTTATTCTTTCAACCTTTGTACTTTTGTCCCATTATGAAAAAGAGAAAGCGAATATAATTAAATTTTCAAATATTTTCGTGAACTCAACTTCTTAATTAATTTCTAACACTAGTTCTATTTATGGCAACAGCAACATTTTCTTGTTGCCTTGATAGAATTCTTCTAATAAGATTAGTTTTAACTAATCTTGCTGGTATTAATTAATTAGATTTGCTTGTGAGGAAATTTAGCAGTTTCTCTAGGGAGTGCTTTATTTAATAATCATAATTAATCTTTTGTACAGTAATAAAAATATAAATTTAAAAGCCCAATTCCTCGAGAAAAGGACAATTTAATTGGAGAAGATGTCTTACTGGTGATTAAGAACATTTCAGATTTATGATTAAAAAAAAACAATATTGGGAATGCATTAAATTATGATACATTGTATTTGAAACTTTTCCTGAACATCCATCATTTCAAATATTTTTTTAATACGAAAATTAATGACACATTTTTATTATATATATATATTTTTATGATGTAAAGTAACCTATTATATCTCATTGGCCATATGCAACTAATTTCGTATTACAGAAGGAAAAAAAAATTTTAAAAATTATAAAACAATAAAATACTCATATTGAAACATGTATTGTTCAAAGGCACTATGGTAAAATGGAACTTTGGCCAACTTGCTATGCTTTGGATGCCCAAGATCACGCCATTTTTATCTGCCCACTTTACCAAGATATCAGGAATAGGAAATATACCCAAGAAATCATTTTTTACTGATCTGATACATTCCAATTCAGGATTGTGTTCATTAAAATTATCAAAAGAATTTACATCTTTAGAATTTAAACAAATCAGAGAGAACAACAAAATGATGAATTGAGACTGCAAACCCGGCTCAAGAGACTCTTCGGATATTCGGACAACTTGACTTTGACATTGATTCCTTTTTGATCATTGGGTGTCTTTTTTTAATTTTTTAACCTAAGTTATTTGCTATTTTAATTTTTCTTTCACATTTGCAGTTATTATTATTATTATTCACTTATTTACCTTTTTTTTCGATTTATGCAGATTTGCTTCCTTGATTGTTTTAAATAAAAAAAAATGATTTGTACTCAGCTCTCGCGGTATGCTTCTTGATGCAGGCCAGCAAGATACATCTCCATATGAAATAAGATGTAACTAAATCAAAAGTAAAATAAATTTAGTCCTTCTCTGTCACCTACATCTGCTCTGTATTATTATTATTGATTACTTATTGACTGAACACATGTCTTATTTATCCAGCTAAGAACATTTTGATTGATATTTTTAGTAGTGTAATTTTTCAAAATTCAAGTTGCAAACACACGTACAAGGAACTATCTGGTATATCATTGCAGATTCAGAGATCGACAATCATGCCCGACCTTAAGACTGAATTAACACCGCAATAGGAGACAAATAGAATCATTCCACGTCTTAATTTTTTTTTTAAAAAATTATATAAAATAATCATTTTTACTAGTAGCATTTTGCACTTTTTTCTGCATAACTATTATTTTTGACATTGCACGAGGGCGATCATATTGCGTTTAATTATTTTACATCGATCTCTTGGAAACTTTAGAGCTTGTTGAACCGTATAGTTTAAATTTCCTGCAACCTTAGGGGGATAAAACACAATAAAATTTTTAAACACTGATAAACTATATAATTAGTTATTAATTGGCCTTTAGGAAAATTTGCCACAGAGAAGCCTATGGTAGTCTATGGCAACCTATGGCTACCATAGAAATTTGTATGGCAATATACCATACGCCTATGGTTACCATAGAGATTTGTATGGCAAAACCCCAAAAGCTTATGGCTGCTGTTACCAAAAATGCTTTTAACAATTTAATATTTCCTTAAGTTTACAACTTTCTCGTCATAGTGATGTCCTATACCCAATTAATTTTTATTTACTATCCCTGACCAATTGTCAATAGCAATTATTAATTTTACCAATTTTAATCATGTCTTAAACATGTTTTGTATTTTCCAATGTTTCTATACTGCGTTCTCTTTTCTAACTGTGCTTTCTGGATAGATATTTATTCTACAATTATTAAGTTTTACATTTTTAATATCCATTGGGAAAGATTCTTGTAAGTAATTATTTTTTAATGTATGGTAAAATATCAACGAGAAATATTGCCATATGCTGCATGGTAAAGGTGTACCATAGCCTATGAAAAAATATTTCTTCATAAACTGTAGCACATCTTAGTTTTATGGCAAAAATTTGCCTTATAAAAACTGCCATAAGATATTCTTATGGGGTTTTGGATATGGAAAATTTTGCCATATACTTTTGTCATATACGTATACCATTCATGTATGGCAACAATTTGCCATATAAAAAAATGCCATAGGATATTCCTATGAGGTTTTGCCTATGGCAAAATTTTGCCATANTTTGCTTCCTTGATTGTTTTAAATAAAAAAAATGATTTGTACTCAGCTCTCGCGGTATGCTTCTTGATGCAGGCCAGCAAGATACATCTCCATATGAAATAAGATGTAACTAAATCAAAAGTAAAATAAATTTAGTCCTTCTCTGTCACCTACATCTGCTCTGTATTATTATTATTGATTACTTATTGACTGAACACATGTCTTATTTATCCAGCTAAGAACATTTTGATTGATATTTTTAGTAGTGTAATTTTTCAAAATTCAAGTTGCAAACACACGTACAAGGAACTATCTGGTATATCATTGCAGGTTCAGAGATCATGCCCGGCCTTAAAACTGAATTAATGCCGCAATAGGAGACAAACAGAATCATTCAACGTCTCATTTTTTTTCTTAAATTATATAAAATAATAATTTTTTTAGTAGCATTTTGTACTTTTTTTGCATAACTATTATTTTTGACATTGCACGAGGGCGTTCATATTGCGTTCAATAATTTTACATCGATCTCTTGGAAACTTTAGAGCTTGTTGAACCGTATAGCTTAAATTTCCTGCAACCTTAAGGGGAAACAACACAATAAAATTTTTAAACACTGATAAAATATATAATTAGTTATTAATTGGCTTATACTTTTAAGATTAATGTACCAAAATGTTGATTTTTATAAAAATGGAAAAGTTGCAGCATACAGAGTCTAGTGCGACACAGGACATGCCGTCAAAAATATAAACAAGTGAGTTGATATTTGCTCACTCCTATCTATCACGCTACATCCGGTTGTATTTGTTCACAGTTTAATAAAATACTATCATTAAAATTTTTTTATTCAAATAAATTGTTGAAATTTTGAAAGAAAAAAAAATAATGGTATTTTCAATAAAAATGACTGCAATTGCAATTTATTTAGAGGTAATAATTTTAAATGAAGTTTGAAAAATGTTATTGATAGTTTTAGAACAATTAGAAATAGTTATCTCAGCAGCCGAAGCATATGCTCAAAATGAGGGAGATCGTATAATTGCGACTGCTACTCTAAACCGCATAAGGTCTTCACATGAGAGTATAACAACAATTTATTCAAATTATTTTCTAATGATTTGGTACTTAACTCATTTGTTACAGGGACATAGAATATTTTATCACAAGGTCGTTATTGAATCGCAGAAACAAGATAAAGAGCTATTGTTTGTACAGTGTGTTATTCCTGGTGACTTTAATATGGAATTTGTCAGACAAGACTGGTTACGAGAAAGTGTGCCATACAATTTTACAGCTCCAACGTAAGTATTTTATTTAAGTATACAAAAACCCTAAGTTAATTGATTAATCCCTTCTGTGTGAGATTTTTTTTTTTTTTGAATTTTGAACCGGAAAAAAAATATTTTTATTGCTGAAAAATAACATATGTTCCATCCTAAACACGAAAATGTAATATATTTGAGTCGGCGAGCAGTTTTTTGCTTAACCTATCAGTGGTGAAATTTGTGATATCTCACCTACTGATCTCCAGTTCTCACTGCAATGCACCCAAGTTTCATCTTAGAAATCCGCACTATCCATCCATCCGCATGTCGTTATTTTCACCTGAACCAGAGCATGATCAATCTCCGATCCGGTACACACAGACGTATTGATTTGTTACGGAAACTTGAGGGCTTTTCGTCCTCCACAGATTTAGCGTACACCAATCACCATTTTGCACTTGAGGAGTTTTCGGCCGGTGGAGATTAAACTCACTACCGCTTGGACATGGGTCCTACGCTCTACCAACCAAGCTATCCCGGCTCAACAGTGAAAATTGTCCTGTGTGATTCCCTTATATCAGTGTTTCCCAAAGTGTAGTACGCGTACCCCCAGGGGTACGGGAACAGTTTAGCTTATGCAAAATATCTTGCTATAAACGAAAATTTCAATTTTTTTAAAAAAAAGCTAAGCTAGAAATGAAAATCTACGATTACGTATTTTTTAATTGGCTAATTTTTGCAGAGTTAACAGTTAATAATTAGTTGTTTCAACAGGCAGTTGTGATTTTTAACTTTAGTGTAACTTTTTTATAGTAAAAATTACATTCATTTTTTTATTAGTGGTGCACAGCGTTACGAAAAATTTAGAAGGGATACACAAAAGTCAAAAGTTTGGGAAACACTGCCTTATATTATCCACATTAAAGAACTTTTGTTCTATTCTATTAGTGATTATATATTTCTGTGAGAGATGTTTTAGCAGGCAAAATAGACTGAAGACAGTTTAAAGAAACTCTTTGGACACTGAGAAATTTTATAATTTGCTCAGAATTTCTATAAATATACCTTCCGTTCCAACTGTTGCTTGGCTAAAAATTGACAAATGGTGTCGATAGGCAGCGGTATTCAAATGTGAAATAATGAATATATCTAAACATAACATTTCTGATCTGTTAATTTTCAGATTTTTTTTCTATTTAATGACCTTTAATGATATGTGGATAATAATCGAAACATTGACGTTTTTTTTCGCAATAAATATTATTCAGTTTTTCATTTTCAGCATTATTTTATGGTTTTGGTAACAAAAAAGTTCCTTTTAATATATCTGTTTTCGTGAATGTAGTGATGAGCAAAATTTTTAGTTCATTTAGTACTTCAGAACTGAAATTTCATCCTCTGCTCTTATGAAAAAAGAGTGACCAAAAAGAAAGGGTGAAGCAGACATGCAAGAGGAATAAAAAAATCCCAAAGAAGTATGCAATATTCAAAGCCGCTAGAGGAAGGATTTAAAATTATACCTGATATATAAGAAAAAATCAATAGAATAATTTGAAAATTTTAAAACAACTTTTGCACGTACCTGCTCTAAAAAGTAAGAAATAAAATATTAGGGGTAACTCTATAAGAAACGAATTGATATGGCAAGTTAAATTATTGATAGCTAATTGATAGTCAATAGTTAATTAATAAAAGTTACTTGTTTAAGTATAATTTGATAAATGATAATCTTTGCTCATGTGAACAGGACATTGAAGCTGTTGAACATATTATTTTTATTGTAAGCTATACTCAAGCCAAAGAGAAAGTTTTAAAAAGCAGTTGAGACTTTCAGGTATTTATTGGTCACCTGCTTTATCCTCGTTAGTTATGTGCACTGAATACCTTATTTTGCAAAATTTTCTATACAGCTTAAAATTTTCATTCTTATTTTGTTTCGTTGCAATTTTTATTTTCATTTGTACTTTGCCCACTTACTTTTGTAAGCTTTATGTTATACATTGTGGAGCATGAAAAATTGTTTTACAAAACGTAATTACAAAATAAATAAAAAAATAGTTAATTAGTTGAGCTAGTTAGTTCAGTACAGGTTAAGTTAGTTGATATTTAATTTTCCAGATAATATGCTTATTTTAAATCAAGTTTATCTTGAAATGTGTTGAAAAATTTCGTACAGAATTCTTTGAAAAAAGCAAATGAAAAGTCAGTGGATTTCAAATAGCAATACTAGCATCAAATGAATGCCGCCATTTCATTGAAAACTTCATAAAAATTATTGCATATTGACCAAGTCAAACACAGTTTAGGCTACAATATTCTATGGTCCCATAGATCTGACAAAAAAAATCTTCTATCTCTTTCAGAACTACACCCGTTGAGGTTTACAATGATATAGTTCCTTATGTCAATATGGCTGTAAGAAATAGAGGTCAAAGGATTGACACAAGCGCAGTGGTTCATCCTGGATCGTTATTGGATTTGCTCATTTATTTAGACAAAGAATCAACGGGTAAATATAATTATTAAAAATTACAGTTTCGGGAAATATGTCACATACATGAGTCAAAATTTTAAAGTTACATACAATTTTTAAAATTAGATTTTTTTTCATCCATTAATAGAAAAAATAAATTACTTAGTTTTATTAATTGTTTAAAATGATTTATATTTGCCTTTTATTTTTATTTTTTTGAGTTCAAACATTAGATTTTTTTAACTGTCTGAAAAACTAAAAATGAAAGTTTTCATTCATTTCGTAATGCTGTTTTCTCTAGTGTGTGTATATAATTTCTAGTTAAGTAACAGCCATTTTGTCTTACAATAGCTCACTATGATATTTCACTGCGGTATTTGACACTAGCAGATCCTACACGTAGTATAGAAGAAATAGTTGTTATGAACGGGTAAGTATTAGAGTAATACTTACAATAATAATCATTATAATAATAATAATAATGACATCTTCACTATTATTAGACTTCACTTATATATAAAACTATGCTTTCTAATTGCATTTCATTTGTTCTTCTAAAATAAGTGTATTAAGTATCCAAATAGACTAAAGTCTTATTTTTGGTTATGGAAAGTTTTGATACTTTGTATTTTAAATTTAAATCTATATTTGAAATTATAATTTTATTTCAGATACAAATAATATGCAATGTTGACTACTTTAAGTCACAGTTATATAAAAACGAAATCGTGGCTATATAAAATCATAATTATGATGCTATCGAAAACAACCATGGTTTCATATAATTGCGATTAAAATCAAAATTTAAGACGTTTTTTTTACATTTAAATTAAAATTAATAAATGTGAATAATTAAAGTCATAATTATAACAATTTTATTTCTTGTAATCGGAAAATTTTTACGTTAAAATTAGCGCAGTAATGCCGCATTTTGTGCCAGAAAAAATTCACAATTAATCCTATTCAGGAATGAATTTTCTCTTTTGGTCTGCATTTATTTTACTGTTGCAATAATTCCATAATCTAACACATTTGTTTTCGGAATATACCTATAATTTGTGAAAACGCCATTGATTTGATTTAAAACTGTTTCCGCATAAAGGCATTCCTTCATTAGTTCCGGTTTATTTCAACGACTAGGGAACTACTTTGAAGATTAACTTCGGGAAATTCCTTTCCGTTAATAGAATAATACTACGATAAAAATTTAAATGAAAACTAATGAATTTCTACTCTGCTAGTTGAGGTTCATAAAATGATTTTTAGTTGCTTCTACCATATTATCAAGTACAAATTTTAAAAACGTAGTTTTTATTTTCATGCACTTCTATATTTTAATATCAGACTCATGTAATTATTAGTACATGCGATTTTGAAATTAAATAGCAAAAAGAAAAAAAATTATCAAAACTACCGTTTTGATTGAAGACAATATCCTATAGAAGACTTAAGTAAACGCTTATTATATACATTCATATGTTTGTGTTACTAAAACTTATTATAATTATGTTAACTATTACCTTCATACATTCAGTAAATTCAAACACCTAGATGAGGAATATAAATGGTTGATTATGTCTGGTGCGAACAATCTGAGTTCGACCACAAACACGTGAGTTGAGTAGTAGTTTAGCTGGTTGGGCATAACTCGATGTTGTGATTGATTAGTATGGACAGAGACCTGAGCACGTTTGTTCCTTCCATTTGCAATTTAGATTTTAAAAGCAATCACTATTCAGATTACCATGGTAGGCCGTCTGCTTGAATAGGCTTGTCAAGAGCGTAGACATAGTCAACTGCGGACATAGTTAATGATTTTAATTTTTATTTTATTACTGCTTATGAAATGAGTTTTTTAAAAAATAAGTTATTCTATTTATGTGTTTATTTTTCATGTTATTTATGATTTATAAGCTGGAAAAAATATTAAAAAATAAAATATGACTAAAGAGATGTGTAATAATTAATAATTGTGTGATTTTAAGTTTATTTTTATATACTATAGGAGTATCTCGAAACTAATAAGCGAAAATAAAAATATAGTTTTTTTTTGCGGAAAAATTATTAGATTTTAATAAGCTCATTGTGAAACTGTATGACATGAAACTGTAAAGAAAAATTGATTTAATTTAATTTTTTGCTTAAAATTATGTAATAAAAAATGTAGTTTAAACCAATGTTTATTAAATCATTCTTCACATTTAATGTATTTGAAAGAATTTTACTAGCTTTTAATGTTACATTTAGTATCACTTTTAGTGCAATAAACAAACATATACAGATTATATATTTCAAATGCATTGTTTGTTTAAAATTAAAATTGGGTCACAAAAGTACAAATTAAAATATTTATTAAAATTTATAGTTGATTATATTTTTTTGTAATTTATGAGAACCATCTTATTTTTTTAAAAAAAATCGAAAAGGATGATTCAATAGAATTTCAAAATAAATTTGAAATCAGTTTATCTATCAGTTTAACAAATAATAATGGCAATTCTTTAATGAAAGTATGTTGTTCTAGGTGTTCAGTGGATCCATTTGTATTGGATGTATTTCCACCAACAGCCGGTGTTCTGAGATCACAATTTCGTGCCTTCAAGTTTCAGAGCTCAGATTTTGTCATTTTTCTTGCAACAGTCAGTGTCTGTTTGCAGCAATGTATGGAGGTAGGAATATTTATTTTTAACTCTTATATGACACTCAATGCATCCTATGCAGTGCATTTCAGCTGCCTACCTCTTTGGAAGAGGTTTAGATTTTCAAGCGACTATTAATTTTCAGTCACGATCTTGTAACTGCTGAAAATCTAGTGTATATTGCATCCCCCATTTAATACGATATTAATATTTTAGCTAGGTACACGTTATGTACTTTTCTACAAAAGTACCAAAAAACAACTTTCAAATTCCTCTTTTGGAATGCACTTTAATTCTGTTGTTGTACCTTTAGCATTTGCGTTTTTGGAAGCAAATACTGTGCAAATTATTTGGAAGATGAGTTCTCGAAAGTTCAAAATCAAATGCCTTGTTAAAGGATTAAGGTTTAAGTACGTTGAAGTCTTTGAGAATCACCTAATTCACAATTCGAGGTCTTTTTGAACTAAAGACTTTGAAAGTTATTTATGACACTTTAGCATTCATGTATAAATGTAGTATGCGCAACGAATTCACCACCATGGATAACTTTTGTTGTATTGAGTGAATTTTCATGTATTAGGACTCAATCTTGATGATTCGGAAGGATGACCTCAAATATACTAATTAATTGGTGCAGATGATATTTTTAAATACGAAATCAGACGTAAAAGCGTACTTGCAATCGGATTTCTATCCCCATGATATAGGGGGGGGATGAAATTTGAGAAATATGTCCACAATAGTTATACTTTAATCATGTTTTAAGTAACTGCCCTTTTTTAAAAAAAAATAATTGATTTCACTGTTAATATTCGATGGATTTCGTTCAAGCCTTTTTTTTGTCATTTAAAATTATGCAAGAAATCGTATTGAAACCTTACAATTTAAAATTTATTCGACTATTGTTAAAAAAACAAATGAAAATATTAAATAATTATACTAAAAAATATTTTTGCATGGAATTATCTTTGGATAAACGTTGTGTTTAAAAAATTTAAATTCGCATAAAAAGTTCTAAAGCTATGGAGAATTACGTAAAAATAAAAATTAACTTTAAGATGTCCAAACTTTGGACAGTTCTCCTGATCAATATTGAAACCATATTTCCCAGATTGCGGCTACTTCTTCTACTTTGGGAGACAGAAATTCGGATACATTAAATAAAGGGCGTGCTTATTCAAAGAAAGTACGTTTTTGTGTCTGATTTCTTAACTTGAATTATCGGCTGCACTAATTAAATAGCATATTTGAGGTCACCCCTCAAGCCTTTAAGATTGAGTTATAATTATCTATTTAAGTTAATTCATTAACAGAATCAATTTTAAGGATTATTTGCAATGACAGGTTTATAAAAACTCTTAAAATTTCTTAACGATATTATGAGAAAATCCGAGCAATAGTTTAAAAAAAATTTCAAAGTGTTTTTTTCTGAAATCTACATATAAAATATGAAGATTAGATTAAAATTGATTAAATAGGCTATTAATTCACATAATATTTTCCTATTTTATTATAAGATAGTTCTGAAAATTGATAGCCACCTCTTTTATCGTGAAAGCATACAATATTCGATATAAGTTAGCCGTAAAAACTTTTATTAGTTAATATCTTTTCATTAGCTTACTTATTAGCGGAAATTATTTTTAAATTTTAAGAAAATAGTTCAATTAATCAATAGTTCAAATTAAGAAAATAGAAAAAGAATTTAATTTTCGAAATATAGATTTATGAAAAAGATATAAACAGAAAAATTAATTGTGAATGCATGAAAGGGCAACGATAGACATTTAAAAAAATTAATTTCCATTAAGAAATTTTAACAGTTACTATAAACCTCTCATTGCAAATAACCCTTAAAATCGATTTCTTTTATGAATTAATTTAAAGACACAATAAATGTAATAATTCCCAAAGGTGCTCTTAATGATAAAATGATAATGGCTCACATAAAGCTGTCAGAAATTCAAAAAGGAAGTCATTTAACTAATGAATGCAGTTTGCGGAAAAAAAACCTCTTTAGTGACTTGATTTGTATTTTCAATCCTTTTGTGAAAATTTACTTTTATTATCAGCTTTTTTGATTCGGAATAGGAAACTGTCAAACCATTATCGTCATTGGTTGCATTGTGTTCTAAGATTAATATTATCTGTGTTCAATTCTGTGGACTGTCTCAAAAGTTTCTTTATGTAAAGCCACATTAGCATGAAAGGGAATTTGCGGTCCTTGAATAAAGCTTTACACATTTTCCAGAAAAATTTAGAAATTACTGATAAAGAAGTATTTTAAAGGAGTAAAAAAAAACTCTCAAGATGCTCCATTTCATCAATAGTCACCTCATTCACTTGATGACAAAGTAATGTTAGTTTCATAAGTCAAGGAATTAAGAGAAAAGATTTCCCTTTTAAAGCTTTTTGATTCTATATTTTTTTCTTATTCTCATAAATGAGAGGCGAATAAATTGCATTGGTAATAAATAATTTTTCGTTTTAGCTTAATTGTCTCTCCAAATCAATTTGTGCTTTTTAGTGATGTTATGATTAGTGTCTTGTTCGCATCGATTTTTGAATTCTGTTCAAATCAACGTTAAATTCGAATGTGTTACACCTGAATAAATTGCAAAACCCATACGTAGCTTTTAAAAATTGCAATAACAAAATACAGTAAAAATGAACAATACAGTAATTTATAAGTTATAAAATTCATCGTACATTAAAACTTGTTTTAGAACATACCTTTAAAAAATTAGAAAACACTTTTCAAGAGGTTCGTTTAGTTAACACCATAAAACAAATCTTGTATAACGTAGAACTATTGTATTGATATATTTTGCTTTGGCTATATTGATGCAATATTAGAAAGCACTCTTTTTTGCGGATATAATAGAGTGAGCTGATAAAAAGATTATTTTCTGGATTTTTATTAATTTTTCTTCCATTTTTTAGGATTTTCTTTTTTCTTTTTCCCTTTTTTCATTGTTCTGTAATTTTTTTCATGTTTTCTCTACATTTTGAACTTATTTTATGAGTTCTATTTACTTGTAGTTTTTGCGCAATAAATATAACTTATTGTTCTTCTTAATTTTCTTCGTGTTTTTTTTTGTCATTTTTGTATTTATTTACTTATTATGATATATATAT
>NC_092206.1:23080668-23084857 GCF_043381705.1 Parasteatoda tepidariorum
CACACACACACACACATATATATATATATATATATATATATATATATATATAGCTTAAGAATTGTAGTTACTGTCTCACGCTGAGTTTTGATAATTTTTAATGATTACTAATTACATCATCTTGTATCAGATCTTTTATCAATCGCAATAAATTTTTATATGTTATGTAAAAATTTTGTTTAAAGCGTAACAAATTGCTTAATTAAAAAATTTATAAAATTCCAAAGTGCTATTGGTTTTAATAATAAGTAACAATAGCCAAGAGATTATGATTATAAATGAACACACATTTCAATTTAAGTATAAAAGTACTTCTTCAGTTAATGTTTAAAATATTATCTAGGGTGAGTTTGACATTCCTGTCACATTTCGCTTTCTATAATCATGCTAGATGTATCATAAGAGACAAAAGCCGATCTCTTCAACAGTCAAAGTAATCATTCACATCTGCTTTGCTTTCAATTCCCTAGGTGGATTGCTACGGGGATCCTGATCAATCAGGGAGGAGGAAACGAGAAATCCCCAAGTTCCTCCCCCACTATACCAATGAAATGTACGAGGTGGAGCTATCAGCTTTTCTTCGCATCAAGTCTAACGTTGAGGGGGATATCATCATAGAAGAAAGTAAGTACCTTGCTATCTTTCCCTCTTACACCCTTAGAGCATCGATCGCCTCATGGGAACACAGGACTTTTGTCTTTTCTTACCAGAGGTTAGTGGAAATATATCGAACGACTCCTGAAGTTGAGTAGGATGTATTCCTGCTCCAATACTTTCTGTACCAGAAGAACAGAATGTCAATCTCAAAGTCAAAATATTTTGAGATACTAAGAAATGAAAGAGCAAGTCTTGAAGTTGTTTCCTGATTAAAAGGGAAATCGTATTTCTCTTGACAATAGGTGTTAGGAGATGAATAAGTACTGTTGAAGTTTAATTTTTGAATTTAAATTTGATTTCTGAAATTAAACTGATTAAATTAAAGCTAATGAAAAGGTATTTAACAAGCTTATTATTATACCATTGTAAAATATTCTTGACAACTTTGGCTTAAAAATAATCAAGATCAATCTGTAGGCGTACAGTGTGTATGAAGGAAATTTCATGGTCATTTAAGTGATTGTAATTTTTAATATTTTTGCAAGAAAAAAACGTATTATTTTAGCACAATATTAGTTGTAATGAATTTAATACTTTAAAAGAATCAAATATTTCACAAAATCTCTCACTTTTGGAAATGTATTTTTGGGGCCTTTTCTAATATGCATCTATTTTTCCTTCGCTGTTTTAAAATGAGATTTAAAATATTTTGAACAAAGATCCTTTTTTTCAAAAAAAAAAAATATGTATATATATATATATATGTTGGCTAAATTACTATTCCCTTTTCAAATGCCGATATATTCAAAACTATATTCAAACAACTAAATATCAAACTTAGTACAATGTTTATTAGAATTCTGAATTGAATTTTGGAATTTTTAAAAGCTCTTAAAGCTTCAACATTTGGCTTTAATGTAGCATTCCTTTTAATGTGACATTTCTCACAGGTTTGGTCTATAATTTCCTAATCTGATTAGTCTAGACATCTCTGTGTCGAATTTCTTCAAACTTAAAATAGTGGGTGACTAAAATTGTTCCACTTAATCCACATTATTCTAACTTCTGATGTCAAGTGTCGTTTCAAATTTTGTGACATTTTTAATAAGCTTGAAAAGGAAACGCTTCTGTTGGAAATTCGAAGGCATTAAAAAAACATTGCGATTAAGGGGATAAGTTCACTTGGTTAATTTCTAAGGTAAAGTTGCAAATTAAACAAAGCTTTCAATAAAAGAAGTTGTATAGCCATTAACACTTTTTGAGTAATTTTCTTTATTTCATAAAAAGAGCGACAAAGCGGTATCTCTAACTAGTAAAAAAAATATCTAAAAATCTCGAAAAATGGTTTCAAAGTCATCCAGTTATCTCAAATGCGGTTTCTTTCTTTTCGTCAGTCATTGCAGAATCCCATTTTATATCCATCTGCATTATCCATGGTAGACTGATCAACCATGTGCAATTTTTTCAGATGCAGAAAAGCTGGAAGAAAGGAAAAAAAGGTTCTTATAACTTCTACAGTGTACTGTGTATAGTTTAAGTGCTGCAAATTTATTTTTGATACTCTGGTTAAGTTCGAATGATAGGAAATTAGTTCAATTCAGTAAGGAATTACCTATATATTTTTTTTATTTAACTATCTAGAGACGCAATTTAAATCAGCCTAAGGTACTTCAAGGTACTTTAGATTTTAAATAAATATTTGGAAGGTACTAATCTACTCTTTTTCAATTCATTTTTAGATGGCTCACTAACCGTTTAAAACTAAAAATTAAAAATATAATTATTTAAAAAAAATATTAATTCTTTATTGCGCTTTTCGTTGAACTGTTAATAAAAAATGATTCAAGTTAATGTAATTTTCCGAGGAAGAGGAAAAAGAATTTGTCCTTAAACATTAGTTTGAAGTAGATTTTTCGAATCCAAATCATAATTGCTATCAAATTTATCCAATAGAAAACACAACTTAGTAATTAATAAAAGGGTAGAAATGCTTTTGAGTACCTGCTAAAACCGGTGTGGTTATTTGAAGGCAAACTTTAGCAGTTATCATGAATTGGACAATCAAAAATACAGGATGAAGAGATTTTTTAAAACTTACCACTCCCTTTCTGAATTCCTAGACATTTTGAAAACACTTACCTAAATGTCACAAGAATACCTAAACTGCATTTTTCCCTATTTAAATTCGCTGTTTCATGCATGAACATCAGTAAAAATTATCTAGAAGAAAAACAAATTCCTTATTAACCTATTTTTTGTTCCCTAGAAAATATACGTTGAGAACCATTAAGTTTTCTTTCTTCCTTTTTCATTTTAAAAACATTTATTTTCTGAAAAATGCTATCATTTCTCGAAAGTAGACTGAGTTTTCAATTGAAAATACCCAATAACTATTTAGCGTATAACTTATGAGATGTAAAAGCAATCTAGATCTTAAAAGTTACACTGAGTGGCCAAATTATTATGACTACCTGACAGTTTTATGCAAAATTAGCTATTGTGTCACAATAGCTGATGCAAAATGAGCTATTGTGTTACAAGGCCAGTGAACCATCAACTGCACTGTGTTAATCGTGGAGATATTGACAAAAACAGGATTTAACTGAGTTTGCGGTTCGGACTACCAAGCAGAAAACTGGGTCTCAACGTCTGGCTTGTGGTCGTCACCGGCTACTGAATGCTCGAGCTGAAAGGAGACATGCTACAGTTGTTCAGTCCTACAGAAGAGCAAGAGTACAGTCCGCAAAAAAAAAAGATATCACCCTGAATAACTTTCGTTCTAATGATCGGATTTTCACGAAATAAAAGTCAATCTTAATGGTTCCCGGGGGTGACCTCAAATATGCTAATTAATTAGTGCTAACTATTAATTAAGTTACAAAATCAGACACAAAAACGTACTTTCTCTGATAAAACATATATTGTTTTTACATATTTGGAATCTAGACACTTGAATTAGGGGGGGTAGACAAAATTTTGAAAAAATTGGGTTGTAAATTGGGTAGCAATAAAGGTTTATATATTTGGCGATAGTCCAGAAAACCGCCAAAAAAAGTCGCCAGCGCAAATGAATATTTTAAGATAACCCATTGACTAATTCAAAAGCTTAATGCTTAATTTAACTAGGTTGCTAGGCAACCTAGTAAAAAAACTCTGAATGTAAAAAAAATGAAATAATGTTCTGTGATTGCTGGGAAAGTTTTAATTAATTGTTAATAGAAATTGTTAATAAGTTTCAAGGCAATAGACAATTTTTAAGCTGATTTCTGTCCAATAAGCAAAAAAAAGTTTTTAAATCTCCTTTGAAAAGAAAATTTGAATTGATTTATAAATTATTTATGATTTTTTAAGTTTTTAGAATTTAAATACCTGAACTTTTTATCTGATATTATTTAGATATGTTGTTTTTGCTATATTTATTCGAGGATTTCTTACTAAAATCAAATTGACATAACTTATTATAGCTATATACAAAATTTTAGGGATAATCATTTTTACAGATTTAATCGAGTCTTCTAGGCAAGAAAGTTTGAAGAAACAAAAAGTGCTTGAAAAATAAAATGTAGATTGTATAGTAATTCTAATACACATT
>NC_092206.1:23085579-23100839 GCF_043381705.1 Parasteatoda tepidariorum
ATTGAAAAATATGTAGATTAATATGGTATAAAAAAATTCATACCTTATAATTCAATATTTTTTCATCCTCACTTTAATTAAATAATAAAAAATAATAAATAATTGTTAAAAATTATTTTTTTCATGAAATTATCTTTGGGTAAATGAGTTTTATGAGTGGGTGCATTTTTTTTTGAATTGCTTCATAAGTTTTTAAAATATGACTGAAAACGCAAAAAGCGAAATTAACATTAAGGGGCCCGAACTTTGAATCGCTCTCCTGACCAAACTATGGGGACCACATTTCCCAGATTGCGGCTACACTCTATATTTTGAAGATGAAAAATCCAAATATGTAAAAAAAATGTATGTTTATTCGGAGAAAGTACACTTTTGTGTCTGATTTCGTAACTTAATTAATAGTTAGCACTAATTAATTAGCATATTTGAGGTCACCTCCAGTAACCATTAAGATTGACTTTTAGTTCGTGAAAATCCGATCATTAGAACGAAAGTTATTCAGGGTGATATCTTTTTTTTTTTGCGGACTGTACATCATATAGCTGAGGATTTTAATGAAGGTGCAAGTTTAAACGTCTTTGAACGAATTGTGCAGTGAACAGTACACCATATAGGCTCTGAGAGCGTAAGACCTCCACGAAGGCTTCTGTTGTCAGACTTGAACGAGAGCAGACGCCTCCAGTTTGCAAAATAGCATAAAGATTTGAGAGTAGATGGCTGAAAAAAAATCATGAAGTCTGATGAATCGCGTTTTCAATTACACCATGCAGATGTCAGGGTTCGGATATGGCGAAAATAGCACGAAAGCATGGACCCCAATTGCATTCCCACAACACTTCAAGCTGGTGGAGGCAATTTTATGGTTTGGGGGATGCTTTCTTGGGATCGCATTGGTTCTTTGATTTCAGTGGAACAACACTTGCATACCCAAGGGTATTTAAGTGTTATCGCTGATCAAGTACATCCTGTGATGTTAATGGTATAGCCGGCCGGGGGGGGGGCAAGACAATGACCCGTGTCATATAGCTCGTATTGTCGTCAGATTGTTCGAAGAGCAGGGCGTTGACTTAACTAGGCTTCATTGGCCCACACAATCACCAGATCTCAATCCAATTGAGAAATAAGGGATGAGATCCGACGGGGCATCTGCCAGCTGGATCCAGTGCCATGTAATTTGACGGAATTGAAAATTGCAGTTCATTTGATGAGAAACAAATTCCTCCAACCCACA
Source organism: Parasteatoda tepidariorum (assembly GCF_043381705.1). Classification (NCBI taxonomy): domain Eukaryota; kingdom Metazoa; phylum Arthropoda; class Arachnida; order Araneae; family Theridiidae; genus Parasteatoda; species Parasteatoda tepidariorum. The sequence goes on from NC_092206.1 coordinate 23,086,811, forward strand.
TGTCATTGAATATAGACCAAGAAGAATTCGAGCTGTATTATGGGCTAAAAGTGGTACAACAGTGTATTGAGGGTAATTACGCCACTCAGTATATGTGCTAACTAAAAAAATCTACTTTTAAACTCGCTCTGGTCGTTTTATACTAGCTCCTAGAGGATGCTCGAATGGTTTTAAAAATCATTATATCTCGATAAAAGTTGCAAATTTATTCCTTGTAAGACTTATGTAAGAATATATATATTTTTTTGTTTCTTGCATTTAAAATTAAGGAAATTTGAAATTAAGATACGAAAAAAAGCTTATTTTGTGTAAGGCATTCTTAATTTATGTACATAGCATAATTTGAAATTATAAATGGATAAAAATTTCCGACTTTAAGTGGCAAAAGATAGTTTAAAAATTCTCTAAAAACCAGAAAAATTCCCATATATTTAGAAAGTAATCAAAATTATTAGCTATTATGTTCCCTTGATACTACTGTTTGTGAAAATCAAAGATTCGAGAAAAAACTTTTTGTGGGGTTATATGTATTACCGAAAAAGGGAAAAGCTTGTAACTTATAATATTTTATTATCCTTAAATAGTCATATTTGCTTAAACTTACAACACAAACTCAGTGTTGTGGGGTTTATTGTATTTTCCTACTTTAGTAATAAGTATAGTTTTTCCAAAAAATTTTCTGTTTGTTTAAATTTATTTATCAGTGAAATTCAAGTTGTTGCAAAATATATAAGGAACTCAGATAATCGTCAGAAAAGAGAGAAACAAAACTGAAACATAAATTTTCGGAGAAGTTAATTGACAATATCTATTATTTGTGGAGGGTGGGATAAGAATGTAAAGCAAGAATGATTAAGATTATTATTAAAGAACCAATCCAATATTGGCTTCGTTTTTATGAAGACCACCAATGCAACATAATAAAAAGCAAGTGAAAAATCCTGCCTCCCTTTCGCTTGGCAGTTCCCTCGGTAAGGCAGTTCCGCAAGAGATCCGAAGGAGACCTCTACCAACAGCTCCTAGAAAAGAGTAGGCCTCAGCACGGGTTACCATAAATATCCTTTAGTAGTCCAAACGTAATGATATATTTCTTTTTTTTTCATAAACTTCGCAGTTAACTTCTTCACATCGGACTACTAAATTGATCCGTGATGAGGCCTTCCTTCTTCTAGGAGGTGTGGCCTCTACTGCATTTACCACTTCAACGGAACACTCTGGGAGAAATATGGGAGTTGTTGAGACCTCCATATACGTTTTCAAATTCAGAAGAGGCAAGTCAAAGGTTTTCTCCAAAAGGAGAATTCGAATGAGTACAAACCAAATTAATACCTGCCCCATGTGCTTCCGTGTAGAAATCTGCTAACGTATGGTAATTCTCACCCCCTTGTACACCCAATTCTTTCCTCTCACTCTTTCAGTAAAGGGCCAGCCTTACTCTTTTCAGGGTATAAATACCAAAAGTAATTTTTTTGCTATTAGTCTTTTCTTAAAAATTGTTTAAGGAAAGTCGTTAGTTACTGGGCTTGGAAGGCCCCATGGTTATTTATTTATTGTTACACATACATATACTGGCTTGTGTGCTCATTACAAAGACATTAAATAGCATAAAAATTAAAATAAGAGGTTTTTTGAAAATTAAATTTATAAAACCTACGAAAGAACAAATATAAATGACAGGACTGATAAAAAAATGCATCATAGCAAAGATAACTTTTAGAGATATTTCATACACTTCTTCCTCTACAAGTCTCATATGATCATTTTAATTAAAAAATTCGGAATTATTAGGTTTGTTTCTCTTAAAAGGATTGATTAACTTCTCTTTATGAAACGGAGGTTACTTCTTTTTTCTTATTCGGAAGTGGGTGGTAAGCACTTTTGTGCAGATGTTAGAAAAAGTCAAACACATCAACCCTAATAACATACTGTCCACAAATAACGAGACGAGACAGTGAAAATGATTCTTGATCATGTTATGGAGCCAAATATCATGCTTTCTTACAGGTCCTGATTATTTGTTCGCCTGTTTGGAATTTTAAATTACACTAAAGAAAAGCATTCCAACCCATCTACAATAGTGGAGAATGCGTCTGTTTTCATCACGACCACAATAAAACATGTTTACAGTTTGGAGCTCTTCTCAAATTGAATATACAGTACATTAATATCATATTTCAAACCTACAATGCTCACGAATTATCCTCTTAAGCCCGTTTTAGAAAGATGAAGATGGAGAGATTTCCGGATTCTGAAAATGAAGAACGGTAAGAGGAAGGCCAAGTTCGCAAATTAACTGGAGGAAGTGCTGCAGAAGAGTAAACGTAAACGACGTTAGTGACTAAGAGAGATTCCTTCAACATGATTCATGCAATTCTAGAGGTCTAAGGGGCTTTTTAGAAGGCTTGATCCTATCCCTCAAAAACCAAAATTTAAGAGGATTATTTTCACTACATTTTATATATACTCTCTAGGCATTTATAAAAACAAAAATGAAGTTTTTTCTGGAGGAGGGCATTTTAGGTGGCCAAAAAGAAATTTTCTGGTGAGACAAAAATCGGGATTAAGCAAACTAGACACAATAAATGGAATAAAAAAAATCTAAAATTAGTATATTTAGATAGAACTTCTTATTGTTCAATTATCAAGTACTCTTGGTAATAATCTTATCTAAACTCATTAAAATTAAATAAAGTTAGATTTTCGGAGTATATGAACACTTTTTATGCAAGTTGAAAATACGTTTCGAAGAAAATGGCTGTAAAAATTTTTACCTCTAGAACACTGACGTCTTTTGTTACGTGGCATCCCCTTGAATGATCAACTGAAATTAAAAAGAGAGTTTAGAATACAACAAGCACCTGTATAAAACTAAAAGCTAGTGAAAAAATGCATGGAATTTACTTACTTTCATAAAACATGATAAATGGAACACGTTCTTTGAAAGTAAACAATTTTTATTGTATTGATAATTCGAAAATGGTGTCAATAAGCATTGTAGAGCACCAAAATATTTTTTCAAATTATAAAAACTCTTATTTTCAATGTTTAATTAAATTTTAATGCTAAGTTTAAAGACGTTTCTAATTGTGAATGAATTTAGGTTTCCTTTTAAATGAGCAAGTACTCACAAGGTTTAAATAAGTTATGTAAAATGTCAATAAACGCAATGAGTAGAAGAAGATGCACTGTTTGGCAACCACGAGATAAGGTCACAGTGAATTAGTTTGGGGGCTCTTCATGTAATTGCCAGACAGTCGAATCCATAAGCTATATCTATACTCACACATACCATGTAATTCCTCGACTGAGCATTCGCAATTAAATTTTTTCTACGAACTATACTGACTGCATACTGATTTTGCCTGGTCAGTCTATTCATTATTCTATAGCTGCATACATAAAGATATAACACTGGTAATCACCTAACCTTGCATTAGTTTACGTAACATAAAATTAATTATTTAGTTAGCACTAATTGCAAGGTGATAATTTCTATGAGAATTTTTAATAGCCTCTGTAAATAAGAAAACAAGGCGATAATTGAAGTTGAAAGACGTGTGTTAAGTTTTTTTCTTACGTATATTCTGACTGGATTACAGATCGAATATTTACCAGGTAGGCATATTGAATGTCTTACTGATATCCGATATCTAAACCTTCAAACAAAAGGCATGCCTTATTTTGTATAAAACGACCGATGGTATTCAGGGCATGTGTTATTCATTCGGACAGTTGGAATAAATGGATTAGTAGAGATGGCATAGATCACAGTACCACTAAATACAAGATTGAAAATTTTAACATGTATGAAGCGTTTCGTGTACCTAATTCTAACTTTTTGTTACGTTTTCACCGTTTTGATACATCATCAAACTGAAATAATGAGCTAATTTATTAAACGCTATGTATTTAGGACTAATACTTTATTATTTATTTTGAAATTTGTTTTTTTTTCAGGTACAAATGACACATTAGACATGTACGATGCAGAATACAGTGGAGATTTTGGAGAAATAGTGTCCAGCAGCTTTACGACAAGCCCTCAATCAGATCAGAAATTTTTTCTATGTGAAATCCTTTTCTTCACATGTCTCTTTTTTGCCAACATTCACTTACTACGATCCTGAGGGCATGTAAGGATATATATAGTTCGCAATATCCGGGAGGCTCAGTGCAGTGATATACTGCGCAGAGCAGTAAGACTTTCTAACTCATCACAATACACTGATATCCATTGTATTCTTCCGGAAACGTAACGAGAGTTTTCCATAACAAAAACATTTTTCGGAAGTGTTTTTAATCGACTATCGTGAGGAATAAAGTAATCTGCATTCAGATTGTAAAATACACATTAAAAAATGCTCTTGATGTAAATAAAACAATCTTTAAACTTTTGACAAATGGATATTTTTCCCTTCAGGACATTGTTGCAAGTGATATGACTTACCGTTGTAACGCAGACGGCAGTTCGGACAGCGTTTCAACACCGACAATTTAGTCTGTGCTAAAGTACGAGGTGGACTATTCAGTGACATTACTAAAAGTAAAATTTCTATGATGTTCAACAATTTTAAAAGATTGCCACTATATTGAACTTGAAGTTTGAAGAGAAATTGAATAGTTTACGAGACTTGCTCAAAGGAAAGTTTACGTTGAATAAAAAGAGTGTTGTACTTCTCCAAAATAAAATACTTTTATCGTGTGTTTGAAATATTTTTTGAAAGAAAAAAAATAATAACTGCACATAAATTGCATTTCCGAATGAAAATTGGTAATGTGTAGATAAAATCATTTCTGTATACTAAGGGAAAAATACTCATAAATAATGTTTGTTCTTAAGTCCATAGGTCACGTTCTTTAGTTCATAGGTCAGGAGGGGTTCATTAAATTTACATTTTTGACAAGGACAGATGACATTACATGTGAAACCACTCATTTATATTATTTTGGTGTTTTTCATCAAAATAAGTACAATTATATTTTAGATTGTTATACTGAGTGAATTTACAGGGAGCAAAACAATATTTCACCAAATTGTGCGTATTTCCCCATATCTTGAGTATTTCTTAAAAGAATTGAAAAATGTTTTCTCCCAATTATGAATTCGTTTATCCAATACAAATTATAATTTTAGGCAAATTCTTCGTATTTTTTATTTTATAATAGTCGAAACACTAATACTTGTAAGGTATATAATTTTAACATAATTTTAAAGTATGCAATTTAAAATAGCAAACTACAAAATTTAAGCGAAATCAGTCGAATGGTTTCTGAGAAATTGATTTTTAAAAATATGGCTTAAAAATACATTTTAAAAAATTGCACTGCCTTAAATACTTTTTCTAAACCTGCATTTTCTTAAAATAAACATTGTTTAATTTTGTTAGATGCAAGTAAGTAATAAACCTGTTTTAAAATTACAGTTATCCCATTTTCCATTCGTCATTCCATAGTACCAGATAAATCCAGAATAGCACATTGCAGACAGTTGTATTACAGTGTCATTATGCATCTTTAAACTTCATACATCCTAAAAGCCTTTTTTCTTAAACTCTGGTAAGAATAATGTTGAAACACGATGAAAGAGTACTGGTTTAAATTTAATTTTTTTTTCTCAAAGCACACTTTACATAACTTACAGTATAGTTTAAATATCTTAAATGTAAACAAGACAGGAAAAATGTTTTAAAAAAAGACATTGTTCGCTAAATGGGAGTTTTTTCAGACTTCATAGCAATAAAATCCTTTGCTCACACCTTTAGTGCACAGAGAATTTTATCAAAGTATCATTATATCTCATTCTGCATTTATTAATCTTCATATTCTGCAAAAGCTCAAGTAAAACTCCAAGTTCTTTTAAAATATGAAAAGACGCATGCATTTTTTCATATATCCCTAAATAATAGCTCAAAAAATTTACAAAGTAATTTTAGTTAGAGTGCTGTAAAATCACTCAAATAAGAACTTTTTCAAGCTTTCTTATTTTCTAAAAGAAAAAAAAACGCTCTTAAATGTGCTGTCTTCTTTAAGATTAAATATAAGATTTAAATCCCAGAGGCTTTTGTGAGAAATGAAAAAAAAAAGATAAGACTTCCTTCCTACTTTTCATTATATTTACGCCAAACATCAAATGAAAATCTTATTAAAAAACAAAAGATAAGATAACCAAACCCCTTGCTCAAAGAAAGAAAAAGAAACTTCCAAACGAAGATAAAGGCTGAAAAAAGTATTCTACTTCCTGACTTACTGATATAAATTTCACCAGCGGCCATTTTCGTTATTAACATTTTCGTTTTTCAAGAACTTGGCCCAATAAATAACTTTCACTTTTTCAGAAACTTCGTTCCCCTCCTTTCTTCGCATCGGTCTATTCTTACTTTTCTTCGCTTTATTGCTAGATGAAATGTGACTATTTTTTTTTTATTTCTTACCGGATTAAAAAAGAATGCTTAGCTATCGGATGCATTTTTTTTCCTCCCGAGTCTTCGAGCTGCTTTAGAGAATTTATCAAACCAACGAACACGAAATCGATTTTTATTATTTTATTTTATCTGGAAAGGTGATTAGTTTAATCTTATCAAGAAGGGTATTATTGATTTATTTTTATTGATTTAATTAATATTTTTTTAATAAAGCTTCATATGACTTTTTCTTTTGAAGGGCTTGTGACCTTATTGTGATAAGCTACCATTTCAAGCATTTTAACTCTTTGACGCAGAAATTTTATGAAACATATTTTTTATACTTTTTCCTTTAATTTTTATCAGTTTAGATCAAAATAAGTGAAAAATATTATATGTAGCGCTTAATAATTTAAGATTTTAAAATACAGCATAAAATATCGGTGCACTTTTCTGCGTTAAAGAAAAAAACGTGAAATGTGTTAATGTGTAATGTATGTTTTTTTTTCAAATTTGCATTGATACAAATCTAAAAATCAGTTACTCATCATTGAAGTTTTTTGAATTTACAAAATCGATTATTGATAAATTTCAGAATAAGAATTAAAAAAAATCCAAACTACTTTTCGCGGATATTATATCGTAGTAAAAATATAATTCTATTAGACTGTTTCTTATACATGTTTGTGTATATAACGTTTGTATATATATATATATATAATACATATATCAATATATTTTGCAAATACAATATTGTGAGCTGATGACGAGATATCTTTACCATATTTTGTTTTTTATTTTTTTAAAAATTCGTGTATAATATTGTTTTAAAAATCTTATATATATATATATANGTCAATTATATATATAAATAATCAAAACTCTTCTATACTATTACATTTCTTCATCTTTCTCAAAAAATGCCAAGAGAATCATTTTATAACGAGGCAGTATTTAGGATATGCAATTTCTCATATTTGTCAATGAAGTTTAAAGCTTTTACAGGTTTGAGGGACCGACAATAAATTACAAACGAAAAAAAATGAATATTTTATGCCAAAAAATGTCGCAATAAATTTGAAACTTGTAACAATTATTTAGGTTATTATATGCAATAATTGAAGATTTATTCATTCATCAATTGAATTTTTCGTCTTCTCTTTTCATTCAGCTTTATTATTTTCCATGCCTTCTCTTTATTTTTATTACTATGTGGTTACTAATACTTTGAATTCGTTAAAATTCATGATTATATCTCGTTTGAATGCATAGTGCTAAGATAAATATCCTTGTCAATAAATTTAATTAATTAGAATCCAATTCATGGATTCCAATATAAACAACTTCCCTTGTCAAAAACTCCCTATTTTTTATATCTTGGTGGACGGTGATTTGTCCCGTAGGACACCCTCCTGCAGCCAAACCCTCTGGGCCTCTGGGCCATTTTCAAAATTCATTTATTTATAAGTACACAAAAAGGAACCATCTCCTTACTTTGGAGACTCATATAAATTCCATATTTCTGAAATAAAATATTTCTTTATTTTTTATAGAATTTGATTCTTCATTAAATCAGTTCCTATTGTTATATCTACATCACTCTTGCCTGCATCACACTTTAATATTATATATGGATAAATCAATCAACATTTTCAACTCAATGTAATTCATCGAACCTTTTCAGCAAATAGAAATTCCAACAACAATCTTTTCCACAACAAAATTTATCTTTATCTTTTTCATAATAATGAAGAGCTATGATTTGAAACTGCCTACTGGAGTGAAGAAAAGCAACGCAAATGTGTAAGCAATATAGTACGCTTTTATAACTGTCGTTGAACAGCCGAAAAAAATTTAGGGTTTAATACTACTAATGTTCAACTCCGTAGCCTTGTAATTTTGAACCTAATCCAGAAGACAAGAAAACTCCTGGATCAAGCGTTGGGAGAAAGTTGCCTTCGTGGAGGACTTTTTGATGGAACTAACCCGCATTTGCGTTACATGGAGAGGAAGACCACGAGAACCTCGCACGGCTAGCCTGACAGCAAGGGAACTCCAACCCATGATCCTCCTACCACTGAAGATATTTCACGTCAGCGCTGTGATTGGTGCAAGCCAGATGCGGAATTCGTATCGACCAGCCATTGCCGGAATCGAACCCGACTCAATGCATTAGGCTTGTAGCAATACAAGGATTTTCAAACAGTTTCCGATAGATAAAAAATAGCATAATTTTTATATAAGCGTATCGTAATTTCTATATTATAAGCATTAGCATGTTTTCTGGGTGTATACCTAGTCTAAATTAAGAAAATTTGTAAATTATCTATCTAAAAACATTACAAATGGAAAAAAATCTGCGTATAAATATTACATTCGGGAAAATGTAGCTTATCATTGCTTGAGATAAAGATTTGTGATCCAGCATTATGGCATAAGGTACTTAAAGTATTAATTAAAGTACATTTAATAAAAATTCCCCGAACCCATTGAAGTTTTGTACTTTCTAATATTATGATTGAAAAAATGTTCTTTTTTATAAAAATACATTTAATTGAATGAAGATTTAAGATTTGTTTAAGAACATTGCACAGTTAAATAATGTACCGTGGATAATTATTTCCAAAAAATTGTAGTCTAATACTAGCTTCGATTTTAAACCTGATTTTCTGAAAAAAGGAATTCCGCAAAAAGGAATTCCGTACATTTTGTTGTTTTACTCAAATCAAGCTGTTTCAAATTTAAAACTTTAGTATTAATCTATCTTCTTTCCCAATAACTTAAAAGATAGTTAGGGATTTATATTTTTTTTTGCACATGGACTGTTTTTTTTTCTTCTCCACTTTATCACTAGAATTTTATACAATAAGTATGAATACTCCACTTAAGATTTAGTTCTTTTCGTATCTCTCCGCTGTAGTATTGAATATAATAAGTGACACTTAAATATTTTTTATCTTTCATTTTCTTGCCAAATTAATTAAAGCTCAGCCGTTGAAATCATTTTATTTCTAAGCTTTCTTGTTGCTTTTTATCTTTTCATATCTAATATCAATATGAAATTTATCAATACGAAATCGACATTTTTTCAATTATTTGATATATTTCAAATAGTTATTAGCTGAATCTTATGAAGATTAGTGTTATGAGTGAAATTTAAAACATACAGTTTTGATAGAAATTAAATGTGAAATAGAGCTAGTAATGTAAAAAAAATATCTATATTGCAATCTGCAGAAATAATAATTTAATGTTTACTAAAAAACAAATAGGTATATTGTTTGTGAAGTAATATATTTGTGGGAGAATACGGATTTATGAAATAAAATATCGATTAGTTTTGATGTAATTATTTTTTTAGAATAAGATCTGCTCTTCTTGCACAAATTAAGTGTTACATGTACAGTATCAATGTTAGTTAATTGCAATAGTAAATTAAATTAGTTACACATGGTGAATATTCATTTAAATGCGAATTTAATATTAGTTTTGAAGCAAACATTAATTTCCTTATTCCATAATAGCTGGAATTCTTTTATGCCATTTCGCAAACGAGCTGCTATTGAAAAAAAGTGTTTTTTTTTAACTAAATGATTATTTTCCTTTTTTAGCAACTAATTGTTTTTTTAAAAAGCATAAAAGCTTTGCTTGATGTGAAAATCGTTCTATTTTAGATAAGAATTCTTCTAATTCTCGTGGCGTATATGTCATGCTAGGTCAGCATGGAATTTAGGCTCGTATTTAAACAAAAAATTTTAGCTATTAGTTATGATTTAAAAAAATATTATTAAATTATTTCGTTATTACCAAAAAAAATAATATTTAACTGTTTAATATTTTTTTATGCAATTTTAAACTAGATTATGTTGATAAAAATAGGTATTTTTTTTAAAAAAATTAAATACATCTTATTTTTTGATGATAATATAATATCTTATCAAGGTTTAAGCTACTGATTTAATTACAAGCAGTATATCATCATAGTTAGGGAAACAATGGTTTGGAAACAAAACTATAACTCATGTAAAAATATTAACTTGAAATTAATAATTTAAACTTAATGTAAAAAAATCAGTAAAATATCATTGATCCTAAAAACTAATTTTAAAGATTCTTTAAACAAATGAAAAATTTTGCTCAGTACAATGAATTCCAGAAAATTTAAATTATTTTCTAACAGCTTACTATGTTGTCATTTAAGTGGTACTTAATATTTGACTACTTTCCAAAATTGCTGTCTGAGTATTCAACGCGTATTTAACAGGGAGAGTTTCTGCAATCAGGAAAATGTTCCTCGGCAGCTGCAGTTATTATTAGTTAGTCAACTATGTAGTTTCAAATTCTGATTTAGTACTAGTTTAAAATATTTTTCAACAACTAACTAACGGTTTTCTCTCTTGAGAGGGATGATGTGAAATATGTTACGGAATATTTATTATATCTTAAATTCTTTTTCAATTTTCTTTTTCAGCGAAAAACTTTCTTCTTTTTTTTTAAATTAATCCACAGTATATCTCACAAATTGTGTCAAACACATTATAAATGTTGAAGTGATTTCATAATAAATAATAAGATCTTTATTATGTTTTTGAAACTTATTAGTATATTATGTTTTTAAAATTTAATTTGTTTTCTTTAAAATACGGTATATTTAATCAGTTTAATTGAGCCTAAGAGAAGAACTATATTTAAATCATAATAAACGAAACATCTACTTTTATTATTATGATGAATTCGGTATTAGGATAAATAATAAACTATTTACAAAGGTTGCATTGATTAGTCAAGTCAATACAGTTAATAATCCTTAGAGTTTCGAGTATTTAAGGTGAATAAAAACTCACACGCGTCAACGTGCAATTAAAAATTAAAGTCAGTCATTTTATATGAAACTGCAGCAATGAAAGTTTTATTATTCTATGCCTTTTAACACTAGATTGCCTAAGGAGGTCATTTTAACTGCTTTTTCATTTGTAAAAAATGTACAAATAATAATGCGTACAATATTTTTTGCCGAGTGAAGTATTTTTTTATTGTTAATAATTAATAATAACTTGTTATATAACTGTAAATAATGTAAAAAAATATTAAAAATTAATTAAATGAATTTCTTTACACATTAGTTATTCTTTCACAATGCAGTCATTTTGACTCCTTTTGGGCAATCTAGGTTTATACTAAGTTTCCGTCTTTCCAGTGTTAATCGTTTTTTTATAAAGTGAACTAAAAGTATTTTGCTCGGAATGTAAGAAAGAAACTACTTTCATTATATTCATATCTCAGCAACAAAATATGATAAAAAAAATCTTTTAAATCACTTTGTTTAAATAGATCTTTGTCTAGCTATTATTGCAGGAAATTCGATTTATGATCAAATACAGATTCAAAATTTGCCTCATGTTCTTCATCCGAATATCCATTTAAATATAACATGCAGAGAAATTTTCATCCTTCAAATGTTCGAAACGAGTTCATATTTCGGTCCCGGCTGTCAATAGTTTCACGGGGACAATTTGAGGACTTCCATTATTGCAGACGACTCAGAGAAGTGCAATTCTTGAGAACAACATAAAGACTTATATTCTCATATACAACTAAGATACTTGCATTCTTGAGCTTGTTCGAATATGAAATTACAAAGCTATCAGATATGTAGTGGAAGTGTTCGACTCCAACTCCGGGACATTTCTAAAAGCTCGACTGTGAGTGATACTTGTTTGAAATTTCCACTATTGTGGAAATCAATTTAATAAAACATATTTTTTTAAAAAAATCATTAAATTTGCGTAAAATCTTTACGAGAAAATAGTTTGAAGCCTATAACTCTCCAACATACTAGTAGAAATGCATAGTGATTTGATACTTATAGTCAAAAATTAAAGGTTTGACAGAAAATATCTAAACAAGCAATTATATAACCATATGTTTCATGAGCGGAGATCAATTGATTTTTGCTATAGTCAGCAGCTTTTTAATGCAAAAGTGTTATACCCAGATCAATGCCCTTAACTCGTGGATAAATTTCTAAAAAGCACAACCTTCGTGCGGGATGGGCAACTCGCAATCACTCCGACACATGTCGTCATGCATTGCAGTGTATGGCTAGAATTAAAAGTAGCCTTGACTTTTTCCCGTGGGACCATTTGAAATGTCTCGTCTACGGAAGCCCCATAAACTCTGACGAAGATCTAGTTGGCAGGATTTCTGTTACCGAAAAGTGTCCGTTGTGTTCGAAAACGTGCGTCACTCAGAACACTATAGTAGTTATGTAACACCTGCATTACCACTGGTGATAAATTTTTTTGAGAAGTTTCTGAAATTTTGCCACTCATGCTGTCAATGAAATCAATTCAATACCTCCTCAATCGGTTCTTTCAAGTGATAAACGGATATTTCCTACTAGTTTATCCCTTTGCTTTTTGCTCATACATTCTGTGGTGAAAATTGCCGGTTTCGATATTTTCTATACATCCATAAAATTGTGTCCCTATGTTTCGAAACACACTGTGTAAACATGTTACTATAACAAGATTTTTCTAGTGAAGATGTTACTATAACAAGATTGTTTAGTGAAGATGGGTAGAAAACTGCAACAATCAATACATTATATTCATGTGTACATCTCTTCAACAGCTGACCGCTTTATAGTGTTCATTGAGCTGACAACACATAAGAAAGGTCCTGGGTTCGAATCCCAGACAACACGTGGATGTTCTTTCATTCTCTGTTTTATCTGTCCTCCTTAGTGTTGGAGCAATGCTGGTCCATCTAATATAGTGCTTCTGAAAGAGTGGCCAGCAAATTTGTCCTACAGACAACTGAATGACGAGGTTTTATCGTGTGGGCATCAAAAAAAACAACAAATTTTAATAAAATTTCCACTTTGCTAAACAAATTTTGTTTTAGAATTAATGAATTAAAACATATTTTGTTGATAATTTCATATATTATTATAACAATTCATCAGTGAGTCAATAAAAAGCTTTCAAAATACTTAAAAACGTTCAAATGCGATAAACTGTAATAAATTGTTGCTTGTAATAAATTATAGTTTAAACAAATTGTGTTATTATTGTCCATTAAAAATATTACAACTGTTTTTCCTAAATTATTTTCATAGAATCAGAAGCTATTCTTTTTACATAAGGGCCTAACAACTTTAAAAACTAACCGGAGTCCATTTGAGTCAAACTGAAATGTTTATCAAATATTTTCTGAAATAAAAACTACTAGCTGTTATTAGAGAAATTTAAGCCAAAACAAAAGTGGACGAATACACAGAAATAGAACAGGTATGTGCCCAATCTTCTCTTAACATCTCCATTTCTAATTATGGATGAATATATTAACGCATATTTAGTTTTTAAGATGAAATGTACACAATGATTACATTGTAAGGTAATGCATTTTACTGAATTATAAATTGTCACATGATCACTATTTAAAGCTTGTAAAATGAAAATAAATCTTTAATCTTTTAAATTTTTTGCCATCCATCCACCCACCCACCCACCTACCTATCTACATATATATATATACATATATATATACATATATATATCTATATCTATATATATATATATATATATATATTTAAAAAACTGTATTTTTAACAGTAAAGTAAGCTA
>NC_092206.1:23102129-23304390 GCF_043381705.1 Parasteatoda tepidariorum
GAAAAACCACTATATATATATATTAAACATAGAGGCAGAGAAAATGAGGCTTATTATCAACTAAAATGAAACATATATTTTGAAAATTTATCCTAACCAAATAAATTACATCATCTTAGAATATAGCAAACTAGAGGAGGTAAAAAGTTTTAAGTACATTGGAAGTATATATAGCAACAAAGGAAGAACACAACAAAGAATGAAGACTTACTAAATAAACTGAACAAAATTCCAAGCAGTTACGCTATTCTCAATAAATTCTGGAAAAGAAAAACAAATTTTAAAAAAAAGAATTAGAGTTTCCAATAAATTAACCTACTCTATGGATCTAAAGCATGGCGCTGCAATCAAAATAACACGAAAAAAATTCATCTTTTTAAAGAAAAATATTAACAACAGTTTAAGAAGAGTCTTACGTTTTATCTGCTCTTATAAAAGTTGTAACTCAGAAATCTTTAAAAAAGTAAGACAGAAAACCGATTGAATTGAAAATTTTAAAACATAAATGAAAATTAATTGGTCATGTTCTACGTAAACAGGAAAAAAAATTGAAGTAAACAAGCTTTTAATTGGAATACTCAGGGAAATAAAAAAAGAGAAAGTCCTAAAAATAAAAATTGAAAAGAATAAAGACATGGAGAGGGGCAAAACATCTGGCAACAAATAGAGTGAGATGGATGGTTGTGATAGAAGCCCTTTGCTGCAATTCATTCTCTATGAATTGCAGCAAAGGGCAAATAGAGGAATATATATCTATATATTATGCGTAAATCAGTAAGTTCTGACTAATCTGTAATTAATTAGATGAGATGAGACAATCATTAAAACTTCTTCAGAATTCTTCAAATTTCATAAGGATTTTCCAGTTTTTAATAAACTATTGAAAATAAATTGTTCGAGAAAAATTGTTTCAAGGTCTCAATAAGCTCCATCATTATTTTAATAACTTGTAATTAACAGTATCCAGAGCATAATTGTCTCGGAAGTACTCCCCCCTTAACTCTAATTTAATATGCATTTGTTGCATCTTAAGAGTTTTAAATTACTTTAAATTCTAAGACTGCCCTAAGTATAATGACTGGTATTCAAAATTTTAAAACTCGGTAATTAGATCATTATTTTCGGGACCAGTAACAACGTTGACGATTACCTAATTTAGAGAATTAAATCCACTACATTTAATGCCAATAAATTGCTTTTTTTTCCGCGAAATACTTCAAACTAGAAAATTCTTTCAAACTATTATTTTTGACGAGATAATAACCAGTAAATTAGCTAATGAGTTCTAATTATCTCTTCCGTAATTTAGAAAACCAAGGAATTCTTTTTTGCTTTGAAATTTAACAACTTCCCGTTTGATCGTATATCATTTCCTCTTGTTCTTTTAAGTATTATAACTTTGTACAGGAAAATTAGCTTTCACAAAATACCTTATGCTTTAGAAATTTAGCTTTATGAATTCCTACTGCAAATTATAAGATTTAATATTTTTATAATTTTTTGAGAAAAACAATTCAGTTTTGAGAATTCCTGTTATAACTCGAATCAGTTATAAATTTTTGAAAATAAATGAATGCCGTGAATTATAAAGAATCTGAAGGACATTAAAATTCTTAAAGAACATTATAATATCGATATTACAGAAGAATGTAGTACATTTATTATAATATTGGTATTGTTCTGTGCTACATGAGAGTTCGAAATGCTTTAAATAATTCGTTTATCATTTTTATAATTTTCTTTCTAAATAATTAATTTCTGCAATTATATTTTCATACCTGATCCTCCCTATTGCTTCATACAATTTAAAAATAAGTAAAAAAAATAAATAAATAAAACACATTTTGTAATAAGATTTTTGGCCCATTCTGAATTTAGTTTCTAAAGTAGATAAGAAGATTAGCTGGAGCTCTCAAGCCATGATATCTATTATAATATAAATATTTACTAACGTAAAATCTTAAGAGGGACCTGAAATAAAGATGTCCAAACCAAAGCTGAATTACATCATTGAGCTCAGTTAATCAATTGCGGTTTCTACCCTACCATTCCTATTGGACGATTCATATTCACATGGCAATAGAAACGTATTTCTATTGGTCGCTATCTGTAATTCATTGATCATTAATGGTTTGTAAGTGGACTTATAAGTGAAGTGACGTCAACTTCGACATCTCTCTTAGTATCATACTTAGGCTCAACGAGCTCTAAGCTCGTATTTCAGATATCATTTTCGTTTAATCTGCTGCTTTTGAAACCTAAATATTTCATTAAAATGTTTCTTTTTCTGCATGCCCTATAGCAAAAATGTACCGTCAGTTTGTGAAGCTGTTTAAATGGTATTAAGGAAAGCTTGCAATAGTAAAATTTCCTTTTTTTCACACTTTTCGGACCATTATAATAACGATATAATTTTAAGATTAACGCATATATTCGCACATGCCATTTACAAATTGTCGAAAATAAAAGAAAACTCGTCCCAAAAACAGCTTTATTAAATAGAGAGGGAAAGTGGGACTTAACAGCTGTCAAAAGTTAAGAAAATTTTGAAAAATAAATAAGTGTCATTAATTAAATAAAAGAAAGCAAGAGTTTCATTAAAGAATACCGCATCATCTTGACACAGTATCATCTCAGCACAGTATCACTAGGTACAGTATCACCTAACACAGTATCACCCAGCACTGTATAATCTAACAAAGTATCAAATAACACAGTTTAACCTAATAGAAGTAATTTATATGTTTAAAACTATTATAAGCAAGATTTTTAAATATGCAATGTTTAAAAAAAATAAACTTTTAATATAGCGATTACACACGACTTTGAATATGTAAGGTTTCTACAGAGAAAAATAACACATTATACTCTATGGGTGTTGGGAGAAGAAGGTTTGAAAAACCTTCGACGAAATATTTAACTCAAAATGCAAAAATAATAAAACTTTTACTAAAACAGGAACGAAAGTTTTTTTACTGGTTCAGAAAGCAAACAGTGGGGAACCGATCATATAAATTGTAAATTATGGTCTCAACATTTAAGCTATGAGAGTAGTAGGAAGTTTAGTTTCTCCGATTTAAATTTTATTCTTTTGAGTACTTTATTATATCTATAACTATAATCTATATCTATAACTATTTTAGCTCCTATTTTTTTACACAATTTTTACGCAACTCCTTTTTTCTACACAATTCTTTTATTCAAATATTTTATTTTCATTTATTTCAAAATGAAAAACATTGAATTTAAATGTTGACTATTTTATATACCTGAATTTCAGTTTTATACGATGGAATCTAAAATTTGAGAAGAATCAGTCAAATATTTGGTATTAATCGAATTGAAAATTTAAAAATAATGCTATTTTTACATAGGTAACTCAAAAACTTTTTCGATCACTTTTGATCGAAATGTTAATTTTGTCATCGGAAACTATTTAAAATTGAACGACATAAAAATTGGAGTTTAAATTTCTATTTTATACCATCAATATTAAAAAAAACTTATCGTTGATAAAATTGCATAGAAGCATAAAAAAACTATTAAGCATGAAATCATATTTAAATCTAAAACTTATGTAATTCTGTGCAAGTTATTTTTTATTGCAGTAGATCTAGAGATGAAATTGGAGAAAACTAAAATTAACACAAAGCAGATCACAGCTTTTCCAGCTCTGTGGTCAAAATTATTTGAAGTAAGTTTTCTATATTGCGTCTATCACGCACCCAATCTTTAAAGGAGAGTGGATTTGAGTGCCGATGTCAAGATAGTGGGTTCAAGTTTTAAACAAGAGAGAGAATAATTAAAATTGATCAAATAACAGTGGATTCAAGCACAGTGGATTCAAGCTGAGGGAAAGATAGTCGGTTCAAGTTTTAAGCAAAAGAGCGAACTATAAAAATTTATCAAATATCAGTTTTTTCAATCACCGATTAAAAAGTTTAGAATCCAATTTAATCGAAAACCTCGCAACTCATATCATGGCTTAAAATGTCGTCTGCACTTAGTAATTAGCTAACCTAAGTAAGAAAATGCATATGTTTATTATTATACAAATAGCATTTGTAGCATAAATAGCATAGCATCCCCTAAATGGTCAAATTCGGTGTTAAAAAAAGTGTTCAATTTAATAAATTAGAACGAAAAAGAGAATCAATAATGAAAAATACTTAAGATATCTCATTGGTAAACCTGGAGAACGGCAGAGGTTTGCTTAGCTTTTTGGATCAAAAGGGCTTTAACTTCCATTAATTAAAGACATCGATTTAAAATTAAAATCAAAAACTATTAAAGCGAAAAGTAAAAATTAAAATTTACGACCGCCTCACTTTTTTATATATAAATCAATTTGTAATGAATCAAGGAATCAGATATTTTTAGTGTTGAGTACTCCTTTGAAAAATAAAAAAATGTAGTTCTCAATTAATCATTTTGATAGAAACTATTAATCAAGAATGGGAAACGTTCCAGACGTGAATATGACCTTATTATTTCATCATTACAAATGCGAATATTATTCATCAAGTAGACTGCATTTTTCTTATAAAAGATTTAATTTTATCAATTTGATCAATGATGGTAAAAGAAGTAAAAACTCATTTGTTTTGTTACAAATAGTAGAATTCTGAGATTATTTCCCAAAGCAAATATTATTATTTTTATACTGGGGTTATTTTTCTTAACTTAGTATTTTATTTTTGAAAGATAGTATAATTTTTTATGTCAATGTATTTATTTAATGTGAAAAAAAATTAATACTTTCTTTTCATAAATACACAGATTTTGTTTTGATTATTTTTATGAAAATTGGTATGCATAATTTTAGTTATTGGCTGTTCTTTACAGCACGTACGGTACTTTAGTTATAACATAATTTTCAATTTTTTCATAAAACCATTGATTTAAATTTATTTTTTCTGATTCCATTGAGTTTTATTTTAGAGACAAGAATTGTGATCATTTCAAGATATAGACATCTCTTTTATTAATTACAATGTGTAAAATATTTATTTCAAAACTGACTTCTTAAATCTTGAGCTATTATTTTGATAAATTTGAAAACATTATAAACATAAAAATAAACAAATTTGAAAGCATTTGGAACATTTGAAAATTTGAAAACATTTTAAAATTGTGATATGAGCGTTTTACGATAAAAAGATAGATAGCGGGATGAGATGCCCTCAAATTAAGTTTATTGGTTCCAGAGATAATTTTTAACGAGTTCGATCTCTTTGATATCTCCGTTAAAATGTCTCGGAAATATTTTGTGTATTTAATTTAAATTTTGTGTACCAATCTTTTGAAGTTTTTTTTTCACAAAAATTTTAAAACTGAATGAGAAATTCTAAAAGGTGAATGATGAAATGATGAATACTAGGCATTAATCGATTGAAGTAATCATTTTAGCTGATCACAATTTAACATTAAAAACATAGCAATGTACTTGTGAAACTCTCATTGCAGGTTAACACTTTATTTTAGTCAACAACATACTGTCTTCGATATTTATTTATATTTAATTTTCTCAACTTAAGAAAAATAATTCTCATTTTTTTTATTTTATTTCATATTTCTTAAATTTATTTGTACAATGTACTTTACAATGTACTGGAAAAATTCACATGTTATATGTAACATTATATTTCAGACAAACAAAGTATAGTCATTGATATTTATTCATAATTAATTACCAAAATGTCCAGAAAATTAATACTCAAGACTGAAAAAATAAAGTCACTCATTTATTTAATCCATTTCTTAAACTAAAAAGGCCAAGTTAATACTTTTTCCGCAACAATATCCTCTTTGAGAGATTTCTGGCTTCTCTGGGTCCTCGAATCTAATGGTTTAAACATTATTTTTTTAGTTGATATACGATTCTAACGGTTTCTTGAGTGCTTTTCTAATGGGGTGGAAAGTTTCGGTGACCAATCATGAAAGATTGTACGAAAAGCCTTGAAATTCTCTAAATCGTTACCAATATGATCACTTGTAAATGAGTGTTTATAAGAAAAATAAGAAATTATTTGTCGTTACAGTAAGATACATTACATTGATTAAGTTTTGTTTTAATGATAGGAATAAATAAATTTTATAGATAAAATTTATATATTTTTATAGTAAACTTTTACCTTACAGATTAGGATTTTTGACCACAAAATATGGATGGTAACTGCAATCTGGGAGATATAGTCCCATAGGAGATTTGTCAAAAGCTTAGGCCACTTAATAGTAGTTTTACCTTTTGCTTATTTAGCCATATCTCAGGAAATTTTCAAAGCGAATTGCAGTAACTTTACACAATTATTAAATTTGTTTTTAAAAACATACATCCATTAAAAAATTTTTAATGTTTTTTTTAATAATTGTTTAAAAAAAGTGAAAAACAATATGGAGTTGTAAAACATGTAGATTTGTACACCATTTTTACCATGACGATTTAAAGGACAAAATACAAAGTTTGAACAGAATGGTCAAACACTTCCTGAGAAATGAAATTTAAAAAAAATTGGTTTTTGAAACTTTATAACCTAGAAACTATTCGACTAAACTCGCTGACATTTGGTTAATTGTAATTTAAAATTACGTAGATCAAAATTGTCAAAAAGCTTGTATACCTTACAACTCTAGAATTTTTTATTTAGAATTTTAATAAAGTAGTGAAAATAATAACAAAAAATTAAGAACATTTTCTTAAAAACTTATTTTTGTATAAGTTAAATTGTGTAACTGCCAAAATAAAATTTTTGAGTGGCTTAAAAAAGTTCGGAGATACAGAAAGATCAGCAAAAAAAAATTACATTAATTGACACAAACCTGTATCACTCTCTTGACCATGATTAACAATTTTTCAGTTTCATAACCAATGTCCAAAACCGTTCCTCTAGGTATGCTTATTCAGAGAAATACGTTGAAACTATTTCTGTAACTCATAGTTTGCTCATATGCATTATCATAATTAAGACCACGCCTTTGAATTATTTTGATCAGCCTTTAGTTTCTCTAAAATTGACAGAATTACATTCCAATCGACGTATCCTAAGACAGTTAAAAATTCTGATAGGAAAAAATCACGTGAAAATTTCTAAAAATCAGTTTTTATAATTTCAGATTAAGTACTTAAACCTTCGTCTTTCTCTAAAAATGCCATTCTGACATATCCGAAGTCATTATTAGAATTGTAAATAAGGAATGTGAAGCTTTATATCACATTAACGAAACATTTAAATCGCTTTATTTTAAAACGCCAATTTTTCTTCTTCTTTTGTGTTGTCAAGAAAATGGCTAAGGGATTATTTGAACAGTTTTGTAAATGGCTTAATATTGCATTACGTATAGGTTAGTATTCTTGCAGATTTTCTGCGAAATCATTTAGATTTTTTTTATTTCTTTGTGAGCGATTTAATGCTGATTTTATACCAAAAACAATTTTTTTATTTAAAAAACCCCCAATTTTTATTTTTTATAAAACGATAAGCTGCATAACAATATTTTCATTTCAATAAAAATTAATTATAAAAATTTTTTATTAATAAAACGAAATTTAAGTTAGCAATTAAGCCTTGGGAATTTTATCTAAATATCACAGATGAAAGGATGTTATATGTCTAGTTAATTTTTATATTTAAGAGTTGAACTTTTAACTCACTTATTGTAAATCTTATTGTATCCAGCTGTTTCGGAATGTGCAACAAAATAGTTAAAAACAAAGGTGAATTAGGTGCCCTGAATGAATTGTAATGTGATATTACCTCGCCTAACAATGAGGTGAAACGGGTTCGAATCCTAACGATAGTTTGTGATACGATTCCCGCAACCGACTCGCATAGACCATAGTGCTGACGTAAAATATCCTGAGTGGTAGAAGGATCATGGGTTCGAGCCCTTTTGTCGTCAGGCTAACTGTGAAAGTTTTCGTGGTTTTCCTCTCCATGTAATGCATATGCGGGTTAGTTCATTCAAAAAATCTTCCACGACAGCAAATTTCACAAAACACTTAATTCAGGAGTTCTTTTGTCTTCTGGATTGTGTTCAAAATTACAAGGTTAAGGAGTTAGTAGTCGTAAACTCAAAAACTTAGGTCGGCTGTTCAACGACGGTTATAAAATAAAATGCATATGTTAGGCAACAATATTGATACAAAATTTTGTTTTTGCTTCATTAGTATTTAATGTTACATTTAATTAAACATCACTGGCGTTAATAGTTTGATGAATGCTTACGGTTTTCCTAAATAATAATTCTTTCTCCAAAATTGGTTATAAAAAGACTAGAGACGTTGCCTTATATTGTATTTCTAGGTAGTTGGATTATGTAATTTTTAAGTTAGACTAAAACAAAATATCGATTAAAAAATTTTCTTGAGTTCGTGCCTTTAAATTTGAAAATATTAAGTATTATTGATATTCACAGTCAATTTTCATTTTTGGAACACATTTATAATTTATATATTTAGGAATCTCATCGGTTAATTCATCATCATCATCATTGTTGGCCAGACAGCCCAATGTGAGCCAATGCCTTCCTCTGAAGATTTCTCCATTACGACTTTCGATTTATCGATTATGATTTATGAGATAAATCATCGGTTAATTAACTTAGGAATTATTAAATAGAGAACTGCAAGGAATAGGGTTCACAAGCTAGAAACAAATATTCAGCGAAATACTAATAATAAGACTTTACGAACCTACCATTTAGTGCAAACAAACCGGCCACAGAAGGCGGCTGGCATATATAAGAGAAATAAAGTAACGGTAACTGTTGAAAATTTAGAAAATATAGATAGTTTATTTAAATTATTTTAGATTTCCAAACTATCATGAAGTTTAAACTATTTCAATAAATATTCGAACAATCATGCGCACTTTCTTTTACGAAACTAGTTAAATATGCGTGATGTGTAAGGAAAACTCTTTTTTTTTATCGTGATTGCTCTGAATCTCCTTATGCGTTAATGCAATTTATGCATGCAGTTGAAATAAATAGTTGAAAAATTAGATTTGGAAATATTAAATAGATACTAAAGCAAGAATATAACCAGTATAAAGCAAAAATGAAAGTGTAGAAATGGCGATACTGTAATTTCGGCTCTATAAACAAAAACCTTCATCAGTGTCTAAACATCAAATGACAGTAGAGAAGCAAAGAGACAAACACATGTTATGTGGCTTAACCAATAAGGACAGAGAAACAAGTGTGAACAAAAAAAGGTAAAAGGAGTGAGATAAGAAACAGAAAGAGAAGTTTTGTCCAGAATTCCAAGGTGCAAAATATTAATTAGGATAGACTTTAAAATGCTGAAAATGAGAGGAGACTAAAAAGATCATTGACAAATTTCATTAAATGTTTAATTTAAGTATTTATACTACGAATTAAAACATTTTTAAATTTTGAAATAGACATCAGTAACTATCTGCTAGTGAAATTCAACCTCTTTTCATTTTCTATTTGAAACTACTGAGAAGGGATTTCTTTCCATTTCAAGTATGAAAGAGGGATAAAATTGTCAACGATATCGATTATTCGATTATGCGGTCAATATATAGTATATAGATATGGTTCTTGGCAATTGAAGCAAAAAGATAAAAACTTCTCCGACTTAGGGAATAACACCGGAAATGGAGAAGAGGCGGATATAACCCCCATAAAAATCAAGATAGAATTCATCCCTGTCTTCAGGCGTATATATATGAAGTGAAAATTGATTTTGAATCTAGTTCTAAAAATTGCTAACTGTGTTTTTAGGTCGCTCCGGATTTTATCTATTTCTATTTAATGTTCTTAATGGCTCCCTTAATCCTATTACAATCTTGTAATTTACTTGGTTTTGATTTAGTTGAAAATTTTACTGAAGATTTAAGTAATTCTTGTTTTCGGACTTAAATACTCAGAGGCAGTTTTTCAGAGGGTCTGTAGCATTTGTAGTGAGTAATATGTCACTTTTTTTAACTGCTATGAGTTCGTAATAATAATTCCTAATTATTCTTGTCTAAAAGTTTCATTAGCGTAATATATTCTGATTTCAAACTGACATTGAAAAGACGACCAATTTTTGGATTTAAGATTTTTGGTTCCAGTTCTGTATGCAATTTTGAACCCTACTGTGATATTGCTCACAAAGTATTTTCTCCATCTATATCCTATATTATAATTTCATTCAGTGCTTAGTGCCTAAGTTTAACTGATAATTTTGAGCTTACAGACTCAGATCTTGGCATATATGCCATATTCTTGCTCTAGCCTTTGCAAATGCCAGGTGCATTTTTATCGTCAATCCGAGTTTTGAATATTTTTTGTCTTCCTTGTGAAAATACATATTTCAGACTGATTTCTAATAAATATTTATATCTAGAAGAACAAATAGTATTTTTATCTACAAGAATCCGAATTATATTTATATTTTTTCAAAAATATCTGTATCTTTATAAGGGAATTTTTTGCAGCGTTTCATTCTATTGCATTCATCGTGTAAGGATTTCATGGATAAAGCAAGTGAAGGGACTTCGATACGTAACCCTGATGATGGCCAGGTCCTGATGATGGAGCGGTACGACAAATTACTCCTCAATCTTCCATCATTGTTTTATAGATTCTTAGAAGAAATATAATAAAAGTTGGAAGCAAGAAAAATTCTATATTTGTTAAGTAAAAAGTATGTTTGTTAAGTTTTTAAATTTGTTATGTATGTTGAAGTAAATGTTTGTTGAAATCTGTTGTTGAAACTTTGAATTCGACCGCAGAAAAAATGCCATCTGGGAAACTATCACTTTGAATCAAGAGGCCAGTCTTCTTGAAGGCATGAAGGCAGCAACAAACCACCAATCCAGTAGATCCTCTTGGATAAAATATTTGGAAAAACCAGCTTTTGCGGAGGAATGCTTGATGGATGTAACTCGCATTTACATGAAGAGCAAAACAACGAAAATTCTCACTGCTATCCAGAAGACAAGGAAATTATAACATATGATCGCCATCTACCATTGATGATATTTCACATCAGTACTATACTTTGAGCGAGTCGGTGGCAGAATTCGTGTCTCTCAGCAATCATTGAGATTAGAAAGTGAGTCACTAAATTGGGAAGTGAGTGATCTATTTCCTGAAGGCTCAATCTATTCTGATTATGAATTAAAAATGTATAAAATATGAAAAAACTAAAGAGCGTTCGTAACCAAATTTTTCATCTTTTGCTTTTTATCATCTTGCATTGCATGCTGAGGAATTCAAAATTATTCATTGATTTAAAAAAAAAATCTTCTTAGTGGTTAAATAAATTTTGCAATATTTTATAGATATTTTGATTATTCTGTTTCAAAAACTTTTAAAATACTTTCTGCCGCAAAGTCTTTTCAATTATTCACCACTAGATGCTAAAAAATTTATAAAAGAGAAAAATTTTAATTCAATTTTTTGCCACTCAATTTGTGACACTTTAATTTCCTTTTTCGAAAGAACTTAAAAGACAAAGACTATTAACAAAAGATCGCAAACATTGTCACTTGGGGTGTACATTGAAATGTTATATACTAACAAACAAAATTCGTTTAAGAATATAAATATACAGAGTCATATTCTGTATAGGTTATGAATTCGTGGTAGTTATCATAGTAGTTTCAATTAATTATATTCTCAGAATTCAATACTATTTTGTTATAACAATAGTTTCCTGATAATCTTGTTCAGTAGTTTGCTGCACGAATAAATCTGTCAGTCTGTTTTATCTATAATAATTTATATGTTAGTTCAGACATGATTTTTGTTAATTTTTTTATCGAATGCTTTTGATATAAACTTTTTTTAAAAAGATACAAATATTTTCATACTGTTTGTGTATAAATAAAATTTGAGTTTTTCTTGAAATCCCATTATAATTTATTCCTAGTAATACTAATAAAATTTCCTTTAAAACTTTTATCAGCTGATTCATATATCTTTAAACTAGTTTTTTTGGCCACTGAAGTTTGCAATGTTTATGAAGGTGTGAAAAATTGTGAAGATTGTAAATCGAATTTAGTAATTAATTTATACTAAAAGTAATAGACAGCTATTAAATTTCCCAAAAAAATTCATTATTTTTGGGGAAAGAAAGATTTATAAATAATAAGCTCAAAATAATAAGCCAAAAATCTATATTTTATTACGGTAGACATCACATATATAGTCCCCCAGACATCTAAATAAACAAAAAATGCATTTTTGTTCAGATAAAGTTAGATATTTTCGTCTGCTCTTGAAAATGAAACTATTGTTTGCACTTATTAAAGAGTATATTTGTGATGTGACTCTTGACATACTAAGATTGTTTTTTTAACATCATTGCCATTTAATAATTCGATTGAAAGATACGCAGTAAGCCTTTTTTTTTGGCTGAAGAAAGCTAATATTTTAAAAAAACAATCAGTTGTTTAATCTAATACATTTTTCCTTTTAGGTGAATGAAAAAAAATAGAAATTTTATTTAAAATTACTATTTTATTTTGAACT
This sequence comes from Parasteatoda tepidariorum, assembly GCF_043381705.1. NCBI lineage: Eukaryota > Metazoa > Arthropoda > Arachnida > Araneae > Theridiidae > Parasteatoda > Parasteatoda tepidariorum. The sequence continues at coordinate 23,114,619 of NC_092206.1, forward strand.
GATAAAAAATTTTCACATTTTCTTTCCCAATAACAACTGTTAATATTTATTCTTAATGATTAGGAAAATAAACAGTTTTGAAACTATTCGAATACGTTGGTTTTAAATGTATCAGCTGAGTACTTTCTCCACTTGACGTAAAAAAATCTCATCTGTATGCTTAAAAATACATAAAATTTCGTATTTTTTGAAAGAAACATCAAACAGTCTAACAAAAAACTTTCATCGGTCTACCTGCATTATTCAATATGTATTTTGAGTGATATTGCGCACAAAAAATACAGTAATTTTTTAGGTGTAGAAAAATATTAAAATGATTTCTTTAAAGGATTTTTGGTACTTATGTATTTTCACGTCGACTATTTTCACCAAATCTGACAATAAATCACCAAATGGCTCATATTTAAATGTCATCTTTGCATGATATAGATTGTATTTGTATTTTGTCAATTTCTTTATAATCAATTACCATTAAATAAATATGAAAGATAACTTCAATTTATTTACTATTAAATACATTTGAAAGGTTCCAAAATGGCGCCATGTTTTATTTTACTTTCTAACCGGTGTTGAACAGCTGACCCGATGATGGGTTTAGAACAACTAATTTTCAACTCCTTAGCCTTTTAATTTTGAACCCAATGCAGAAGACAAGAGAACTTCTGGGTCAAACGTTAAAACAAACTAGGTTTCAAGAGGGAGTTTTTGATCGAACTAACTCACATTTACATTACATGGAGAGGAAAACCACGAAAACTTCCCACAGTTAGCTCGAGGATAAGGGAATTCTATCCAATGAGTCATCTACCACTGATGATATTTTATCTCAGTATTATGGTCAATACCAGCCGGGAGCAGAATTCGAATCGACCAGCCAAGGCTGGAATCCAACCTGGGTCACCTCATTTGGAGGCGAGAGCTCAATCCTCTGAGACACCGAAGCATGATGTTTGGAAAATGGACAAAACTATTGAGAGGAGAGAGATTTGAAGTAATTTTCTTCTAGCGTCAACATGATGTACCTTATAAAAATATCCAATAAATAAAAATTTTAATAATTTTTAAATTACGATAATGTTTGCAGCTTATTACACTTGCGTTTCATTCATGGAAAAAAAATTTAATCCAAAAAAATGTCTTAAGAAGACCATATTTTTCCTTACATATTTATCCCCATCATCCATGATATTTTCTTTTACATAAAACAAAGTGTATGTTTCCATGATTACATGAATAAGCACATCATTTATTGATTAACTGATCATAATTAAAAACGCATCGAAAACTCATCAACGCGAACAAGAGAAATGTCTTATGTGAAAATAATTTATCGCAAGTATATTTTATCAGCCTCTGCTTTTTTATCCAAATTTTCTACTCTCTTAGGGGCAGAACTTCATTACTGACAAATAACTCTAATTAGAAAAGCCTCAAAACTCATTTATGAAGAAGGTGTTAGTTTCATATAATAATCTTGATTATATATTACAATGTATATGAAACAGTTTTGAATAACTTTGCATAAAATATTAAGTAGGTTTTAGTTTTAAGCAATTTATTTACCTAAATAATATTCTTCAATAACTCAATCAGACAGAATTAATAATTTTGGTTAATCATTTTTTAATTGTGTTTTTTAAAGAAGATTTTTAAAAACAAATTGCTAGTTAAACTTTAATGGCTGTTAGCAATTTCTAGATAGAGATCTTACTATTAGTAGAAGAAATGAAATTTTGATAGCAATAAACATTTGCTAAATATTAATTTTACATGTACGGAATTCGTAATGTATGATTGATGTTAAACTAGACATTTGTTTCATTGTTTTCAAAATAATTTAGAGTAGATTAGATAAATTTTGATTTAGAATACATTTTTAATCTTCAATTTACGATGTGACTTCTATTTTAAGTTCTTCCAATACTTTTCCCCCCTTTTATTTACTTTTTTTTCCTTGTGTTTTCTTAGTTAAAATCGTCTTTTAAAATGCTTATCAAGATTTCTCAATATCGGTACATTTTAGAGCTGTATAGGCGATGCTGGACATTATTCCGTTAAACTCTGCATTCAAACAAACTCCAGTCATGTTTATGTAGGAAAACTCTTTGCACTTTTTAAAAGGAAAAAAAATAAAGAGTTGATTTCTTTATTTCGCTTCTGATTTAAGTCTGAATGTTTTAAAAAAATTGTTAATTCCAAATCCTAATGAAAAATATATCATTTATATGATGAAAAAAATGAATGTTTCATTTCAAACATTACTGTGGAAATTTTAAAAGCTTATTATGTTTATCACATTTAACTATTTAGTTTCTTACTTCTATTAATTGTTAAAGAATAAAATGTGATTTTCAAATTATATTTCAATAGATGTACATCTCTCTCGTTAATGTCGATAACATTAACGTAATTTAATACACACATAGTGTGCACAAAAAATTAACGGACCACCCTGAATAACTTTTGACCTAATAATCGGATCATCTCGTTCTGGGACTCAGTCTTGATGGTTCGAGTAATACCCTCAAGTGTGATAATTATTAGAGCAGGCGAAATTTTTAGTTACGAAATTATACAAAAAAAATCATACTTACACCGACGAATTTGTATTTCTGTCTCCTGAAATACAGGAGGTAGCCGCAATGTGAGAAATATGGTCCCAACGGTGTGGCCATGAGAGCTGTCCAAAGTTTGTTCCCCATATGTTAATTTTACTTTTTTGTGTATTTATACATATTTTAAGAACTTTCGAAGCGAATTGAAAAATTTCTGCATTCAATTATAAATTCGTTTATTCAAAGATAATTCAAGGCAAATTGTAACTTGTACAAAATATATAATACTTTTATCATTTTATTTAATGACAGTCGAAAACAATTTGAAATATTCAAGGCATACATTTGTTACATAACGCTAAAGAATGTAATTTTAAATAGCAAAAGCAAAATATTGAATTGGGCCGAATATATCTAGAAAAATTACATTTTAAAAATACCATTTTTCTTTTCAAATTTCGTATTCTCAGCAGCAGAATTTTGAAAGAACTTCATTTCATTTGTCCGATTTTGCTTAAGTTTTATATTGTGTCATTTAGAGTTGCATTCTTTCAAATTAATTAAAAAAACATTATTATTTAACTTATTTAATAAAGTAAAAAGATATTTAAAGTTATAATTTGTATCAGATTATATTTGGATAAACATGTTTTACAATTGTGTTAAAAAAAATTTCAATTCGCTTAAAAAATTTGAAGTGTGATGAAATAAGCAAAAAGTAAAATTAATATTAAAGGATCTAAACTTTGGACCGATCGCATGACGAAACGATTGGAACCACATTTCCCAGATTGTGGCAATCTGTCTCATATCCCCAATATTATGGAATAAACAAATCTGAATCCGTTAAAAAAGATTCGTTTATTCAGAGAAAATCCGCTTCTATGTCTGATTTCGTAACCTAATATATCGTCTGCAGCAATTTATTGTCATATCAGCAGTCGCCCATTCGAACTAATAATAATGAGTACTATCAAGTGAAGATCCTATATTTAAATCAAAAGTTATTCAAGGTGGTCCATTTTTTGTTTTGCGTACCTAAAGTTTTTTCAGTTTGTATAAACTAGTGTTTCCTTATACGGAATAACTTTGAATATGTAAGGATTATTTCCCCCTAATTCATATATATGTATATGAATGTTGTTACCATTAGAGTGAAAAATAAGCAGTTTTTAAGTTATTTTATAAATTAATTGATCTTAAATAGGTGAAATATCTCGAAAAATACATTTAATCCCTTTTCCTGATTATTAATTGATAAATACTAAGAGAAATCAATTGAAATAATTTGCCATTGCTGATACTAGTAAATACGTCTAAAAGCTATGGAACGAAGCGTAAACACACACACGTCATTGAAAAGCAGGTATAAGAGGTTCAAAACTGACTGAGAGTAGTTAGAACCGTTTCAAAGAACTTTCGAGTGCTGCATTTCGTACTTTAACGATCAAGTAATCATTATTATATAGGAAACATAGTTAAATCGCAGAGTTCAATAATTTTAAGCACTTTAACTGAATTGTCTAGATATTTCATAAAATACTATTCTATGAAATAACGGAATTTACACTTTAACGGTAACATACATACAGATACAGTTTTGCACGTATATGTTTTATTTATTTCGAACATTGAATGCTTGGGGCCACAGTACCCAAAAAATGACAAAAATACCGATTTTTTTTACTGCTTATAATAAAACTTCAAACTATTTCAAATGCACTGAAAAATAATCATGTCTCTATCTACATTTTTGAAAAAGTTATGAATGATTTTAGATTGTCCTAAGACAGAATCTTGCTCTGCAGACAAACTTTAAAGGGCTTTTTCTCATAAATGATAATTTTGTGTTTTGATCTTGATTAAATCCCTAAGGAATTTTTTCTATTTAAGATAAAGCTTTGAAGTAAACTTTTTTATCTTAAGTATAATACACTTATTTAAACTGAGCATGGAATAAGCATTTTATAAGGTATTACAATTTTTACAGCATGTTATATATACCTAACAGGAATTTTTACCCTTTTTTTTCTACTTTTTTACAAAATATTTTATAAAAAATACTCTAATTGATATATCAATAAATGAATGCACAAAATTGTTAAGAAGAATATTGTAAGCACTAAGAAAAAAAATTTGAAAATAAGTTAAAATAAAAAAGCCTTAGGGATTTAAAAATTTTGAATTTTTTCAACTTTTTTTAAAATTTTTAAAAATTTAAGCAGTTTAATTGTTTTTTGAAGATAAATTATTGATTATAAGTTAAATAAGCATGTAAAGGATCCTCAAAATGAATGATTATACCTTTATTTAAAAAAATTGTTGCAAAGGTACTGTAACCCCTTGGGTCTTAATTACACATTTCCTAGTTAATTCCATTACACGACATCATCATGAAAAAATTTATAATGTAGAGAACATTGATGAGTTTATTTTGGTCTTGAGAGGAGTTCGGGATACTGCCTGCAAAGAAAATTTTATTGACGCTTTGATTTTGAAAATATAAAAGCAGATTGTACTTTATACGTATTTTGTACTTTATATTATTTAATTATTTTCCTGGAATGGAATATTAAATTTTTCATGAATTATCTAAACGTATTCGGGATGCCTAAGACGGAATTCCTTTTAAAATGGAATTATTTTTCTCAGATCTTTCATATTGTCTTAAAGATAGTTCATGTTAGTGAGCCTTGACTTTTAAATATTTTTAAATACACACTTTTAGAATATAACGAGTGCGTTGAACGATGTTATTAATTTATTAAAATTTTTGCTTTAACTAACCACGAAGTGGTGCTTCACATATTACGTACTACTTAAATACGATTTCACAATACTATCGTTCAACTGTTAACGGAAACATGAATATACATATTATTAAGGTTGTAGCAATTTTGCACCGTACAGGAGATTAAATTAGGTTCATTATAGTGCAACAATAAACATTATATTTTCGTTATTTTAGACTTAATATTGTGGTTTAAAATGGAATGAAAATAGATTTCAATTTAATATGTAATTAATGATGTAAAGAATAATAAATAGTATTGTTCGTAATGAATCTCATCAATGAACGTGATTATTCGATATTATGTTTCTACTTGGAACGAAAACATGTTTTAAATTAACATACTATTAAGTTTGCAGGAAATTTGAATTGCTCTTATACTTAGGATATAAATTTCCTGACCCCCTTAAAAAAGGGTATTCGAGTACAACTTTATGACCCGCTGCTGCGAAAGACTCCGCAGGAGAGGAGGTGCAGGTTCCACACACCAAATCAAAGGACCTGGTGAAGCCCCTCGTGGCATTTACTAAAACTGAAGTAAATTTACATATGATATTGTTATAAACCATATTTGCTTTTCTTTACAATAAATGACAATTTCTAATTGCAATTTTGGGATTACTCGTGTCTAAATTCATGATTTTCATTTATATAGCGGTTAGAATACTGACTACTTTATCACAGACATGTCTGCATCAACAATATATAGAAACCAAATGTATGTGGTACCCCTTATACAGTAACAGTATTCATATTAGGGATGGCAAAATACTTATTTGAGTACCAAATTAATTCTCAAATTAGTCATGGATATCATGGTGAAATATTAAATTTTATCCACCGCGTACATTCCAAAGACGATTACATGATATTCTGGTTTAAAAAGAGAATGGAACTAAGGTATTAAGATTAGTATAACTTAAGGAACTGGTTCAAAGTTGTACTAATTTTTCCTATACTGTACTTAACTTTCAGGTGCTTCAAAACAAGTGCAAAAGTAAAGCGATCAGGAATTTTATGTATTTACTCTATATCAACTAAATTTTTTAGATTATATAGTTATATTGCTTTATATTTAATAGCAATGTCTTTTAAAAGCGGCGTTTTTATTCGGAAAAAATATTTTTGTTTCTTTTAAATTTGTCCATTTAGTTTAATAGGGCAAGTGATTACTTTTTCTCTTCTGAAACTAATTGGAGCACTTAGCTATCCACTAATACGTTTCTAAACTAAGGGAAGTTCAAAAGTAATTGCTTACGTTCTTAAACTCAACAAAGCAATTAAGTTTTGCTTAACAATTCTTCATAAGCGTGAAAAAAGTTAGACTTAGTTTAAGAGCCAGTATTTTCCAGTTATTTATTTTGTGGATGTAGTGTTTTCATTTTTACAAGGAAAGAATTCAAATATTAAGGCAGCACACAAGGTTTAAAGAAAGGTAATTTCAGCAACAGAATTACAAAATAGGAATTATTTTTTTGCTCGAACAAGTATTTCATTTTTATAGGACGTAAAGTCAAAATAAAATTAAAATATTAATTTTCAACAACGACAACAAATTTTTATCTTATTTTTTGATTCAGTTGAAAGGACTTATTACTTATATATATATAATAATAAGTCACATTTTTTTTAAATATTAAACTGTCGCTAGCAATACTAAGCATCGTTTTCAGCCAGTTTTCTGATCAGTCTATTGATAATAGCATAATACCGAAAAAAACTATTTTTGAATGCATGAGAATTGAAGTAATATATTCGTATTATGTATCAATGCCGTACTCTTAAACAATCGATTAATGTTGATCCTCATTATAATTTTTTCATTGCAAACAACACTATGAGCTCTAAAAGGTTGAAGTGTTATCATTAAAAATAATGTGTTTCTGAAATACAACGTAAAAAAAAAGTATTAGTATTAAATATAAGAGTGTATCCATGTACAAACAGAAAGAGATGTAACGATAGAATATAAAAATTTAAAATAATTCCTTTTAATATCATTATTGTTCGACGTCCTTTCAGAAATTTTATTAGATTAAGCAATATACGCCTTCAGAAGTCATCATTATCTATACTAAGTATAAAACAGAATGAAAATTAGGCTCTTGATCAAGATTTATTCTAATCAAGTTAATTTACCCGATAAGTGTGCACTTTAGGGTGACATAGCTTTTTTTATGCCAAATCCCTTAAACTTTTCCTAATTTTAGTTATTTAAGAGTTTCAAAATAGACGCATTAATAAAACCGTCCGTCCATCACTATAAATATATACACTGAGTAAATACTACCAGAATATGGCTGAGTTTACAGTGCTTCTATCTCTATGGGGCATGCCAAAAAGCACGTAGTTTTTACCGAAGCCCTTTAGTAATGATTTCGGTAATATTTACTATAAGTATGGTTTTATAATCCCTGATAAAATTCGGTAAATAATTTAAACTTTAGTAACTTTTTCATGATACCTTGAAAGTATCATAAGAACTAGCTATTCGGTAAAATGTACTTATCAGTTTCATATTTTGTACAGAACAAAGGGAAACGATAAAATTTCGAAAATTAGAATTTCCAGTATGTCATTATCATATGAACAGAAAAATTGCCAAATAAATGGTTTAAATACCATATATTTTGATTTTATTGACCGGAATTATGAATTATTTTACCGGAAATGTCATTACCAAACAGAACGGTAATTTCAATAAAAACATTTTTTCCAAGTACCATCGGTTAGTTTTAAGCAATAACTTAAAACTGACTTGATTATGTGATGCAAGTTGGAATAGACCTCTATAAATTAAACTATAACGAACCCGTCTGATTCTCTACGAGACATGAGTAAATGTATACTACAGTTTAGTTTTGAAAGACCTTAAAGATAAGTAAAGCTCTTCCCTGACAATAAAGAAAAAGAATACCGAATATAAAACTATATCAGTTTTTATCTGTAAATTTATTAAAAATCAATACGGTGGTTTTTAAAATTGAAATCTTTCGATTTCAGACAATAAAAATTAAAAAATTTTTAAATATTTTTTTGTTAGAATTAAAATTAAAAAATATAACTGTAGAATCTAGTTCATAAATTTAAGTTCTAACTAGCTGCTTAATCACTACGAGAGAGTTTTTATTAAAATGCTTAGTTTAATAAAAATGTTTCTAAAAAAACGCTTGGCATTTATAGCGATCTAAATAAAAACTTGCCGTTAAACTAAATACTGCTATTTTTCAAAACTTCGTTTAACTGAAGCAGCGGTAAATTACACAAATCTTATCAAAAGAGAAAGTAGTTTGCTTAAAGTAAAAAGTTAAACTTTCAATAATTTATTCAGTGGATCGTAGATTTTTCGCATTGTATAGTAAGGCTAATCATAAAAAGAAATGTCTTTTCTATTTCCAGCTAAATTTCTTCAAACTTGAAGAGTTAAACATTTTGTTTTGAAATTATTCTATCTATAAAACGCACCATTAACATAATTATTCTGTTGCTAAATTAGTACGACATCAAGCACCAAATGTGCTAGTTTATTTTATTTAAAACCAAATTATTTATTATTTTATTTCTTTTTTAAGTACTCATTTTGCTGTGAGTAAGGGTGGAATATCACGATTAAAATTTTAAACAGTTTTTGACTAGTAAAAGAACTCAAATTTTTACTGAAGCTTTGAACCTGATTGCAACGCAAGCTTCACTTGTTTCTAAATAAATGTTGCAAGCAAAATGCTTTTTTTTCATTTCATTGTTAATGTATACTCCCAATGTAAACTAAATAAGATACATTTTTAATAAAAATAAATTAAGTTAGATTCTCAAAACTAAAAATTTCGTGAATTAAGTAGTGAAAAGTGAATTAAAGTGGATTACAAAGTAAAACAAGTGAATTAAAAAGTAAGAAAAAACTTAGATTTTTGTCTCTCCTAAAAAAAGTAGAGCTCATGAATTTTCGCATAAGCTTCTACTCAACCAAAAATTCCCAAACTAAGGCAAACAACGTTAAAGAGCACAAAAATATTTATAAAATATAGACAGCTGTTTCGGATGCTCAAAGGGCAACCTTCATCAGTGCAACATGAACTTGCACTGATAAAGATTGCACTTAGAGCATCCGAAACAGCTGTGTGTATTTTATAAAAAAATTTGTGCCCTTTAACGTTGTTTGCCTTAGTTTGTATTTTAGCACAAAGGTAGCTCACTTGTGTATTCAGAAATTCCCATCTTAATCTAATGAAACTAACGTTTTTCATTACAGATGAGGCAGAGTCATGGTGGCTCAAGGAATAGAGTGTTGATCCAGGAGGTGACCCAGATTTGAATCACAGTGAGAACTGGTTGATACAAATTCTAATCCCAGTTCACACCGACCACAGCGCTGACGTAAAATGATCATAGGCTAAAAACACCCTTACCGTCGAGTGACCAGCAAGACGTTTCCTCTCTATTATCAAAAAGTCCTGCACAAAGGCTTGTTTGTCTCAATGCGTGTTGCTGGAGTTCTCTTGTTCTCCGGATTGGGATCAAAATTACAAGGCTAAAATTTAAACTTTGACAGTCGTAAGCTCAGGATTCGGTTGACTGTTCAATGCTAGTTGCAAAGAAAAATATGTGTGTCAAAAATAAAATAAATGTATACTTTTAATCTTTTTAAAAGTGTAGTTTGAAAGTTTTTATTAAATTAACTTAAATGTAGTTCATATGATTTTAGAAGAACACTACAAACTCTAAAGGAAAAATAAGATTTTAGTAGCTTGATATTTTCAAAATGTTTGAATAGTTTTCCTAAATTAAATATCGCACCAACTCTATTAAAGGAAATTGATCGAAACTACTCAAATTTTACTTACTTTTAGATCGTTGAAGCGTTTTCACACTGATAAGAAGCGTGATAAAACGCCATTAACTTAAATTGGTCTTTAGGGAAAAGTTTTGATAGTTAAGTTAAACTATTCAATGTCAGTTACTATAAATTTTAGTAGCGATTTATCACTTAAAAAACGACGATTACAGTCATGACAACGACTTTTAAAATGTTAGATTTTTTTTAAAAATTGCGTATGTCATTAACATTATTTTATCTGCAAAAAAATAATATCTCATTAATTATCCCTCCCAAAAAACATTTAACATCATAATTTTTTCAGAAATATAAAAAATATAAAAAGCAATAAATAGTATCATCTATACTCATCAAATGTATACACATTAATGAAAAAAAAAATAAAACGATAATTAAAGCAGAAAACCAAGAGTACTTCTCATAATCAAACGTCCCGCTCACATAAATGCACAACCCAACGACGAGTTCGTGACTAAATTAAGTACTTTAAAATAAAAATAAAAATTATTAAAAATCAAAAGATTAATATATATATATANATATATATATATAGTTATTTTTATGGTTAACAATTGTACTATAAGACAATTTATCAAAAGTAATTATTGTATGAAAGTAAATAAAAAATTTCAAAATATATACTTTTAATATTTAATTTATAATTAAAAATATATAATAGTAAATATCTTTTAGTTTACATATGAACGAACTTCCACTAACATTTGAAATGTTTGGTAAAATAAAATGATAAACCTTATTTTAAATCTGTGCTAGAAATTTGTTCGGATAATTTTTTGTAGGAAAAAAAAACACAATTTTTTTCCCTTTCGTAATATTATTTTTCTATGTACTCAGCTTTATACAATGTGAATTGTGGAAACTTGTAAGGTCTGGAAACAATACTAACTTAAATAGATTGATGTAAAAATCTATAGAAATTTAAAAATAGTATGGTTTATCACATCAAAATTGAACCAATCCTCTCACTGGTATAAAATTATATATGAATTCACTAAATAAAATAACTTAAAGAAACTCGAAGACTAAATAAAATATTTTAAGATAATAACTTAAGATAACTTAAGATAATAAAATAACTTATTCAATAAATAAAATAACTTAAAGAAACTTAGAGAAAACTCGAGCTTTACTTAAAATTTCGCATTACTCTTTAAACGTTTTACTTGATTTTCAACAGTTTAAGATCAAAATTTTTACTTTCAAATAATACCACAAAACTAAAGTTTAAGAATTTGTAGTTATTCAGCATGATATTTTTCTGAGTAAAATAGAAGAATATGCATTAATAATGACTGCCACTAATTAGAAATAAGCAAATATGCAACCCTACTAACTTCGTAAATGCATATGTAGTCATTAGTATTTTTGAGGTAACAATTAGTATTCATCATTTCGCCTCCCAAGAAAAACTATATAAATTGAACGAGAACTAAACGAAGTGCGAGCATAATAATTTACTAGAGATTAACTAATCTAATATCCTACCATATTTTGAAAATATTTAAGTGACTTCAGAATATGTTTTTGAGATAACTGTTCATTTTACATAATTTATAAATTCTATTTCACATGAAAGGAATTTTTTCAACTGTTTCAACTGAAAACTAAAGCAAAACAGTTCAACGTTGCGAATGTCTTTAATTCATGAATATTTCATACGATACGGAGCAATGTTTTAACATTTAAGAAATAAATCGTAGGGATAAAAAGAAAATGCAATTGTTTTTCTTTGAAGCGAATGTATTATAAAAATTTAGGATGCGCTTGTTTCTTTAAAATATTACAATGATTGCAACAGTATATGTTTAAACATGAAATTTTCTCATAAATTTTTATTAGAATCTCTTATTCTTGTTTTGTTTTACTTTAAAAAAAATATGATTTGGTACATTATAGTTTTTCTTATTTTGCAAAAAGAAAAATTTAGATGTAAGGAAAATTTCTCAGTATTACGTGTTTAAAAACTGTTTAACAGTGTAATGGTTTATTTGTATAAAACGTACAAATTCTGATTTCAGTAATCCTATTACATTTTTACTAATTTAAATAATGCTTTCGACATTGTAGAATATGGTATTTAATAGGTTAATATTTATTGCATTTTTTTCGTAAATTAAATTTGAGTAGATTAAAAGCTTAGACTCAGTGGCAGATGTATTTTCAATAAATTGAAAAGAAATTTTATTTTTACTTGATAAACGATGCCCATACATTTTAACTAACTTTAGAGTACTTCTATATTATATCAGTAGCTTGATATTATCGAGCAATTATTTTTCTTTGAAAAAATATTTCTTTTTAGTCAGTCAAAATTAAAGCAATAGGTAGGTTTAAAAATAATTTTTAATCAAATGCGTTTGACTTCAGTTTTGCATTAAAATTACATGCCATGATATTTTGCTTCACTAACTCAGGTATATACGACACATTATTACTGGAAATGAAAGAAGATATATGGGAATTTTTAAACGTGACCCAGAAGACAAACAACTTTAAAATGAAAAAAAAGTGACCGAAAAAATTCCTATTTAGTAACTAGTAGTATTTAGTTATTATTATTATCGGTAATTGGAATACATTTTATCAGGTCAATTTTCTTTAAATTCAATTTCTAAAGAGGTACCTGAGTCGTAAGAATTTTTTGCCGCGTGCAATCACTTAACCGAATTGTTCAATACTTGGGTTATGCTTATCTAAAATTAAAACTTTTTTTGCTTTAATAATAAAATGATCTTTAAATTAAAATTGTTGGGCTTGACTTTTTCTTCTCCAAAACTTTAAACTTTGTGTATTTTCTGCTTAAATTTGTGTGATGTCGGACTTTACTATTAGAATTATACTTTATTAAGAAGAATATATTAAAATGTTTTACTTCCTTATTAACACCTAAATTATAATTCCGTAAAAACATTTAAATTACATTCCTTTGATGTACCTAAATTATGCTTCCTTATAAACACTTAAATTATATTTCCTTATAAACACCTAAATTATACCTCATTTTAAATATCTAAATTATAATTATTTTTACTTCCTAAAAATGATGTTTGAATTACGATTTTAATTCTTATCAAAGCTCTATTTCAATATTTATACACTGGTTATCATAAATTAAGGAACATTCACAAAAATCGCGATAACTCAAGAAATTACACATGGAATTTTATGAAACTTCATTATTTTGAAAAGAATGCTCACAGGTTTTCAGACTAATACATTTAAGGTTTTATTCATTAATAGTAGTATAGAAATTAGCACATGTATAAAATAAACAAATTGGAAGTATCGGTTTGCAATAGAAAAAGTACCTTTAATATGGAATATGATTGCCTCTAGAAGCAATACAGCACAAACAGCGATGTGTGATGCTTTNCTTTAAACTTTGTGTATTTTCTGTTGAAATTTGTGTGATGTCGGACTTTACTATTAGAATTATACTTTATTAAGAAGAATATATTAAAATGTTTTACTTCCTTATTAACACCTAAATTATAATTCCGTAAAAACATTTAAATTACATTCCTTTGATGTACCTAAATTATGCTTCCTTATAAACACTTAAATTATATTTCCTTATAAACACCTAGATTATACCTCATTTTAAATATCTAAATTATAATTATTTTTATTTCCTAAAAATGATTTTTGAATTACGATTTTAATTCTTAGCAAAGCTCTATTTCAATATTTATATTATGTAAACTAGTAAAATCAATTTTAGTAAAAGTTGAAATATTAGCAGAACCAAAACATATACTATGAAATAGAAAAATATACATAGAAAAATATATTTAAAAATATACTTAGAAAAATATACTAATAATTTTGAATTTATAAATTTTAATTTACAAGATGTATTTATATATATTGTTTTGCTATACTGTGTGTAAACTAAAGCTAGAAAATTTATAAGGTTGTTAAGGAGTTTAAATTATTTTGATTTTATTCAGAAAGTATCAAAGCACAGTGTACTTACTGCTACTCGTTTAAAATTTTATGAAAGCTTACGATTATGTTACAAAAGTTTAAAATAAGCACATACATTATGTAAATATAAACACTTTGAAGTACTGCAAGGAACTCTTATAATTTAATTCCCATACTTATTAATAATTTTTTTTAAACATTACTAGCTTAAAAAATCGAAAAAAAGGATTTTTTATAAGGAAAAGTTTCTTTTTTTTACATTTTTTGTAAAAAAAATATTTATATTTATTTGTGTAATATTTGTAAGTATTTGTGATCCAGAAAGAGAAAAAAATTTGTCATAATAAAGTACTAGTATAAATGCAAGTAACAAGCTTTATTCAAATGATTAAGCTAGTCTTAACTTCAATGTTTCATTTGAAATTGAGTAAACGTATGCGCCAGATAAAAAAAATTGGAAAGACAAATTTAAAAATAAAATTTTAATAAATAACGTCAACCAAAAACCTGAGTTAGTGAACGATTCCACTTCAGAAAACAGGTGCTTCATTTTCTGTTTCAGAGAATAGGTTCGAATAACGTTTTGTATAATTTTGGAAGATTTTTAAGCATTATTTTATACTTGTCATAATAGTTTACGAATTGCCCGATATAAAACAGATCAGAACATATCCGTTATTTTCAAAGATTCAAAAATTTTGTTTGGAAAAACCCTCTACTGTAAACGAAATTGCCCTTGACACATTTATGAACTGCAGAAAAAAAAATATTCTAGATTCTTCGGAAACATACATACTTACATTTTAAATTTTATATAACATTAGACGAAATGAATCGGTAATTTACCAAATCTAGCTAGTTTATATAATTAATTTAATCGGCGAACAGCTTTACTCATTATTTTATACAATGTATTTTGCTTTTATATGTGCCTAACGAATGAAGGGTTTTCTATTAAGGTCCATATTTGCTGCCCTTGGCGACTGAAACAAAATAATGGTCTAAGATGTTCTGCACTTTACCATCTTTACTTCCAATGATTTCCCACGAGTTCATGATCGAAAAATGTAACGCCTATGATTTCGTTCCTTTTTTTTCAGCTTCTATATTTTAAATGGGGCTTAAGTAATGCAGTTTTATTCTTTTAAAGAAATTCATTTCTTGTTCGTGGGAAGAATATTACTGACGAGGGACTCATAAAAAGAAATTCATTTATTTTAGGTTTTACTGTAACGAATCTTTTACTTCATGTATTTAATAGGAAATAACGGAAATAAAAATACTTTTTTTTGAAGTTTTCATGGTATTAATTTTTTTAAAACATCAGTTTTGATAAATTTTTTTAAGGGTAATTCAAATATTAAGAAAAGCATTTATTATTAAATAGTCAATTTCTCTAAATATAAAATTTATTTTTGAAGATAGGGTTAGTTTTTATGAATTTTTAGTATAGAGAAGTATTTTCTAATTCAAATATTTCAAATAATATTAATTTTTGCATAAATGTACAATTGCTGTAATTCTTTTTCCGTTAAATGCAACAAATAAAAATTTCAAAAAAATCATTACAAATTAAATTTGATAGCTCTTTTTTCCAAAAAATATAAAATAAAAATAAATAAGTATTGGTACTATTACATTTTGAAAGGCAATAAGAAATCTTTTAACTATTATAGGTGCCAGTAATGCTTAATAAAATTTGTCCATCGATAATACTGGTATTGTAATAATCGGTAACTAATATACTAATTTAGATACTGTGATTTTCTTCCCATCGGTTATCGTTGTTTTTTCCAAAAATAGAATATTATCTAAATATCTTCGAAAAAATAAAGTAATGATTTCCTTAATAAGCATATTTTTATTTATTTTTATGCTTTAACTTTTCGTTATTAAATATATTTTGAAGAAACAAAACAAAAACACTTAAAAAATATATCCGTCAAAAGAAAAAGAAATTCTTTGCTCTGAAAAGTTTCTGTTCTTATTTCTAAACGTACTTTAAATAATTGGATACTTGCAAGCGACGTCATACATGGGTCAGCCAATCAGGTTAAACAGCCACGCTTGACGTCACTTTCAGTTATGAAATTAAATCTGATCCGAAAATTAATTATGATTATAAACCCAAGTCATAAGGCTATTACGATAGCATGCCATGCACAACCACGTGATTAGATCCAACTATGTGATTAGTTGCATGTACCCAATTGCGGTTTACTGTTTGTGATTAACGGAGAGTTAAATTTGACTTGTAAAAAAAAACAATTTTCATCGACTTAACCAACATTACACGAAAAAGAACTAATTTTCACTTACTGGTCTCAGAATTATTAACATAATTTTTGTTGTTGTGCTTATAAAATTAATCTGATTTTTTAAAAAAAAATAAATTGTGACATGCAAACTTAATGACAAATAATGGTATTTTTTGCAAATTTCTTTGCTTTTAGATACTAGATTATCTATAATAGGTGATTTCATTCTGAAGAATTTATAGGCGATTTTATTATGAAATTATGCATGGTAGGCACTCAAAACAAGCTGCTAATATGAAAAATAGTATTCTTTCTAAGAAAATATTTCTAAGTACACAGTTTTGGTGGCAAAATTAAGTTCCATTTTTATATTTAGGAATTTAAATCAACTAATTCGTTATTTACGCAATTTGACACAGTAAAATTCCTCCTGGTAGGTTAATAACGAAATATAACTTGTCTCTCCATATCTTGTTCCATAACTTGTCTCTCATCTTGACAATTTTGAAGCTGCTTCGAGACTAACGCATTAAATATAGGTCAAAAATTATCAAAATCTGGAAATCTGAAAGAAAAATGTCATACACAGTAGCAAACTTGCAAGCATCCTAGAATTAGTAAGTGCAGGAAAGTAGATTCCTCTCATGTCAAGTTTTAGAGAGAAGGGTGCTAAATGAGGAGAAAAAACAAATATTGCTATCTGCAAATATTAGGTATTATTCATGATGTAATTTTATGCATAATTAGAAAAAAGCACACGCAGGATGATAGAATTATAGTTTAGGAAATATAGTAATTTTTTGTATAGAAATTACAATGTCTGCCTTGCTTCTTAGTCTTCCGACAGTTTTATATATGTAAATGAAGCATTGTTATCTATATATTTTCACTAGTTTATTTGTACTAAACAAGAATTTGCAAGGCTAATAGATCAAACGTTTCAAAGGTAGTTATGTTTAAACTGAGTTATTTCGTCCTGTGTACTTATTTAGACGTACTCATTTGTGTACTACTAAATCAAAACTATGGAGACTAGACATTTAGGTTACTCTTTCTAGTGTAAATCAGTACGCTCAATCAAATGAAACCACATACGGAACACCAGAACTAATGGATTAGAATTTGCAGTGGTTTCATTTACGAAATGTACAATATTAGGCAAATGGCTGTTTTTACGTTTTAATTTGCTATCTAGGTAAATGAAATATTTTTTTCATATGCACTTTTTCACACAAATGTTTTTAAAAATATTTCTATGTATACAATTTATTTTTTACCTTGTCTCCTTATGCACAATTTTCTTCTAAACTTTTTGTTATATCGACTCGATTTTAATCACATTCTACTCAACATAAGAAACACGTAGTAGGAAATACATCATACTTTCATCATGAACTCATGCAACTGTTTTTGCCTCGTATTAAGAGGAGGTTACGAAACATTTTTTTCAAAAGACAGTTTTGGTATTAAGGCTTCTAACCTATTTTCAAGGAATTTTGCAGAAATTCTAATTTGGCGAAATGCATAACAACTATACAACATGAAGTTTTTGACATTTCAGCAATAAAACATCCAAACACCTAAAAGCAAACACTAAACAACACAGCACCTAACATCAGAATGTTTTTTTTTGAGAAATCAAAAATAATCTAGGATGTAAATTTTTTTTACGAATTTATATACTCTTTCATTGGTTTGTTCCATAGTTTTCTTCTGTTAATATACTATACTTTCCTCTCATTAATTATGATCTACATCATAAATTAATTATGGTAGTTGACGTTAAAAGTATTGGTTGGAAAAAATGGTCACAATCAAATCTTTAAAAACATTATTAAACAATAATAAAGCGTCATCATTCAAAATTAAACGAAAACTTAATTTCTTTATTTATTGCAATATGAATTATAACAATGAAAATGTTTTGCAAACCAAGGAGCTTGTAATCGGTACTTTGATGACGATGCAACAATTATTAGAAAAATCAAATATAATAAAA
Source organism: Parasteatoda tepidariorum (assembly GCF_043381705.1). Lineage (NCBI taxonomy): Eukaryota > Metazoa > Arthropoda > Arachnida > Araneae > Theridiidae > Parasteatoda > Parasteatoda tepidariorum. The sequence goes on from NC_092206.1 coordinate 23,133,004, forward strand.
GATTTAAAAATTTTAGTTAATTCTGGTAACATTAAGAGAAACAAATTTAATACCACTCTCGGATTTGACTCTTGTGACCATGTTTGACAGGTGCAAGATTTATCCTATAATTAAAAGATCGGAAATCCGAAACCAATGGGAAAAATGTACGCTTATTAAGTGATTGTACAATTCTATTTTCACTTTCAAATTTTAATTTATCAGCCGCATTAGTAAATAAGCTTGATTTAAATTTGATCATTAATCCCAAAATCATTAAATCTGTATGTCGATATTTGTATACACATAATTAGACTATGTATGTAGTTATTTAGAGTGCTTACTTAGTCATACTTAAATTATATATCAAGTTTTAATCTAATCTTCCATAGTTTAAGAAAAAAGTAAATATTTTAAATTTATTCATAAATTGCTCTCTCTCTCTCTCTCTCACACACACACGCACAACCACAACCACACCCACACACACACACACACTAGTAATATTAAATTACTTCTAATTAAGTTTAAATCCGATTCATGAAAAGAATACCGTTCCCCTTCCAATCTCAATAAATATATTATTCTTATTGCTTTGTAAGAGTGACGATAAATATTATGGTTCAAAATTTATTTGATAAAGTAGAAATTCATCATGGAAGTCTTCTTACGATTTTAAGCATTTAGAAAAAGGAACAGATTTAAGTACCTCAGTTCTTTAGTGGTTTAAAAATTGTGATCCCTTAATACCCTTCCAAACAAAGAATTAAGCGTTTCCAATACTCTCCAATCGGGAGTTTAAATGTGGAAAATCTCAATTGGATAAATGAGATTGGAACTAAATTTTAGCTTTTATTTCACAACGTCTAATGATGACTTTTCAACATAAGTCAATTAATTTTTGAAACGATTTTAATATAATGCGAAAACAAAATTATATTTTTAACTTAAAACATTAGAAATAACGTTTAAAATACTTCAGCATACATAGTAAAATACAATTTTTAAGAGATGCAGTAAAAAGGTGACAAAAAGTATAGTGTTAATAAAATTATAAATAAATATTCTGTAAAATTATAAGTATACATTATGATATAATACGCAGTATCGGTTAGCGCAGTGGTGGCTCAAGGGTTATATCGTTCGTCTCCCAATTCAAGGCCCCAGGTTCGAGTTCCAGCCGTGGCAAGTTGATAAGAATTCTGCTCCCGACTGCCACCGATCACAGTGCTGATATAAAGTATCCTCAGTGGTTGACGTATTATGGTTAATAATTCCCTTGCAGTCCAGGTAACTTCTGTCACCTGAAGACAAGATTAGGCTCGTAGTTGTCCTCTCCATCTAACACAAATACGGGTTAGTTCCATCAAAAAGTTCTCTACGAAAACTAGTTGATCCAGGTGTTCGCTTAATTTCTGGATTTAATTCAAAATTACAAGGCGACGGAGTTGATGATAGTCGTAAACTCAGAATTGGACCGGATGTTTAACGTTGGTTATGAATAAAATTATGTGCTAGTTTATTAATTATATGTTTGCTGAAATATTAATTTGATGTACACTTTAAAACTAACACTTATTGAATAAATGAAAATATCTTTAAAATTAATATAAGAAATGGTTTAATATTACAAAAAGATATAATGTTTTTATGGAGTTTTAAAACGTCTACTTCTCATACAAGCGAATTTTTAAATAAAATCTCATTATGCTGTATAAATTTATATGAATGAAATAAATAATTTTATTTTAAATAGCAATTATAAAAAGCCATTCCATGAGAATAAAACTGCTATAATAAATTCAAAATTAGCTTCATTAAGCAGTATAAAGTATGCACTTTCAAACAGAATTATTTTCTATTGGTCAGAAAAAATTCAGATTCATTCTTTTCAATCAGAAAAAAAATATGTTTCCTCTTTCTTTTATTATTTTTTATCTCATTCATTTTTTTTTTCAAATTGATTTCTAACATTGTTACAAAGGATATAAAACTGCACGGCAAACGTAGTCATAATTTAATGAATTTCGGTAATGAATTCAGTTTTAATAAATTTTTAACGAATCAATTTTATCAATCCAAAACCATTCTGTCAGAATAAAATTGCTAGAATAAACTCGAAATAAGCTTCATTAAGCAGTGTAAAGTATGCACTTCCTAAGCAGAAAGAAAAGGTGGTATATAAATATATACTTCGACTTTGGATGCTTGAGAGCAACGATAGATCGGTAATAAGTTATAGCACTTGATGAGGTCGAAAATCTCTTCCAGGAAGTCACGCACCTTCAATGACTGGTCATTAATTGTGTCACTAATTTATCTCATAACTTGTGGAACGATATACCAAGTCAATTGAGATTAGGTAGGAGAATTATGGCGTCATGTTTCAGTCGCGAGGAATGTATCAGCAAACCCTAGTCATTGCAGATTAAATTAAGATAGTTAAATAATTTAATTTTTATTTTGCAATAGAAGTATGGTAACTTTAACTTTATCTAGATTAATAACTTCATACAAAGATAAAGTAGGCAGTATTAAAGGAAAAAAAAAAGTTTAATTAATATCAATATATTATAAAATTAAATTGGATTAAAATTAAAGTGTCATTAAATTAAATGTAATAATAATTAAAGTATCTGTATTATTTCACAATCTAAGCATGGTCATTCTAACTTTATGTAGATTAATAACTTCATGTAAAGATAAAGTATGAAGTATTAAATAAAAAAATTTAAAGTTAATTTAAAATGAAGTATTATTAAATTAAATGTAATTGAAATTAAAGTGTATGCATTATTTAACAATATAAGTATGGTTTTCCTAATTTTATGTAGATTAATAACTTTATGTAAAGATAAAGTATGCAGTATTAAATAAAAAAAATTAAAGATTTTAATAAAATTAAAGTGAAAATAAATGGATTCTTAAATAAATTTGGGCTAAATTATCCCATATATAATTATAAATATGAATATAACATACATAAATTATACCATACATAATCATCTAAAGATAATGCATGCGTTGGTAAATAATAAAAGTAAAGTTTGCATTAAATTGATGTAAATATAAGTGCATTCTTAAATAAATTAGAGCTGAATAATCAGATCTTCATGTAGATTAATAACTATATTTAAAGATAAAGTATGTTTTGATAAATAAAATCATAATTTGTATAAAATTAAAGTAAAATTAAGTAAAATCATTAACAAATCTGTGCTTCATTCACATAATTAATTAATAGATTAAGTACGTATTAAGTATGTAGAAGTTTATATAAAATGTAAGTAAAATTTAGCAAATTCTTAAATAAATAGAGATTAAAAATGTAAATATGTTTAAAGAAAAACACATGGGGAAAATGGAAATATTTTGTGTGAATAATAAATATCGGACGCACAAAAACTTTAATTTCCTTCTTAATATTGCGTTGAAAGTAATGGTAATGAATCTTTGACAAAATGCTTCATTTAAACTAGTTTTTTTTTTCTTTTCATACTTAGAAAACGAGATCAAATGTATTTATTTCTTCCTATTGAACTTTTTACGCGATACTTAAAATTAGAATTATTTTTCCATTCTCAAATTTTGCACTTTTTCTTCAAATTTAAGCAGTCTTAAAATATACTAAATGATCAAATAAATATAATTTTGAAAAGGTTTTAAAAGTTATATAAGGCCAAGTATCGTTTGTACCAAAAAATTAAAAAAAAAACGACACATAAATTTAAATTCGGATTAATTTCTTTCTTGATTTTTTGAAAAAAACTAATGAAAAAAAGTGAAAAAAGAAAACAAAGATTTAGATAAGTAAAAAAACTTGGGAATATCAAAATATTAAGAGTTTTAAAGTTTTAATTCAATTTTTTCTAGACTCAACAAGCATAATAAATGCTTTTAAGACACTTATTAACTTTTAAAACAGTTAAAAAAATTAATAACATGATTCAAACCAACTTAAAAGTTGTAACTGATTGATATAACTCTTGTTTTATAATAACGTTTTAAAACAAACTTTGAGAGTTCTTGAAAAGCTTAATAAAATGTTTGGGATTCAGGTAGAAAAATCCATGACTCGAAATTGTTGTAAGAAGACAGTTATAAAGCTTTTTTAGAAGGCTTAATTTTCATGAATATTAAATTTTGTTCATTAAATGATTTTTAAAACCTCACCAACGCGTAAAAATAGATTTAAATTACATTGTTAATATTGTTATTAAAATACTTTGAAAAATTAGAAGAGTGTTTTTTCCTAATTTTTTCAATTTATTTCTGAAGCCTCGGTGGCTCAGGGGATAGAGCGTTCGCCTTCCAATGAGGTGAACTGGGGTTCGATCCCGAAGATGGCTGGTCGATTCGAATTCCGCATCCGACTGGCGCCGACCACTGTGCTGACATGAATTATCCTCAGTGATGGACGGATCATGTGTTAGAGTCCCCTTGCCGGTGTTTAACAGTTTTTTGATCTTGTCCTTCATTATACATTTCACTCGTTTTTATTTTCTTTAATAGTTTTCTTTTTGCTTCTTTTTTTTTCAATTGTTATGTATATAACAAAATTCGCTTCATTTATTGTTCTCTTTGCCTCATTTTTTTTTATATATAAATTTAACTAATGTGATGCGCATTATTGTCAGCTGTATAGCGCAATTGTGCTTTGTAATTGTGGTGCAGTTATGAATTTTGTAATGGTTTACTTATGTGCCGTGTTTTGTGCGAGCTAGACTGTCGTCCTGACGTGGGTGATACGGTTAAGAGTTTTGCAAACCTAGGTACGTGTCCACATCTGGAAGAAAAGAAAAAATGTCCTCTTGCCGTCAGACTAACCATGGGAGGTTCTCGTGGTAATCTCTATGTAACGCAAATGCGGGTTAGTTCCATCAGAAAGTCCTTCACGAAGGCAAATTTATCCCAATACTCGATCCAGGAGTTCTCTTGTCGAGTTCAAATCTCAGTGATGGCAAATCGATAGCCGGCCATAGTGCTGACGTAAAATATCCTCAGTGGTAGACGTATCATGGGTTAGAGTCCCCTTCCCGACAGACTAACTGTTGGAGGTCTTTCTCTCCACACAAGTATCATCAAAAAATCTTCCACGAAGGCAAAATGTTCCTAATACTTGATACAGGAGTTTCCTCGTGTCCGAGATTAGTTTCAAAATTACAAGGTTATGGAGTATACAGGTAGTCGTATACTCAAGATTGGGTTGGCTGTTCAATGACGAGTATAAAATATTAATTAAAACTTATTATGGGAGCCATGGTAGCTCATGGGATAGAGATCTCGCTGCCTATTGAGGTGATCGGGTTCAAAGCCTAGTGATGGCCGACCACAGTGGTGCCGTAAAATATTCTCAGTGGTAGACAGATGATGGGTTAGAGCCCATAACGCCAGGCAAACCGTGGTACTTTTTTATGGTTTTCTTTCCAAGTACAGAAAATGAAATTTAATTTTTTCGAAAAGTCTTCCAGGAAAGCAAGTTACTCCCAATGTTTGATCAAGGAGTTCCCTTGACTACTGGGTGCTGTTCAAAATTACAAGGTTGCGGACTTGAGCATTGACATTTGCAAACTCAGAATTGAGTCGGCTGTTCAACGCCGGTTATGAAATAAAAGAAAATTTATCCCGGATCCAATATTGCTCAAACTAAAGTTTTTGAGAAGTAGAAATAAAAAACGTGTCAATGAGAGAGAGAGAGAGAGAGTTAATCATACTTCTGCGTTATATCAGGTAAACAAGGAATATTGCTGTTCAAGTGCCAAACTAAACCAAGTGACGTATTAAATTTTTCCCAGATGATTAGATTTAATTATATTTGTAAAAGCAATACATTTTAAACTATTTGAGAGCTATCTTATTTCAACTACTTATTCCATAGTTCTGAATGAAATATATCGTTAAACAATTTTTTCTCAGAACAAACTATGCTATAGAAATTTATTTCTAATCTTAGCAAAACCTTAAACTTTGAACTATATGGACTATATTAAAAACTTATACGAAAGTTATGAATAAAATATGTTATTACATGCATATATTTTCTCAGAACAAAGTATGTTTTAAAAATTCAGTAGATGCACATTCATTACTTGAAACAAATTCACAAAATTGAGAAAAGCAATTATTTCCTCATTTACGTAAAATATCTTTGACAAAATTTGATGATTCAGCGTTGAATTCTTATTCTTAAGTAGCGATTCTTCTTTCTTACCAAGCACTTTTCGACTTGCAAATTCTTTTGGCAGAGGAGAAGTCATTAGGTATCTGTCATTTTTATACTGTCCCAAAGGTGCCAACAGTTTGAAACTAGAAAATGTTACATTTATCATTACGTTCTGTCAAGATACCTTTTGGCGCTCTTTGTGCAGCTGAATTTATTATTTTGAAAATGTTGCTTCACTAACAACAATCCAGAATGTAATTTGTCAGCGTTGCTTTTATAAGTTTGAGGAATTATTCACTATTGAATTAGAAGCGTCTTATGGGATTTTTCAGTAGTTTGTTTGAGCAAGTAAGATTCCTTAATTAATCCGATACATTTTATTCACTTTAACCATAATAATCATTCTGAACATTGACAAAGTTTTGTGCTTTTAGATATGGATTTAGATTAATGAAAAAACTCCACAAAACTTCATTTTTTAAGGACTTTTCATTATTAACCTGGATAAATGCAAGTATTGTTTATCGTTTTAAACCTTGTAAATTTAAATAATAATAGTAGTATTTGTACTTTACGTCTTACTGGAGCAGCATCAAGAGCTATTGGCGACACCCTAACAAAACTTCCCTGAGGAGAATCTGAGGGACATGCCAAAATAATTTTGATGCTCTGCAGAGAGAATAAGAAAAAAGTCGTATTTTGACCTGTATCTTCTCCTTATAGCAAAACCTTTTTTTCCGTGTTATTAGATAGGGAAATGATGAATTGGGGAGAAATATTCTTCAAATTTTGCCCATTTACCAAACAGCCAGTAAGTTAAGGTGATCGTATACCTTTAATGCTTTCGAATTTTACAGATATTTCGGTATTAAAAGGTCAAAAAACGCTTGAATTCAATCGAGCTTTTAAATATTTTTAAAAAAAAAATTCTCATGTTAATTTTAATATTGATATACAGTGAATGAAAAAATAATAGTTTCCAGAGCTAAACACATTAAAAATTTACTTGAAGTTATGATACCTAGATAATTGTCTTCAAAAGAGTTGCAAATGATAATGTAGAGCATCACAGTAAATTTACGAAAAACTCAAGATATGAAAGATAGTTAATTGATCATATTTTTCCCATTATATATTTTTTTCTTACTATTAGATCAATCATCGCTCAATACAAACACTAAAAATTATAACTGAATTGTGAGATATATTTGGGGGAAAAAGTTATTGAAGAAACCAAAATTTGCGAAATACACGCAGGGAGAAAAATGAAAACTAAATCTATCTGCCCGTGATAAATTACATGCAAAGTTTTATTTATTTTGCACTTACTAAAATATGTATCGTAAGCCGTTAACTTTTAAAGGAAACATAGTAGCTAGAAAACATAGATTTATCAAAATTGAAATCAAGGAAATTTGCTGGTAAACCATATTTTAAAAATAAACATACAACTATTATAGCTAAGGTATTAAAACAAATCCTCTTAAATTTAAAAAGTGAATGAAGAAAAAAAGGTGTTAGAAATACCTAATCAAAACAATGTATGATGGACATTCAGAAATAATGATAGATATTGAAATTTGAGTTATAAAGTTTAATTATTTTAAACACGTGAAACTTTTCCTTAAGAAAGTAACTTCACAAATAAAAAAAAAAACTTTAACTATACAGTAGACAAAAGATTGATCGGAGTATATCTCCAAGTTAAAAAGAAGTTATCAAATAAAGCTATCTTCCTGATAAAGTTTTTCAATCCAGATTGCTTTTTTTTAAATAACATAAAAATAAAATGATTTTATTATGAAAACCAAAGATTTTTAAAACTTCAGTAGTGCATAGTCCAAATTTCTGCGATAAAGAATTAAATCCAAACTCATAACAGATATCACAGGAATTTGCTCTAAAGTCTCTAATGCAAAAGCTATCTATCTATCTATCATTCCATAAAGCTGTCTATCATTCCATAAACCAACAATTTATTCCCACATCGCTAGCTGTAGTTTTTTTGCGTCATATTAAACATAATTTTAATTTTACAAAATCACTTAAACTTGAATTAAAATATATTCAATTCTAAATTTATTTCAAGCATATTCATCAGTATTTTTGTGGGGATGTAGTTGAGAATTTGAATGGTTTAAATTTATTATGCTACTGAAGATTTCAACAAAATATTTAAACATAGGTTTAATGTTAGGTAAACATAGGTTACTAAACAAAAATAAAAGAATTTGATATGGCCTACCTTTACTGAAGAACTCAAATAAAAAAACGTCATTTTTTTATAATGAAGTGCTTCATGTTAAAGTAAAATACAGATTGATAATAAAAGATACATAAAGATAAAAATGAGTTTGACAATCGGTAAGATTAAAACATTAATAAAATTCACGTTGACCATTGACGAAAATAAACAGTTTATCGGCTTATTGAAATTACATACATTTAAAGGCATGTGTGCTCAATTAAGGCTTAGAAACCTTTCTCAAATAGAATGACATACAGCACAATGCAGAGAAGGGCAGCACGAAGATACACCCAGGGTAACAGCGAGATTCGAGCCCGCATCCTTCAAGCTTCACACAGAGTTTGGCGAGTGATACCGTTCGGCCAGGGATGCCCCAATCAAGCAGTTGTAAAACTGATTTATTTATTATTGCTCTGAAGTAACTTCTACTTTAAAAGAGCTTGCGTTTATTTCTTTCTTTCTTTTTTTATTTATACTAATATACGTCCTGAGTTATGGTGACATTCTAGGACACGTTAAGGACACGGTTCTCAACAGATCACCGAAGGCATGCATCTCTGGCTGCGGTCAGTGTGTGGGTGGGTGACTACTTGGAATAATTTGCGTAGGGACCTAGGGTTTGTGGTATTGGTCCACATTAAACTGCTCTACCGTAAATGGCTCGACTTCATATGCAGGTCGTCCGACTACTGAAGCGGGGGTGCCATCCTCTCTGCAGAGGATCAAAATTGTGATAGCATGTCTTCGGATCATTCTCTCCCAGACGATCGCCAATAGCCCATTGTGCAGCTCTAGTGCAACGTAACTGAACTACAACAGCAACTACCTTCACATAAAAGATGATTCTACAGAACTGTGACAACTGCTCTGCCAAAGAGGCTTCCTTTTATTTATAAAATGCTATTCATGTATGTTTGCAAAGTGCATTTTACAAGCCATTGACAAGTTTAAAACAGATAGTACAAGTTAGGGAAACACATCACCAAGACACATCAAAATAAGATGGGATTTTAACCCACGACCTCAATGCTACTGGAAGTTTGATTGCATGGCGAAACCGCTAATGAAGAGAGGCCTCTTTAAATCTTACGTGCTCTTCGCTTATAAACACTGATTTTCTTCAGTGACCTCATATCCCGAGTTTGGCAAGTTATTAATATGCTGTACTGTGTCAAATTATCGCGAGTGTGTACTTTAAAAAAATTCTAATTAGTGCTTAGATTTAAATAACTTATACAAGTGTGCATATGCAATGGCATATCTTCCTGGCAGGTCAAAAGATGAGATTCATGACTGTGACATAAAATGTCTCATGTTTATGACCAGACGTCTCAGAAGAATTTCAAGCGACTTTACAATCAAATAGCTTAATGACATACATGAGCTTAAATGATAAAGGATAAACTCACAGTTGAAACTTTGTGCTACGGATCAGCAAAATTTTCTTTCTCAGTTCTTTATAGAATTTTTCATCAAAAATCCTTAAGTTGGTCTTATATTTCGTTGAACTTCATTGAAGTATTCATAGAAGCTATTCACTTGTAAGCGATGTTATTCCTTGATATTTTAAGAAAGAAACTTGCGAAATTTTTTGCAGTAGTTCAGAACCTTATTTTTTTAATCTCTCACCACTAAACCTTCATTTGTTTATTGTCTTATCGACTGAAACAAAGCGCTTGCAATCAAATAGGAAATATGATACATGAAATGCTACTTAAAGTGAATATTTGAAATCGGATTAATAAGCAATAAAAATTGCGGGTTGATATTTTGAAGCTATTGAAAGAACTTAAATTCATACTAGTAATTAACATAAATACGATAAATTTTAGTATAAGATCTTTGAAAAGGAAAATATGGAAATTACGAGTAGCGAGATATCATTCTGATCAGTTATGGTCTTATGTAGCGGACATATATCAGATCGAAAGCATATTTTTTTCTCATATTTCATTTTTGATGAGTCTCTGTAGTTTGTACTCCATGCAACTGAATTGAAAAGTATTTAAAATCTTTATTAAATTAAAATCTATAATTAAAATCTAGACAGTAATAAAAATATATGTTTTATTTCAAATAAGTAGGCTCGTTTGATAACTTCTAATGAGTGCAAAGTTTCTTGAGCTGCGATGGATCAGTAGGTAAGGAATTTGCGAAGAGCTGGTACTCGATCCACAGTGATGGCTTGAAGCCGCGCCCAGCTTCATATCGATGGATACCAGCCCGTCTAGGAAGTAAATACGGCCTGTGTCATGTGCTGACCACATTGCCAAAGTCATGCCGTTGGTAAAGAAATTGTGGAGCCATATCCACCATGATCCCCTGACCTACTACGGACTGGAGCGCTTTGCAAAGTTTCTTTTGATGCTTTTGCACTCGAACCTACGAACTCATTTGTTGCAGCTGCACCTACATAACACAACACATTATATTCCTGACTTTTCAGATAAGGACTCTTTGTACCATGTTTTATATGTGTGCGTATCGACTAATCATTTAACAACAGCTGTATTCTTTGAGTTAGGTTGGAAAACAAATTACTGTTTTAGACTATGTCTCTGATAAGTGTTCATGCTATCACTGTGTTTATGCTGTCACTGATAAGGTCATGTATTTGTTCCCTAAAGTCAATGAAATTTTTTAAATTTTGCTTTTTTTCTCTATAAAGACGAATTAATAAAAGACATTTGGTTCTATAGAGATATAGTAGAAATCACAGTAATTTGTAGTGTAGCTTTATGACAATAACTTTTGGTGAAATTCGAGATAAAATAGGTTTGTATTATCATAATGTTAGGTAGCAAATTTTGCCACAACAGTGGATAATTTTATCAGTTCTAGCTTAGTTTGCGGCAGTATAAGTACTTGATAACCTCTTTTTTAATTAATAAGTTCTTGTTAACTTTTTTTCTCCAGATTATTTCTTAGATATTCATATATCGGCCATAAACTAAGACCTACCAACCTTTAAAACTAATAAAAATAAGTGTAAGTAAAGTGGTTCCGCCATTCCGTAAAACCCTCTGTTAAGTGAAGGTAGTGGGTTCAAATCCCACCATAATTTTGGTTGCACAATTGCAATGCCCTATCTAACTTGTGCTACATGTTTTTTATATTAACTAAGGCTTACAAACCATACCTTGTGAAGAACCCATTAGCCTGCATATATATATATGAGTGACAATAAATAAATAAATTTCTTTTACAATACACATGCTAGCCTGTTTGTTCAGTGCAAAGAATGGCTTGTAAACTCTCTTTAAATTGAAGAACAGAGAACACAAAATTGAGAAGAACATTACAAATATATTGAACCCTCTATCTCTACTCTTGGAAGTATCATACTCGTCGGTCACGGAGGTCACAATTATATTTAATTTTTGGTTGCCGTACTTGGTTGCAATATATACAGTTGGCGCTTCTCTCCCTTTCTCTAAACGTTCTGAAAGGTGGAAGTGACTAGTCCCGGCTCACACTGTCTACAGTACTCCTCAATACAAAATATCCTCGGTGGTAGACCTCAGGGTAACCGTGGGAGTAACCGTAGTTTTTCCTTCCATGTAACACAGATGCGCTTTAGTTCCTTCATGAAGTCCTCCAAGAAGGCTTGCTTGCCTCAGTGCTAAATTTATTTTTTTTATAACCGTCGTTGAACAGCCGACCCTATTATCGGTTTACGACTACTAATGTTACACTCCATAGCCATGTAATTTTGAACCAATCCAGAAGAATCCTGGATCAATACACTCAGAGGTATGATTTATTATGGGAACATGTAGGACTTTGTGACAAGACAGATTTGACGTGCATCAGTCACCATTTACTACACATTGTCTTCGGCCTGCGGAGATCGAACCCATGACCTATTGAACATGGTAGGTAGGTAGGTAGTTCATTTACGTCGCACTAGAGCTGCACAATGGGCTATTGGCGACGGTCTGGGAAACATCCCTGAAGATGATCCGAAGACATGCCATCACAATTTTGATCCTCTGCAGAGGGGATGGCAGCCCCGCTTCGGTAGCCCGACGATCTGCACGCGAAGTCGAGCACTTTACGATAGAACAGTTTAACGAGGACCAATACCGCACACCCTCGGTCCCTACGCAGACTGATCCAAGTGGTCACCCACCCGCACACTGACAGCAGCCAGTGATGCTTGACTTCGGTGATCTGCTGGGAACCGTGTCTTAACGATCAGTCCACTGCGGGACCTATTGAACATGGACCCAGTGCCCTACCAACCAGGCTATAGCGGCAAAGGCTTAATATAGGAGTTCTCTGTCTTCTGGCTTGTGTTCAGAATTACAATGCTAAGGAGTTGAACACTGTTTGCCGTAAACACTGAATTGGGTTGGCAATCCAACGTTTATAAAACAAAATAAAGCTGAAAGAAATTTTAAAAAAAATTTAAAAAAACTGTGCTATATGCTCTTCTAATTGACATGGGGTTTAAGGTGTTATTTGTATTTAGAAACAAATCCGCATATATATGTGAATAAATAAATAAACAGCCCCCCCCCCCCTTTAGTTCTGTTTAACTGAGTTTAATATCCTTAAAACACTCCAATTACACATTTGAAGTAACATACTTGCTCCTTTTCTATATCTTTTGAGAAATATATTAGGAAAATAAATAAATACCGTCATTTAACACCTAGAATTCTTTTTAAGAAATTGCTAAATGCTAAACTGCCATTAAAAAACATTGTTAGGTGTAATACCATTTTATTTATAAATGGACTCTTTCAGGAAGGCTCACCCTCAAAACACACTCTCAATAAATGATTTTATTACCGTGTTTGGTGTTACTTACCAGAATTATCATGCTTCTCCCTTTTTTGAATCAATCAGAATAATTTTTACGATGCAAATATGATTTTTTAATTTTTTTTTTCCTTTTTAACTCAGCTATATGATTCAATTTTTTGATGCCTGTTATGGGTAAACATTTCACAGTAATTCTCATAAACAAAGGAAAAAATTGTCCTCTTTTCACGACAGTTCAACTTAATTCTATACACACATTTAAAAACTAGTTTTTAAAAGATTTTCAAAATCGCTACCTTTTTTTAAAGCATGTATAAGAATCAAACTTAAACTATAAGGTTCTGCAAACATTCAGCTAAATAAAGCTAATATCTTCTTACAAAGTTTAAAGCATTTAAGTATAATAAAGTTGGGCATGTAGGAGAAGTACTTTTACTTAAAGTACCACAGCTATTTCAAGCCTTAATTTCTTTTAACTTTAATTAAAGTTTCTATACATTCTGTACTTGTGGTATCAAAGAGATCTTTTTTGAAAGAATTTTAATTAAAAGAAGAAATGTCAAGATAGAGTAAGTTCTTTACATAAACTGTACTCATTTAATCATTGCATTTCAGTTATTCGTAGTTCGTCATTTCTCTTCCTTAGAGTATAAAAAAAAGAGATGCTTTCAGAGAAAATAAATACAGCTAAGGTAAATCAAAAAGGCAAGAGGCAAACAAAATGAAGTCTGAATGAAAGTTTTCTGTTTTTGTTTTGCAGTTGTTTTTCTTGAGGAGTAAATATTCAATTCGAACGTCAATGAGTAGTTTTATACAAGTAAATATTAAGTTTTAAACTATCTTGAAATACATAGAAAAACACTTTTTCTTCATTTTATACAAAAAGTATCTAGATAAATAAAGACACATTTGTAACTAAAATTATAATTACTTAAATTCAAGCTACCTGATTCAACTAGTAATTTTACATTTATGCTTTAGAAAAAAATTCAAATAAAATAATCGAATTTCATTTTATTAATATATAGAAAGTAAAGCTCAAATTTTAATTATTTATAACTTATTTTATAAGGTTAATAGATATTGTGTTATAGTTATATAATTAATAATATAATTGTGCTATATATATATATATATATTGTAAGTTTATATATACTTAGAAAACCGAAAGTACTTAAAATATTTTTAATAAAGATCAATTACTTTCTTAAATTTTGATCTGAATTATTTCACATTAACAGTGAAGGAAAGGAATTTTAATTAATGTTTACTTGATATTGTAAGTTAATGCATAGTTATAAATTTAATTTACCATGACAGTCAACGTACAAGGTCACATTAATGAGACTAAATATCTTAATAGAAAATTGTTTTAAGGTAATTTAATATTCTCGTAGCGGAAGTTGCCTTCATTATGTAAAGTAAACACGATTTTTTTAAAAACGTTACTTATTAATTGTATTTAATAGAGTTTTTAAATATGTTCCTTTTCTATCATAAACTTGAACAGGGTGAAGTTAATGGATTGACGAGACTTTATGGCGAGGAAGTAGCATTCATGAGTTTGTTATGGGCGCTATAGGCCAAGACTATGATATGGGTTATCTACCTATAGGGTTAAGGGCATTTATTTTAATGATTAACTAACTCGTTTCATAGTTTTATTCAGTATTCTAAAGTATGAATAATGTTCTAAACGTTGATCCCCTGGGCAAAATTTTACGGAAATGTATCGATTACGAAATACTTTGCCAATTTAGAGACTGGTTTACTGATGCAGAAAAGATTGCACCTAAGAGTTCTGAAAAATTCGGAACAAACGCTTAGAGGGTTCAATACAAAAATCAATAATTAAAACATGGGATTAACTTAACCATACATGGGTTAACTTACACCATACATGGAGTAATATAAGCTTTCATTAAATTTCAATATTTATTTGCTCTATAATTGAGGATGGGATAACAAAAAAACTAAAATAAATGCACAGTGCGCAAAAACAATGGACCACCATAAAAAACTTTTCATCTATTGTTTGGATATTAACGATCTAGGACATAACCATAATAGTTTGAGAGGGTGACTTCAACTCTGCTAATGGATCTGTGCAGACAATACTTTAAGTTACGAAATCAGGCACAAAAATGCACTTTCTCTGAATAAATATACATTATTTTCGACGGATTCGAATTTACGATCTTTAAATATAGGTAGATGGTAGAAATATGGTCTCAAAGCCTTGGTCAGAGTGACCCAAAGTTTGGAACCCTTAATGTTAATATTACGTTTTGCGTACTTAGCCTTATATCGAGGACGTTTTAAACGAATTGAAAAGTTTTTGCACACAATTATAAAATTTGCTTATTCAAAAATAATTCCATGTAAAATATATTTTCATCCATATCTTTTATACGATGGATTTGGATTTTGAACTGTGCTCAATAATGTTTCAATTTGCTTAAAAAGTTCTCTAGATAGGATAACATACGCAAAATGTAAAATTTACATTACGGGATCCAAATTTTGGAACGCTCGCCTGACCTATGTATTAACACAATATTTCCCAGTTTGCGGCAAACCGCCATATTTGAGGAGTCAAAAATCCGAATCTGTCGAAAAGAAGAGGTATGTTTATTTAGAATATGTATGATTTTGTGCCTAATTTCGTAACTTAAAATATCGTCTGCACTTATCAATTAGAATATTTGAGGTCACTCTCTCGAACCATTAAGATTGAGTCATAGAACATGAAGATTTGATCTTTAGGTCAAAAGTTGTTCAGGATGGTCCGTTTCTTGCTTTGCGCCGCTGTGCATGAACTGCTCCAAACATTTAATAGTAAACCAATTTTTACATATTTTATTGTAGATGCTTAATTTACTCAAGAAATGGGTAAACTTTTATGATTCAAATTTATATGACAGTTTCAAATGGGAAACCGTAGCATTATTTGTTGATTATTACTGGGTGTACAGTAGCAACAATGTCTGCAATATTCACATCCATAGGTTCATGGAATATGTATGGTGGCCTCGTGCAGGGAGCAATGTAGAAAAAAATCAACTTTGATAAATATTCAATTAAATTTATCAATTTATCATTTATCAAATCATTCATTAACTAAATTTTTAAACTGATCATCAAAATTAACGTATATTATGATAATGATGCTTAAGGTAAATAAAACAACATAATTTTGGTAATAGAGAGCAAAATATGCGTTATTTAGTACATTCATTTGGTAATTTTTTCTTTTTATATAGTTAAGGTTCACCAGGAATACCGTTTTTCAATTCTATAGTTCTTATTACTACACATTTTGTAAAAAATAAAATCATGAAGAGTAAGTTTTACCAAATATATGATTTTTATATTTTTCTCTCAGCTGCAATCATAAAATTGCCAAATTTTACCACATATACCACATTACATGTTATAAGACCATAGATTATTGTTGGTTTTACAAAAATCATTATCAAAGAGCTTCAGTTAAACTTACTGAGCTTTTTGGTGACTCCATAAATCCAAAAACACAGTAAATTTTACAATACTCTTTTAGATTTACACATTAAACATGTAACACATTCACACATTTAAAAATAATTATATTTAATACATATTTTTAAAACGTTTACTAAATATTTTTTTTAAAAAATCAATAAACTTTACATAAAACTCTTAAAATATTTTTTTTTTCTTAAGTTAAAGAATGCTCTGCCAACTACAGTTTTAAAAACAGAAAAAATATTAGAAAGAGTTTTTGCACTTAAAAATCCTAAGCATTAAATTAATAAAAGAAACCTTTATTCGTTCGACTAATAAAATATATCCTTCATTAAATCATCAAAATATGATATTTTAGTTTTTAAGGAAACATTTCTACTTTTCTAAAGTATAAGCATATACTTGACTTATACTTTAATGAAAAATTAAATTACTATATGAAATAAATCATACTATGCACACATTTTCAAAAAATATTTTTGAAAGAAATTATACGAAAATTATTAACTTGCCTTAACACCTTCCTAAATCAATTTATAAAAACGTCCTGTCAACAACACTGAGGAAAAATATAAGTCAAAAATGCCAAAATGTAGTAAAATTTACTGTGTTTCTGGCTCTATAAGAAGACCGAAAATCTAGGTAATTTTAATTGAAACACTTTGATAGTGATCTTGGTAAAATTAACAATAAAAAATGGCCTTATAAGGCATAAAATTCATTTACTCTGTTAAATTTACTTTTACGTTTGTATATTGCCCTAAATATGCGATAATAAGAACTATAATTTTGAAAACCAGAAATTCCGGTAACCATGTGAACGAAAAAATTACCAAATTGATGGTTTAAATACGATATATCTCTGTATTATTAACCATACTTATGCTGTTTGTTTCTTTTTTTTTCAGAAATATCATTAAAATAAAAACATTGCAGTAATTTTACCAGATTTTTTTCCATGAATACTTTTAAAAAAGGGTATACATTTATATTTGGAGTTTTTCATTCTGTAACTTATCTCTATTTTTCTCTCAAAACATTTTTTAGATGTTTTAGATGAAATAAGATGAAAGATGCCGTCAATGTATAAAATATTTCACAAATTTTTTCAATAGATTTTTAAAAATCTAAAAATGAATCAAAATTATGACAGAGATTTATTAGAAAGAAAGCAATAAATCCATAAATAAAAAATTTCTAGTTTGACTAATGAAATATACGCAGTTTTAAATATTAATTTTGTTTTTTCACGAACATCTTTACTTTCACGGACATCTCTTCTTAAGTTTTATCAACTTAACTTTCATTTTACTGAAAAGTTACATTCTAATTTATTTAAATGAATCATATTTAATAAAAATTCTGAAAACATTTCATAACTCAAACAAAAAACAATCATTAACTCTTAAAATCTGAACTCTAAAATAAGTCGTAAAGATGCAGTGCCCACACGACTTTTCAAAAGGGGACCGACATTCCATTATGAGTTTTTCATTCGGCAACTAAACCCCATTCTCCTCTCAATAAAAAGAAAATCAGAAGCTGTTAAAAAGTTTTCAGAAGTTTTAGATGAAACAAAATGATGGCTGTCATTTCATAAAATGTTTCAGAGATTTTATCATCCGAACGGAAATGAAGGCAGTTACTGTCTAATGACTAAAAAGGTTTTTAAATGAAACTTTTAAGATAAATTACAAGAGAAAACTTTCTTTCTTTTTCAGCAAAGGACCTGAATGCTCAGTTATAGACCGAAATGACGAAAACGTTTAGTGCCATTTTCAGTTAATCTTTTGTTTTATCTTGTACGTATTGTTTAAACCGAATGTGAAGATTGTGGACTGATATTTGATAAAAAAAAATAATGAGGTTAAAAATAACAAACAAGTTTAAAGGATACCAAGTATAAAGTATTGGTCAAATTTCCGGAAAAATATCTAATATCTTAATTCGATTAAAATAATTTACTAAATCGGATGACGTAGAGAAAACTGAATTTTATTTATTTTAATTGATATTTTAAGCACAAGAGAATTTTCAGTGTAAATGATGATTTCTAATTTGTTTCCTCGTAAAATTCTAATTCTTATTCTCCCAGTACTATTTAAAAAATACTAAATGCTACTGTTTAAAACTTGAAAAGATTTTCAATTAAACTTTTAAGATAAATTGCAAAAGAAAACTTTTTTTCAGAAACAATTGAACTTGACAATAAGATTAAAAAAATGTCGATAGTTACTTCAATTAAAATATCTTTGCTATTTCCTTGAGAATTTTATTGGGTTAGAACAAAAAAATTAAGTTTAGTTAACCGTCAATATGCAGTTATTACGAGACAAAACAAAAAAATTCGATTTATATTTAAATTTCTATATATATTTTTTACAATTTTATAATATTATGATAAGCAATAGTTGTCATTTTCTCTGAGTAAAATTGTGGTCAAAACTATGAAAATATGGTTTCAGTTACTGTGTTTCTGTTACCATGGGGACACCGAAAAGCTTTTTAATTTGTAAGGACGCGCTTTGCTAATGATTTTGTTAAAATTGACAATAAAATATAGTCTTATAATATGTGATAAAATTTGGTTAATGGTAAAGTATGGTAATGTCATCATAGAATACGTCATATGTCGTGAGAATATGTCATAAGTAGGACTGGGCGATATTAGAAATTATATATCGTGATATATCGTCAGTTTTGCATCGCGACATAGCGATGNATGGTTCTGAAAACTGAAACTTTCAATAAACCATAACCATACGAACGGAAAAGTTACCAAAGCATATTTAAGTACCAAATATTTCGGTTACGTTACTATAATTTTTTCCTTCGTGTTGTTGATATGACAAATGCGCAAGCAACTTTACTAAAATAATTATTTAGTCACGCACATGTCTTAAGTGCGGATTTTAGTCCATGAATTTTAGTATTTAAAGTGCCCCAAAAAAGTTTTTTTTTATTGAACGAAATAATTGAACTTTTAACTAAAGGCGCAGCACATCTGAAAACTACCATTGCAAATTGAAGAAAAGTAGACGGCCTGAAA
Organism: Parasteatoda tepidariorum; assembly: GCF_043381705.1. Lineage (NCBI taxonomy): Eukaryota > Metazoa > Arthropoda > Arachnida > Araneae > Theridiidae > Parasteatoda > Parasteatoda tepidariorum. The sequence continues at coordinate 23,152,717 of NC_092206.1, forward strand.
ATGAAATTTTCCAAATTGTCTTCTTTTGTAAAGTATTCAGCGTATTTGAATTCAAAAAAATTAAACTATATAATTAATTTTTATATTTTATTTTTCATTTCAAAGTGTTTGCTCTCTTTTTTAACATCCGAGTAAATCCTATTACATAACGAACATTTTTGTCCTCTACCAAAAATAATATTGCTCTCGTTTCTCCAACACAGAAAATGGCTAACTTAATTTTCCATTAAGCAGCAGCTGATGAGAGACTAAATTGCACACGAGGAAAAACACGTTTCATCGGTTTTTTATGAGCTGACTTAACGAACAACGTAACTGTTATCACTTCTTGGAATGTCGGTGCCGTTAGATTCCAAATAGGATAAGTCGTGTTGATTAGTACCTAAAATGCGTTCGAGAATGATTTTTGAAATTTTTTTTGTCTAGAAATGAGTTTTAGAGCAAGAAGACATTACGGAATTCAATTATTTGAGGGAAATGATTTTTGCAAAAGAGCGAAACATAGGAAACATTTTCATTTATTTGCATTTGATGTGAGTTTGTTTCTGAAAATCCGTTTAAAATTGCATGACTCTCCGGACATATTTTTGAAAAAGAACTTAGTTAAACATTAACTAATCCTTGCAGACAGAATGTAGTTTCCTTTAAAATGCGCTTTTTGCATAGTAAAAATAATCCTTTATTACTTTTTCATTTTTTGCATACAAATTACGTTTAAAGAGAAGAAAATAACTATACAAGAATATCTAGTTCGCTTTTAAATGACAAATTTTAATTTCTAATAAGCTAAAAAAATATATTTGGAAAGTGATTTTTTAGTTTGTATTTTTCACGTGGAAGCTTTTATTAGGGTAATATTTCTTATTTACTTTGAAAAAAGTGTAGCCCACTTGTCACCTTGAGGCTTCTCCCTGCATGATGTTATTTTAAAAATTAATAAGAGAAACTTCAAGTGCCTCCTTACAAAATTTTTATCTTTAACTCACAACAGTATATTAAAACCAGATTCATTTTTTTATCTTAGGTTCAACCTGCTCTCTACAAATAATACATGATGTATTGAAGATGATGAAACATTGCAATATTTATTTCTCTCATATATGAGATACACATCTTATGCATCTCATAAATATAGCAAAAAAACAGAAATTTAAGAAAAACAGAAATTCAAAAAAAAGTTTTTATCCATTGAAATGCAAAACAATTTACCATGCTTTTGTACGTTTGAAGCAGTGATGCATGAGGCAGAAGTAGGTATGTGCTAAAAGGTTCTTAACAGCTCTTCGTTTCATACCCGGCATCCGCTTTTTATAATTATAATATAGCAAATTTTTCTGTGAATTATTTTTATCTGGTTAATAGGTAAATAAATAAATGAATAAATAAGCGAATAATGTGTTAAATCTTATCATCAATTATCATCTTATGTACAAAGTAGCTTTATCAAAAATGAAGCAAAAATATTCTCAATGTGTGGTTAATTGGAGTAAAGATATTTTTGTTTCTATGGTCTTAATCTAAGTTTAGGTAGATTTCAATGGCGATTTATCATAAATAAATAAATAAACTGGTTTTGGTCAGTCAATTGTTATATGATAAACTCTAACGTGAAACATGTTCTTAACTCAGTAATAAATAAATATATGCAAGATGTAAGCCGTTGTCACTAACCTTATTATGCATGCTTTACCAAAAATAAAGCAATAAAGAATATTTTCAATAAGTAAGCGCAAATTAAAACTTAGATGAGGATAAGATTCAAATTACCAAATCTTGTATTGCTCACTCAAATCTTGAATTATCAGTGGACTGCACAGGGATTAAATAACAAAGAGTTTTTGATGTTAGTAATCCTGCTTTGCTGAATGTTTATTCGCTTGATTTCGATAACGATTTTGATTTAATTTTTAATCACTTGAATATCAATTTAAAGCTTTGTTTTACACATTTTTTTTGTTAATTTTTTAAAAGGCTATAAAATTTCTGGACATACGATTCAACCATAATTCTATGTTCAGAAAAACTTTTGAACTGAACAGTGAAAAACAAATTCTGATCATAATATTTGTTAAAGGAAATGAATATTTGTTTCTGATTGTTTGCACATAATTTAGAATTATAAAAATTCAATTCTTTTATTAGAGAAACTAAAAACGTTAAAATATTCATTACTTTGAAGGGTGAGTTTCCCAGGTGCTTAAAAAATGAAAGCTTTCTGAATATTTGCTTCATTTTTAATACTTCTACAATAAAATTTTTATTTAAAGAATTTGGGAAACAAAATCTGCACTTTGGAATTCTTTTCAATTTATATTTTTATACAGTATTTAATTTTAGATTATAATCATGTAAAAAAGTCTGTTTTATTTATCTTATTCAGTTCTTCGTGTTTTAATTTTATTTAAATTTTATTTCATATCCAGTATAATGATAAAATTAAATAATTTAAATGAATAGGAAGATAGTAAATGGGAAATGTAATTAAAAAAAGAAAGATTATGATTTTTTTCAATTGTTAATTTACAACTATAAAAAATACACTATTGAATTTCTAAAATTATTTAGTATAAAAAACGTAATGTAGCACATTATCTGTTAAGTTAATATAATCCCAGCTTTCTCTGCTTTTAATTTTATTTTTGTATAAATAGTTAGCGTTAAAAAAGTAAATTTCAATTCCTTAAGGTTTGTTTTCAGAAACAGTTTTTTTTTTCTCCAAGAAACAGTATCCAATTAAAAATCCATTCGAATAGATAAAGAATTAATTAAATATAGATTTGAATTTAATTAAATTGATTTAGAATAAGATTTTTATCCCTTTAAAAGCAGATAAAGATTTAATTCTCTCCTTAATAGTGAGTTTTATTGCAATCTGATTCTTTTTTTTTAACATCAGTTAATTCATTTAAGGATAAAAAATTTATTCATTTCTCTAGGTTTTAGTTTACTTTAGAAATGAAATTTATTTGATGAATTTCGGATTAATCTTATTGAACGAAATTGTAGTCATTAAATATTACTTTCCATTTTTTTCGTCATTACTTAAATTTTTCCTCTATTTACTTTCGTAAAAATTTATTGAGAAATAGATTTAAAAATACGTTTTTATTAAAAATACGAGAAATATTAATAAATCTTGTTTTTTTCAACCAAAATTGTTATTGTTAAAAAAAGAGGATATAGTGATGAATAATAGTTTCGATTTATCAATGAAACAATTTTATTTCCACAGTTTTTAAAAGCGAATAAGTAATTGTATATCATTAAAGCATAAATTATAATTATAGCATTAATTATAATTATTCAAAATATGTTACAGATACTTCTTAGAATAACTGTAAAAATAGAGGGGTAGTTTTTTTTGACGTCACACGCTTTTTCTCCAAATGTTAACTTTCGAAATAATACTTGTATTTGAAGTCGATAATTACTTGAATCAGTTGTCTAAAATTCATTGTTTCACCTTTTATGACCATACGTCCAGATTCCGTTTACGCCCTTTTACGTCCAGATTCATAAAAACTATTTTCTCCGTTTTTGTGGTGTCACAGCTTTTATTCACTACAGAAAAAGAAACAGTGCTGATTTTTAAAAACTGAACAACTCTATTCACTTAAGTGAATATGATTTAAAATGTATATTAGAGTTACAAAATCTGTTTTAAAAATTGTGTTTTGTTATTATATGTTATTTTTTATAAAATTTGAAATTATGTTATGTTTTTAAAAAAATAGCTTTTTTGTCCTAAAAATAAATATTTTTTTTTCTTCATTAGACTGAATGTATGGTGTTCGTATTGCAAAAATGAATTAAGACTAGTATGGAAGCTAAGAATTTACTGCATGAGACAACCTAAACTAAATGAAACAAAATATGCATTTCAACTTATTGTTCCCAAAAAGACAGCTTTCGGCTAGTAAAGAAATCACACTGAATCGATAGTGTTCTCATTGCAAAAATGAATTAAGTCTAGTATGATAACTTAGCATTTACTTTATGAGACCACCAAGGGTAAATGAAAGAAAATAGGTATTTCAACATATTGTTCCTAATAAGACAGCTTTGAACTAGTTAGAATAGCACACTGAATATATTATATTTATCTTACAAAAATGAATTACGACAGCTATGAAACAACATCAGAAACAAGTTTAAAACCTATACGCATTGTAATTTTATTTGCTTCAAAATTTAAAAAAATCATTAGAGAGTTAAATGCGTCAAACAAGAAATTTAAATTATTTAAAACTATAATAATTAAAAATTAGTCCCTAGAGTGATTTCATGCCGAAAATATATTATTTTCATTCTCATTAGACAAATAAACTGGTTTTGATGACTTTACGTTTGTCTTTGATCTACTCTTTTTTTGCGAACCATAAATAAAAATTTAGAAACATTTTTTTTCTATCTCATTTAAACTTTAATTTATTTCTGATCCGATTTTTACTTACAGAGACTCAAACTAATTGCCCAAAATTCTCACCTTAACATTGTTAATTAACTGGTGCAAATGATATTTTAAGTTGCCAAAACAGATGCAAAAAAGCACTTTCGATGATTAGACATGATTTTTTGTTGTTGACAGATTTGGTTTTCTGACCCCTATGTATAGGGGGTAGCCGCAATCTAAGAAGGTCTCAAAAGTTTTGTCAGGGAAGCAGTCAAAACTTACGACCTTTTAGTCGTGCGTTTCCGTGTTGTTGTTGTTGTCGTGTCTATGCCAGTGCAAAGATTAGAGTCCTCCAAAAGTCTTGATAACAAGGTTTGCAAGTTCTGGAGCCTATGGAGAATTTCGATGGGAGGTGCTCCAAGTTGAAAGAGGGAGCCGATAATGGCCTGGCAGTCAAAAACATGGTCTGGAGTTGGTTGCAAATGAGGACTGTACTTGCACGTGGGATAGAATTTGCAAGTACTGTCCTCATTTGCAACTAACTCCAGGATCCAGCTCCCGCGGACCAAAAGGCAGAAGTCCAACCTTTCCGGGGGCAATGGCACCCCTCTTCTATGAATAGTGCAATATATAGTACGTTTCCGTATTTCACCATATTGAAAATATTTCTTAAGTGATCTGAATTTTTTCCCCACATAATTATAAATAATGATAATAATAATAATTTCATGTAAAATTTGCAATCAAAAAAATATTTTTAATAATTATAATTGCTCTACATATTAGTAATCAAGAAAATTTCGAATTGCAAGGTATACAAACTTTTACATCATTTTAAAGAATCTTTCTTTAAATAGCAAAATATAAGTTTGAGCATAATAGGTCAATAGCTTCTAAGATATCAAAGAAGATTTTTCTTGAAAAAGTCATACGTTTTGATTGATTTCACGAGAGCTATTCGATTGATTGCGCGATTAGACTTGCATTATGCACTAATTTTACATTATGGGCTAATTTATACAAGTTGATATTATCTATAATTTCGAAATTTTACTTTATTTATCCCGAATTCATATTACTGCTTCACTTTTCTATTTGTATGTGTGTTCAAATCGAATTCCTAGCGTGAAAATTTCAAACTATTAAATAACAATAAACGTATAAAATAAATAAGTGAGTAAACAATCAGTAAAACTTTTCTTTTACTTAACTAACAGACTGCTTGCAGAATCTCTTAAATTTCTTCAGAACCACCCCAAGACAACATCAATGATAACCATACATATTTTTTTTAACTTTGAAATAAGTAGGTGCAATGGTGAGAAAAATAATTTGAAATCAAATTTTCTAAGCAAAGAATAAAATATGAAAGTATAGATTTTTCAAAAAAAAAATTCTTTTTCCTTCTTTGATTGATTAGCTGATCAATCAATTTTAATTTTTTAACAGAATTATTTGCCGAGCATTGTCGAAAGCTACATTTTTGTTCCTCAGTATTGCTTTTTGTAAAAAAAAAAAAAATCTTCACCAAACCCTATTAGATGAAAAAAAAATCTTTATAAGTTGTGACGAAAAGTAAAATTTGAAACATTTTTTTCTTACTTCTCTGTGTTACATACCATTATTAGAAAATATTCAATTTTATGTCTTTTTATTTTTTACCTTCAACTACGGCTAATTTGAATGTATATGTGCTTACTACTAGAATTCTGCAACTATTTTTTTCTCGCAGTGTCAGAAAAAAACATATTTGAGAAACTTATTTTTCCAATAAATTGTTTAACTTATTTTTTTTCTTCAGTTAAGCTCCTCATTTACCATTTTGTTTTAGAAGGCACATGGTAATTTTAGGTAATTTTATGTTATTTTTTTATAATGGACGGGATTATGCCGCGTGTAAGGAAGATTAACGAACGAAAAAGTTTTAAGAGGATTTAAACTTTTTTCCCTTTCTAGCTTTGGTTTTTAAGTTTGCTATGATAATCTTTTTTCTTCATCCCAAACGATAAACTTTTTTTTCGTCTTTTTAAAAAAAGGCTTATAATTTTTGTCAATACGAATATATTATAATAAAAACGTGCATTACAAATTCTTTTTACAAACGAATAAAAATTTCTTTACTTTTTCCAAAAGTTCGTATCCAAAAATTTGGATACGAACTTTTATCTATTCGTTATCCAAACGAATAGATAAAACTCACTACCCTGAATTTATATTTGTATCATAAATATTTTAGCAGTAAAAACCAGAGAAATTGCTGGATTGTTAAATACTAAACTAGAAATACTATACTATATACTATATGAGAAATAGTAGAGAAACCCTGATATTGTTGGTCACCATCAGTAAAAATTCAATAGAAGCTATAAGAGTATTTACAGTAAATAATTTATTTAACTCTTATTTAACGGTATTTACTTGCAATTTTCAATTATCAACCCTAATATTATTCCCAGTTATTTATAATTTTTCTATTATTATTCAAAATTAAAGGCCTAAAACTAAACTTATGTTAAAATGGAACCTAATAAAAAGTGAACTTATTTAAAAGTGAACAGAGAAAAAGTAAGTTTATTTACTTTTAATTATGTAAAGACTTGAGAAAAAAAAACCTGATGCAATTATTATTTTTATGACTCATCACGATGATTTACATACTATGTATTTTTTATTACAAAAATTTTTACTTATTCATCAGTACTGATATGAATTAAATGATATGATGATATGAATAAGGAAAATAATCATGTGTGAAATAAACAAAATATACATAATCATAATTATATAAATAAAAAATGACTTTGTATGAAGTATATTTACAAAACAATTAAGTATATAGAATGGTTACCATAGTGACGGGTAATATGAATTGACCTCAGTTATTAGAGATGTTGAGCATTCCTACATTCACGTATGTATATTTTGCGCAGGCGCAGTTATTAAAGAATGACTTTAATTCTCCACTGAAAATGGGCAGAGAATGTTTACGAGAAAGTGATTATTATACGAAACAATCTCTATTATACGAAATACGTTATTGAATAACACAGAAATAAGTTCCTGTTTGAAGAGAGAAACAAAGCAATTGGCTTTCGACTTTTAAGTATTTTTCTTGAGCATATACATTTTAATAAAAAAAAACTTTGGATTTTTTAAACAATTTATTAAAAATAATTTGCGTTGAATACAATTGAATATTTATTTTAAAACACAAATGAGATCATACTCATGAATAAAATAAACTTATAGATTGTATTCTTGATATGGCTCAAATAATGACAAAGAAACATTTTTAAAAAGATGAATAGGATATCCTTGAGGATTTTAAAACAAACAAGACCTTTCCAAGGACATGTCGAATCTTTGACAGAGTCATTGAAATGTAAATTATGTTGCGCCTCTGTGTGATACAAATCCATGTTTATGAAAACAAACTAAGCGAATTTTGATCTACATACATTTCGTTTATTCTTTCAAGTAACTGTGCATAAATGCAAATATTTGTATATCTAAATAAGGAATCTTACACATACGCTTACTGATAAAAGAATTCAGTTCCTTGTGTTATTATCGATTTTAATTATTTATTTTTTCCGGAATGCTGCACAACTTAACTTGTTTATTTATTGTCATTTTTCTTTATTTTTTTGACAAGGAAATTTAGTCTCTCCCGAAAGGCAGAGTTATCTGGAAATGTTAAGTTGACTTTGTGCGTTAACAGGGGAAAAAATGATCGCTTTGTTATATAATAAAAAGAAAAGTATTTACTTTTTAATAAATATCGAAATTAAAATCTAACGTTTAGATAAACATATTTTTGTAACGAAGTGAAATTTATATTAAGTCAAAATGAAAATAGAGTTTCATCGAAATAATGTTAAGGCTATTTAAAAAGTATTGATGGTATGAAAAATGCATTAAATGAGATTGAAAAACTAACAGCATAGTTTTTTTTTCTGTAGGTAATCACGTTTAAAACCACACGATTTAAGATGAATAAAATTACCTCATTATATTTTTATTACAATAACAAACTCATTCATTGAGACATTTTCATTTTTTCACGTACATTGCTAAATCTAGTGCAAAGAAATTTTATTCTCTCATTGGGCTAATTCTACGACACGAAGCTTTTCGAACTCATTCCGAGTTCTTACAAATTTTTAGAAGTTTTTCGTATAAGTTTATTGGCTGATAATCGTTTAACGATTGAATTATCAATTAATTCAATTGACACTCCTGGTGTAACTATTTTTTATTAAATAATAATTCTTTATCAATTTTAAATAATTTTTTCAGAGACTTAAACTAAAACAAAAAAGCTAAAATCTTAAAGAATAAAAAAATATAATTCACGATATTTACAAACTTGGGAAATCTACCCCACTGAATGTGGTTTGATTGGAATATTTTAATTGCATCTATAAAATTGTCAATTTAATTTTTTTAATGTGTATTTAACATGATCTTTTATTTTTTCTACGAGTGACAAAAATTATTGTCAGATGAACTGAAGAAGAATAATTTTTTTATTAAAATAAAAAGTTTATTTTCAAATTTAACTCTACCACAAATCATTTATTTATAACAAAAATAGAAGAAAATAATATCTTCTCGCTTCTTTTAAGAATAAAATGGATTAAACTTTTCATTTTGCTTTCGAACGCCACCATCCGAACAGTTTACAGCGGGCTCCAAAAAGCTCCATGTCACGGAACTGACCCTTACATTCATTTCCCCCCTTTTTTTTTATTCTTCCGCAAAACAATTTTCACTCATCTATATTTAGTTTCATAAATTTCTGTGTCGTACGAAAAAAAATTGAAATCAGATATTTGGCTTTTGAAACATAATTATTTCATTTCGTAAAGATACGCATTTTTAAAACTATTTTTTTAAAAAAGAATCTTAACAAGCTGCTTGCATGCATGGAATCAAATGTTAGGAATATTTCATAAATTTACGTTACAATCCGTACGTTCCCGTACGTAAGATTTTCAGTACTCACATACACTTCTAAAGTGCATATGCGCATTTTTGAGAGAAGTGCGCAAGCGCTCATGCATACCTATGTGGATAAAGAAAGCGATATTGAAAAAAAAAAAAACTCATTCAGTAAAAAGCGCTAACGTAATGAGTGGAATGAAATCACGAAATGAACTTTAAAAGTGTTTTTTTCCACATTTTTATTTTATTGTACTGATGAAAATATTACAGAAGAATTATTTCTTAAGGGGTCACAGTTAAAAATTTCCAAAACATCGAAAAAAAATTTATTGCTTATAATAAAACTTCAAACTATTTCAAATGCACTGAAAAAAAATCATCTCTCTATCGGCAGTTTTAAAAAGGTTATGAATGATTTTAGATTGTTCTAATACTGAAACTTGATCAGCAGACAGACTTCAAAGTGCTTTTTCCCATAGATGAAAATTTTGTGTTTTAATCTTAAGTAAATCCCTAAGGAATTTTTTGTTATTTAAGATAAAGTTTTGAAGTAAACTTTTTTATCTTAAGTAGTTCGTTAGGTTGTCTAAAATAATAATTTAAGTTTTCATTTGTACTTTAGTATTTAAAGCATTTGGGAATATTTAAAGATAAAAAACTTAATTTAAAGGTGATTATTTAAGTTTATTTCTTATGATATAAACAATGCCATGGTGCAGCATACTTTTACACCAATTATTAGTGAAGGAGCTTTCCTTTTTCGAGTATTAGCTCATATATATTTAACAATACTCAAATTCTGTCTCAGGAGATAGAGAGTTCGCCTTCCAATGCGGCGAACCGGGTTCGAAACCCAGTCGATACGAATTCCGTATCCAGCTTGCACCGACCACAATGCTGACGTGAAATATCCTCAGTGGTAGATGGATCATGGGTTAGAGTCCCCTTGCCATCAGGTTAACCTTAGGAGTGTCTTCTCGTAGTCTTCCTGTCCAAGTAACGCAAATGTGGATTATCTCCACCAAAAAGACCTCCACGAAAGCATTTCTCCCAATACTCGATCCAGGAGTTCCCTCGTCTTCTGGATTGGGTTCAAAATTACAAAGCTACGGAGTTATAGAATAAAATTCTGTCTCAAGAGGTGCGTGAGAAAGAAGTACAGCACATAATGGATTCTATTTTATTCCACGACAGAGAAGGAAATAATTTTCTAAACTTTCTCGAACTCGTAGTTTCCAAGACGAGTTTCCTTGTCTTTTGAGTTGGGTTCAAAATGCAAAATTATAAGTAATTATTGAATAAATATTAAACTCAGAATTGGGTTGACTGTTCAACGGTGGTTATAAATTAAATAAAACTTACGTAAGGAAGAGAACGGAATAATACGTAAAATTGCCAAAGCTCCTTACCGTGTTAAACGTTACCTAAACTGCAAGCTCTGTCGCCTTGGAGAGGACATGGACTTACCCCATATTTCCGTCTGTCCTGCGCTCATCTCCACTACTGTGTGTGGACGCTACTGGGAAGCTAGGGCCCGTATGGGCTAAGCATATCACTATGCATTCAATTCTATTTATCTCTTTTTGCCTTGTTTTTCCTGTTATTTTATCCTTTTTGTTCCTTTAAATTGGCCTGCCATAGGAAATATATAAAAAAAAAAACGTTTACACTCACGTGCTTAAAAAACCAAAAATGCATTTTTTAAATTTTTAATAATGTTACGAAATAAACAAAGAAGAAATATTTAATTTACTAGGTTAGTTCGTTATACTAATATATTTAGTGAATATTGCCACGTCAGACCATAAAATATTTCGTTCGAGATCATGAATACAAATATCTACTTTCATTTAATTTATTTGTTTAATTAATAAATAAATTAAGATGTATGTAAAATTTAATCAAGATACATCTAAAATCTAAATAAGTATATATATATATATATATGTATTTTGAAATTTATAGAAGTTGAAATTATGTTATAGAAATAGTAAAAATGAGTTATGTGACAAAAAATGATAGGAAACCCTGAAGCAGAAGGAAATTAAAATGATTCTGAAGTGTTAAACGATAAATAAAACGTGAAATTTTCCACACTTTAAACCAAGAAATAAAGACTGAAGACTATAAAATCTTAATATAATTCTTATTCTCTGTGCCAAATAAATAAAATTTATTTTTGCACGATCGTGAAATTTCAGTTGACTCAGCAGTTTCCAAAACTTCTTCTGCTACAGCTGAGAAATTTGATCCTTATACTTGTTGACAGTTTCGCTGGATGGAGAGAATGGATATTCCGTGCATGTCGGCAGTACTGACAATTGATATGTGTTTATCATACATCAAAAACATATCAAATTTTGTGGAGAAACAAAAACTCAACATGTTTTTGAAGTTTGGAAGCAATTTGATATCTGATATACGGTCTTCCAGTGAGTTTTTATTGGATTGAACTAATAAATCATTGGAATAGTTAATTGTTTTCAAGGAACTTTTTGTAACGACGTAAGTCAATCTAGCATTTTTGTATAATACATAATAGATTTTGTCCTTGCTCGCTCCCGCTCACCGCATCAGTGATTGTTTTTTGTCAATTCTGCTACCAATTTGTAATTCTTTTTCAAAATTAAGTTAGATTTCTGAATCAAAATTAAAAAAATGAATTATTTCAAAGATTCTAATGTTTGTTGGTCGCTGAACAAATAGATTTTATGGGGAGAAAGTTTAAACCCAATAATTTTTCTCAGCTAGCAATGTATCGTCATCCACGAACTTTCAGTTACAATAATTGAATTCGAAGTTCAATTATTATAAAACAGTAATCAAGTTTGCTCCTTTTGAAATGTTGTAGTATTATAAAATTAATAGGTAATATAAGGTTATATAACAGATATAGTAATAGAATAATTTAATAGAATTGTAAAAATCATAAAAATCAAACATTACGTAGAGTTGTGCAACTTTAGTTTTGAATAACGTTGCTACCTTGTCTTTTAATAAAAATCAAGCAGAAATAACTGAAATGGAGAAAGAAATACAATGAATATATACACCGAAGAGTGATTACATTTTGACAACCCTGCTAATAACATCTAGGACCACCTTTAGCCCTCAAAACTGCTAGCACCCGCCGTGGCATTGATTCCACAAGGTGCTGATAGGTAGTCTGAGGTATCTGGTACCAAGCGCTCGCCAACTGGTCCTGCTATTCCCTCATATTGCGAGGGGTTAGCGTGGCAGTACGAATTTGGTTTTCCAAGTAGGACCGCAAATGCTCTATTGGATTAAGGTCAGGTGAATGTGGGGGCCAAGACATGACGTGAAAGTCAATGGAATGTTCCTCGAAAAAATCCATGACGATTCGACCCTTATGACATGGTGCATTATCCTGTTGGTAAACCCACCCCCCCCAGGAAAAACTGTAACCATGAATGGGTGAACTATGTAGCCTACAGACGTCAGGGGTTGTTCTATGAGGATTATGGGTTCTAATGTGTACCATGAAAACATTGTTCCGGTCCGAGAAACCATGAAAACCTGGGCGAGCCCATTGTTATAGATGGAGGGCGGTCATAATGTAATGACTCTTCGGTGTAGTTTTACCGTCAATACGAAGTAAATAAATAATTCACTTGTAAACATCGTAATGAGATGTAATGTACGGTACTAAAGGTGATGCTCTTGTTTTGATGGCTGCTAAAGATTTTTGGATCTTCTTTCTTAATTAAGGATTCCATAGTATGATAATGCACTCCAATAAGATCGTGGTTCTAATAATGAGAAATTATAGTTGACTGTTTATTCTAGATTAGCTCTGCTACATCACTATGCTACTAATACCTTAGCTACATTTCTACACTATCTGGCATGAAGTAACTACCTGAAAGGCAATAATCATGACCTCCATGGTGTTTTATAAAAACGAAAGTCAAAAAAGTTTACAATTTTTAAATAGGTTACGCTCATTATGCAAGGAATTCAAATATTAACTCACTTTATCGCTAATAATACGGTAATATGTGCCCCACATCAGATCTAAACAAAACTCAGAACAGACAGCAAAAGAAACAGAATAAAATGACAGTTTTCTGTAGAAAAATTTTTTAATCAGAAGAATGCCATCTAATTTACAACCTATTACTTCTTCTCTGGATGGCTAAATGCTCTTGAACTTATATCGTTATTCCAGGTATTTCTAGATAAAATTTAATTCTAGGAAATGTTTGTCATGAATGTTCTTCACACGTCGCAAATTTAAATACTTTGCAGTGTATTTTTTTTTTCAATTTTAATTCGAAAAGGTATTTTCTATTAATTAATTAAGAATAATCATAAATTAAATACTGTCAGACTTTGTGCAAACTGTTAATTATTAGACAACTAACATTATAATAGTTAAAAACAAAAAATTATGCATGATTTGTTATCTCAATTGATAAGACTTTAAAGTATAACCTACCTTCTTGCCCAGGATAACTAGAACTTCTTCAACCGAGCAGACTTTCCAGCCTCCGATTTTGCGACTTTAAAAAATTTGAAACTGCTAGTAACTTGAACTCGCAATTTTTCAAGAACGATGATGTTTACATTGCCAGTTCTTGGTAACCATTAGTTCGTTATGTTGACAACTCAAATCAGTTGATACCGAGCTTTTAAAAAATACCCCTAGATGGCTAGACGCAAAAATTGAAAAAATGACAGTTTGCACAAAGTCACCCCTCGTTGCACAAAGTCACCCCATCTGACGGTACTTAATTAGAAACTTAAATATAAGAATATTTAGAACTTCTTTATGCTTCTAAAAAAATCCGAATTGTTACCGTTATTCTAGATATCGCTAGATGAAATTTTACTACAAGGAATGTTTCTCATAAAAACACTTCCCGTAACTCAAAATTACCCATTTCATTAAATTTTAATTCGAACAGTATTATCCATGAATCAATTACGAGTAACCATAGAGGAAATATTTAATGAGAAATTTAAATATAACAACATTTAGCACTTCTTTCTGATGCTTCTAAAAATTCCAAATTGTTTTCGCTATTCCAGATATCACTAGAGGAAATTTAATTCCAGGAAACGTTTTTCATTAAGACTCTTCATATGACGCAAAGTTGCTCATTTCACAGTATATTTTCATTACATTTTAATTCGAACAGTATTATCCATGAATTAATAACGAGTAGCCATAGAGGAAATATTTAATGAGAAATTTAAATATAACAACATTTAGCACTTCTTTCTGATGCTTCTAAAAAATTTCAAATTGTTTTCGTTATTCCAGATATCACTAGAGGAAATTTAATTCCAGGAAACGTTTTTTATTAAGNGAATGTTTCACATAAAAACACTTCCCGTAACGCAAAATTACCCATTTCATTAAATTTTAATTCGAACAGTATTATCTATGAATCAATTACGAGTAACCATAGAGGAAATATTTAATAAGAAATTTAAATATAACAACATTTAGCACTTCTTTCTGATGCTTCTAAAAAATTCCAAATTGTTTTCACTATTCCAGATATCACTAGAGGAAATTTAATTCCAGGAAACGTTTTTTATAAAGACTCTTCATATGACGCAAAGTTCCTCATTTCACAGTATGCTTTTATTAAATTTTAATTCGAACAGTATTATCTGTGAATTAATTACGAGTAACCATTGATGAAATATTTAATGAGAAATTTAAATCTAACAACATTTAGCACTTCTTTCTTATTCTTCTAAAATATTCCGAATTGTTTTCGTTGTTCTAGATACCACTGGAGAAAATGTAATTCCTGGAAACGTTTTTAATAAAGACTCTTCGTATGACGCAAAATTGCCCACTTCAAAGAATATTTTTATTAAATTTTAATTCGAACAATATTATCTATGAATTAATTACAAATAAATATAGATGAAATATTTAATAAAAAAAATATATAACAACATTTAGCACTTTTCTCCTGTTTCTAAAAAAAAATCATAGTTCAATAAAATATTACACTTCCACTTTCTAATTTTTTATCTACTAAGCAAGAAAAAAATTCAACTGATTTTAATTTTCATTTAATATTTCCATTTATTTCGTTTTCTTTAATGATATTTCTAAATGTTCTCTGTAATTTAAAAATAATTCATCTCAGAAGTAATTGAAAATGCACACGTATAAAAAATTACTTTTTTTTACCAATCATTAAAAATATGTTCTATGCGTAAATCATTTTTTAAAAACTTTACTTTTACTGATCTTCAAGTATTTTCACTTCAAACAGAATCAGTTTTTTTAGAAAGCACTGGAATCTGTTTAATATGTTCCTAGTTTTAAAAAAATCAAGCAAAGTAATTATTTTTAAACCAATTATTGAAAAAAGTGTAATTATCAATAGATTGCTTTATTTTTATTCAACCCACATACATCCAAAGTATGCAGAAAAATATTTTAATCTCTAAAAAATATATTTTTTCCTTTTAAAAAAAGTAATTTTGTTTATTATTTCCTTGCTTATTTTTTCAAAATAATTTTACATTTTAAATAACAGAATTTCATTGCATGTAATCAAAACTTTTTCTATGCAATTAATAGGTATTAAAATGTAAACGACGTTATCGCCGTCAGTTTATTGTTAATGTAAAAAAAATACATAGATAAGAAAATTGAAAAAAATGCATAAATTATACTTAAATGAAACCTTTTTTAGTCAAAATGAAATAGAAATAAATGGTAAAATGTTTTACTTGATAAAGCTAACCAATTTTCTTTGAAATCAATTCTTAAAAAAAGAAATATAAGTAAGACGGAAGTTTCTAGTACTTAACTTCGACGAATATGGCTCAAAATACCTTCTGAAATTCAATCCATTTTAAAAAGATTTTATCTCTTGTGATTTTTATTTATTCTAGACAATGAAGATACACTTTTATTTCTAGCTACACCTCCATCAAATGATAATGATATTTATAGATACAGCACTGCGTATTTATAAACTTTATCGATATTTATCGATTAATTTGTTTTTCAAAATTGACTGAGATAATTATTTGATTAGTGTTCCCTACTTATTTTTAGTATGCAAATTCTTGAATATTTTCAGATCAATGTAAACAAATTCAATATAATAATAATAATATGTGAGATATCACTCTTTCTTTTTACATTAATAAATTACAGTCTCTATATGCTATTTTGTAATAAAATAAGAAAAGCAATATTGGATTGCGCTTCTTCTATGTAGTCAATATCAGACATTGCATTTATGAAAAGAAGATGATTTTATTTTCATTGACATTCTTAATAATTAGAGTTCCTATTATTTACATTATTAAGTGTTAAGAGGACACATACGATAGGAGAAACTTTTTGTCGTAAATTCTTTTTCTACTATTTCATTCTTCATTACTATTTTGAAATTTGAAGTATAAAAAAAATTGAGTTCAGACAAACCTAGAGAAAGCTATGGAGTTTTGAATACTGAAAAGAAATTTTTAAAATATTGAAATTAAAATAAATAATGAGAAGGTAATTTAAGATTAAGTAATGGAAAGGTTCCAAGAATTTGTTTGCAATTTGATATTTTGAATTTTTTTTCCAGCAATTGAAATTTTATGACATACTCTATGTTTGCCTGAACTCACTTTTTCTGTTTTTTAAATTTTAAATTAATAATGGTGATGAAAGGAAGTTTGCGATGAAAAGTTTCTTCCGTGATATGGAGTCCTCTTAAGGCATTGAACTACCAATATGTTTCATAACTTTAACTGAGAAATTTATTTTGTTTATTATCATTTTCCTTAATATAAAAGAGCTCCATCCTCTACTTTTCTTATAACCATCGTTAAACAGCCGAGGTTTAAAATTCAACTCTGTACCTTTGTAATTTTGAACCAACTTTTGGTTGAACTGAGAACTTTTTGGTGAAACTAACCCGCATTTGCGCAACATGAAGAGGAAAATCACGAAAACCTTCAACGGTAAGTCTGTCAGAAAGGGGACTCTAAACCATTATCAGTCTACCACTGAGGATATTTTACATCAGCACTGTAGTCGGTGCGTGCAGGGTGAGTTTGTATCGATCAGCCATCACTGGGATTCTAACTCGGTTCAACTCTTAGAAAGAAATATCACTCGTCAACTCCCGGAGTTGCTTTGGTCTTTCATTTGAAATCGATTTGCTGCTCTTTTCTAAATTTTTCTGCTCCACACTTTAGTTTTCATACTTTACTATACACTTTATACTTTATATTACTCGTATAATAAACAAGAATTTAAGTCTCTGTTTATCTCAAAGTATAAAAATTCAAATATTTAATGAATTAAACACAAGTGCATTTTCCTACCATTACTTTGCAATTATATTAATTGAATTGGTAATGTCTTACTATCAAACATATTGCTGTTATTAAAAATTTATTTTAATTTACTGTGATTAGTTTTTCCTTCACATCGAAAATCTGAAACCTTATAAATAATTTAATTTCATTATAATTAATTTAATTTCATTATAATTAATTCTTTGTTTTGCCTTTTTCTTACGGCTGGTATAATATGTGGATAACATGTTCTGGTACAACATGGTAAACCGTAAGTAAAGGTTTAAACAGAGGGAGAGGTCTTTGCTTATTTTTAGTCACTTTGCTTATTTTTAGAATTATATATTTCTTTCAGATAAGTATACTTAGCTGAAAAAATATATATAATTCCTCCGAATTTAACTAAACTGAATAAAATAGCACTCAAAACTAAATATAATATTACTCATACACTTATGACCACATCGGAACTATTTCGACATCAGAAAGTATTTTTTTTCTTTCTAAAAAGTTTGAAAAGATTCATATTGTTTCATCTAAAAGAACTTTATGAGAGATAAAAGAGCAAAATATGAGAAAATGACTATGCAAACTATCTTATTTTTCCTAAGTGAGATATCTTGCTTATTTCCAGACTTAAACTTGAGTTGCTGCAAAAACGTACATTTGCCTTGCTAATAGCTTCCGCTGGACAGAGCTAAGAGGCACAAAACTGCCTGACACTGAGGAAGAAATATGATCGAATTTACCAGAATATGGTACAATTTACCATGTTTTTAGCTGTATGGGAGCGCAAAAAAGTTCAGTAATTTTTACTTAAGTGCTTTGGTAATGATTTTGGTAACGTTAGCAATAAAATATAGTTTTACTATTTATAATTAAACTTAGTAAATGTAGTAAACTTTGGTTATTTTATAATTATTAGAGCGTGGCATAAAAAAATATTAAATAAAATTTATTTTTCAGTTTTGTATTTTTTGATTTAGTGATTAAAAATTTGATATAGTGATGGCAATAACAATGACTTTTTCTAAACATCGAGCGATACAAATTATATAGCAATCGAATTGTTTTCGATGCTTTATCCCCTGAACCAGGTAGTGGCAAAGATATGAAATCTTTTCTTCAAATGAATAAAAAGAGAAATGGCAGAAACTGAACATAAGGCAATATTAATTACTATGAAAACATCATTTTATATTCAAACAAAGAACAATCAAAGGAAAGGGTCTTGCAAAAACAGTAATATTGATAAATAAAATGAATAAAGCTACTCAAATGTGTGGAGACTAATATAGGTTATTATACCCTTCTAGTTAACTGCCAAAGTTGTACAGCACTGATATCAATTCATTATACTGCAATCTTAACCGTATGAAAGATGCAATTTTTAATTGGTCATGGGGCTGAATCTAAGGAAAAAGATACTTGCATGATCGTTTGAAGACTAACTTAGTTTATCCCTTCCCCTCTAGATTACTATCAAAATTCTATAGCACTCATGCCAAATCATTGCACAATAAGGTGGTGGTCATAGCGCTAGATTAAAAAAAAGCTACTCGAACGTCAAATTGAAAACTAATTTAGGTTTCTTTTTCTCTGTGGTTGACTGCGAAAGTTGAATACTGTTAAAAATCCATTTTATATACGATTCAAATAAAGAATTTCAAGATGACTTTTTGCAGCTTCATGCCATTTAAAAGTCCTTAACCAAGGAAGAATTACGGGACAGATATGTCACCGAATTTTGACCCATTTGAATTTTAGGAAATTGCATCAGCTCTAATTTTTCAATCCTTAAATATCTAGCAAAAGCATTTTGACCGCGTAAAATTAAGTCTACGCCAAAGTTAGACAACGAATTCTTTTACACAGATGCAATAAATGAAAAATTGTATTTTGAAAAGTCTAACATACTTAAAAATCACGTTTTTATACTAAAAGCATAAAACGTCTCATGTAGAAACTATATATTTTTAACATAATAAAGAAAATTAATATTAAAATTAGGCTGAAATATTTTGTAATTAATTTCAACACTGCTCTTAACTTTTATCAACGAAGGCACAGAATAAGGACATAAGCTAACATGGACATAAATGACTAGACATGCAGGAGGAGCTAAAGAGACACCAAAACTGTCTCTTGAGCAATATTATCTCACTAATATTGAAAGCACTTAACATTTTGAAGCATTGACGTGAGAAGTATTTTTGTTAATCTATTTATTGAAAATAAAAACTAAATGCAGCAAAATAAAATATAATAAGATTAATACATATATTAAGATTCTATTTCCTTATTTTTTACGAGCAATATATAGTAAAATTTCTTATTTTTAATACAAAATTTTATTAAATGTCTGCTTTAGAGTGAAATTTGAATGTCTAAACAGAAACGAGAAAATATGTTTTTCATTTGAAAAAAAAATGCTTCATAACAATATTCAATCTATACTTCCAACCTGGAAACAAGCATTTTCTACATCAAGAATAAAAGCAAGCAAAACATATCTCAACCTGTATACAAGAAGTGATCTGGAATGTTTGCAAACAATATCGGATGTCAATCCTTATGGGAAATGGAAGAAATCTAGTGACTGCTTTGTTTACCCATCAAGTTGAGAATTTTTATTGGATTTCATATCACTGTGAAACTAGTTCTGAATTCTTCAAGTGTTCGACATATTTATTACTTACAGTGTTTACTTTAATGTCAGTTTTAGTTTCACAAAATGTTAAAAGGCACTTGGAAGACATTAAAAAAAAGAGTATGTTTACTTTACTGGAGAAGTTATTTTCAATTTGCCGCATATACTTCAAATAACTAAAAATGTTATAGGGTAATATCTTTTGCTTCTTATTTTCCATGTGAACGAGGCATTATTTCCAAGAAAAACAATATGGGGGACTGATTTCAATCATCTGTAAGGATTGTGAAAATGTTGATTCTTTCACAAAATATAGAAAGCAAATAAATGTTGTAGCAGCATTTTCTAATTTACCTGTCATGCATGCTTTTCTCTAAACTGTTAGTTTTTCATTATCAAGAAATTCTCAAATCGTATTTTTTCAATTGATTTTAAGAATTCCCGTTGAAACAGAATCAATAAAATAATAAATTTATTCATTTCCATTTATCATAAAAATATAGTTGCTGTCATACTGTAATCGCATGATATGCTCATTAATAAAGCATCTTTGGCTGAAACGGAGTAACATTTGGAGTAACAATTGGCATATTTATTACTTAAACGTTTTTCTTTAAGGTCTGTTTTAATTTCGCAACTCACTGAAAAGCTCTCGAAGCACATTAAAATAAGATATGTTTATTTTACTAACAAAGATCTTTTAATTTTGACACAGATATATTAATTATCTAAATGGGCTATAAATTAATAATATTGTTTTTTTTCCTTGGAAAATATAAAATTTCTCCGAACGAAACATTCTTTTATGAAAACTGAAACAGTTACACCGAACTAACTTCAATATTAAATGTTTTCCATTTAATAAAATATAGATAAACTAAACTAAACTCAGTGGCATGAGAGCCTATAGAGGGCCAAGGCCTACTGTGCAAATCCCAGTTTTCTTGACCTTGGGCTCTGGGGTGTGGGAGTAGTTGTTCCGGTTAGGTGGTCAGCTGAACGCGAAACCCCCAGTGTTTAGTTCCCAAGCATGCTTGGTACTCATTTATCAACCCACAGATAGAATGAAAGGCTGAATAAATTATTGAAAACAAATAAAAATTATAAGAGTATTTTCTGATTTCATGCTTTCTAATGAATGTTTTCCTAAAAACAGTAACGTAATGTCGTAATAAACTATTAGTGAGGAACGTTATGAATATTTTGAAATTAAATTATTAATTAAGTTTTGGTAAATATGAAATTCCTGGCTCAAAGTTTGAGACTAAATATTATTATAGCAACTTGCCATCGATTATTTGATATGTTGTGAATCATTAGTATTACGAAGATGGTATACATCGTTAATCATAAAAAATCTAAGCCTAAGCCTTCCAATATTTTTCTCATCCTTCAATAAAAATAAAGAGCTTACAGGAATGATGCACAGCGCATTTTTTTAAACTTTCTTATAGCTTAAGAATAGTCTTCTTATTCCCTAAATCGAATCCAATGAATTTTTTCGTTTAGTTATTCATTAAAGGGTTGTACTAGACCTCGGAACGTTTTAGCATCCTTAAAAAGACTCCTAGATAATTAATGGATTCGAATATTTGTAGGTAGAGCAGCGGTTCACAGCAGAAAACTATTTCGCACTCTCAATTTAGTTAGTTCTGATTCAAAACATTTTAACTCTGACTTAATTTTTCCATTTGGTTCTTCAAAAGTATTAAGCTTTTCTTACTAACTATTTGATATCTTTTCTTCTGCAATGAAAGGGCTGAAATTTCAGTAGTTGAGAAAAGACGTATAGCAGAAAATTTGGGTTGCAAAGCAGATATTTTATCACCAATCTTCATATTTAGTGTTTATTATTTTATCCACTGGATGGCGTAATTATGTAATGTATAACTTTTATTAAGTAAGCTTCACTATTCATTCATCCTCCATCTACTTATATTTACTAATTATGTTTATTTAATAATAAACTCGTACTTTAAAAAGCAATCTGAACTTTTCACTGAATTATTAATGCTTAACTTATTGAGTAAGTAAATGGGTAATTGTGCACTATTGAAGAACAGTGAACATGCACAAGACAAAGGTAAGCAGTATTTGTGTATGTTTCCTTTTATTCATTTAAGTCCGGTTTTCCCACAATTTTGTGGCACTCTTTTATTAACTATTAAAATTTTGAATTATAAGTACACTGATTAGATCTTGTCACCTGGTTAAAAGATTTTTTAAAGTAGAAACCAAACTACACACAGAAATGAAAACTAATTCTGAAATTAGAGTTGATATTGAAAACTTCTTCTTTGTTATTCGTCTAATCTCAATTATATTGGATGTATGAATTAGTTCGCCTTCATCACGACATCGCGAAGTCGGATTAAATCGTTTTGCGTCAAGGCAACGCAACTGAGTAGATGGTGTGTAGCGGTTTCGCACGCTTTGCACTTTACACAAAACGTCGAATTTCTTAAGACTACATAAAAATCAAAGGGTCTTCAAGTTGCCTGAATTTAAACGTGCAAGGCAGTTAAGTCTGTTGCAAGTTAAGAAAAACCATTATCCGTATGGAGAGAGTTTGCATCTAAGTGCACATCAAGTGGATGCCAAGATTCCAGCAGTAACGAGCATCAACATTGCCATTTTTTGAATCGACGTTGCACAGCCTTCTTTTTGCTTGGTTTCTTAAATCGTGTAAAATGAGGAAAACAAAACTTATAGAACAATCAATTAACAAATAATAAGAATTAATAAAATTTGTATCTAAAAATCGTAATAAATTTACGATTTTCTGTTCGCATTTAAAGAAACTGATGAACGAAAAATAAATGTTGTTTCTTGCAAACGATTTTTTTTCTACACTACTATATTTTATGAAAAATACAAACTAATGTTTTTTTTTTATTTTTTTACACAATAACCGTCTTTCAACTCCTCTCTGTTTACTTCTGCTTTCAAACAAGTTTTGATCTTTCATACTCGTGCCAATCTTAGTTAGGATTTCTCAGATTTCGATATTGTGTGTGTGTTTTCGTTGTTTTTGTTTTTTTAGGCTTAAATATTAATTTGCACGACCACTGCCTGTTGCTTTTTTCTTTAATATTACTTTAACATATATTAAGGTCGATCTTTACGGAACACTATATTTTATGAAAAATACCGTAAAAACGATATTTTTCATAAAATAGTTTCATACAATTAAAATAGTTTCATAAAATAATGTATTAATATCGTCATTTTTAAATCACTGTGCCAACTTGTTTATTTTGTATTTTGTATCTTTCACTAACTACTGAAAGTTGTCTCTTCATCTATCTCTTTAAATTATCTCTATTGCTATATAATTACTTTGTGATGCGCTGGTTACAGGGTATAGATCAGTCCCCACCCAATGAAGGGACTCAGGTTTGAATCTCATATGTGGCTAGTATATATGAATTCTACTCCCAGTTCAAGAAGACCACAGAGCTGACGTAAAGTACCATGAGTGGTAGACGGATCATGGAGTAGAATCTCCTTGACATCCGGTTAACCATGGGAGGTTTTTATTTCTTCCTGTATCTTAAAGGTGGATTAGTTTCGTTAAAAAAGCTTTCCAATGAATGTTTGTCCCAATGCTTGATCTAGCAGTTCCTTTGTCTTCTGGTTAGGGTTCAAAATTACAAAGCTACAGAGGTGAACACTGATGGATGCAAACTCAGAACTAAATCGGGTGTTCAACGCCAATTATAAAATACAAAATAAATTATTTCTTTAACTTAAATTAAATCTGTAATTTGTTCATTATATTTCATCTGTTCCCTTAAAAAAGATTCTTTAGTACCCAGAACTATCTTATACAATATTTTAAGAAAAAAATGACAATGAAAATAGCTTAAATCCCATAGCATCAGACATTTCATTCCAGAAATTTTTATCAAAAGTAATATATATATCGGTTCTAAAATATATCGATTGTGAACTTAAAAACTATTGCAAGGTCAGTGAAGAAAAAAAGAAACTTATTTTGACAGCCGTGATGAATAGTATCTAACATCAGCCAACATTTCTGACTTTTCTTGCTTGATAGATATCGAACTATACTTTTTATTTTTTATTTTATATCGAACTAAAGAGCAAAGGAACTTTTTAAACCCATACAGTTTTTAGTTGAACCCGAAATATTTCTTTTATTGAACATCATTTCTTAATGGAATTTTATCAAGTAATATTTCAGTATCAGTTCTTTTATCTAAAAAAAAATGTGCCATTACGATATTCGATTTAATAATGTGTAATTATAATATTTTTGAAATCAAATAATTTTATCTCTAGAACTAATAAGCCTGAAAAAACAAATTAAATATAATTTAAATATAATCAATAGAACATATTTTAAGTAGAATGTTACTTACATCCAACCCAAATCATTTATTTTATTAAATATTAATTTTAATTTATTGCAAAATAATAATTAATTACAAATTAAATTAATACAAATTAATAAATAAATTAAAATCATAAAAAGTATAATAACAAAAGTAAATAAATAAATTGCAAAAGATTTTGAGGCCACGCTAAATATTTATTTCATTAATCAATGATTTGAAAATTTTTACGTACCATTACATGTAGTAAAAATTTGTAATTTAGGTCGTGCAACATTCACATCTTATTTTAGATGATAAAATTTTTAGATTTTACTAAGACAATAGTATATAAAATATATTTTAAAGAAACATGTTTTTTGCAGTATTAAAATTTTGCTAACTACAGTTATTTGTTCTTTAAGGTTAATTTTGAATATAATTTCAATGAAGTATTATCTTTCAAAAGATCTTTACAAGCCTAAAACAGAAACGATATTTTTTTACTTCATTATTTATTACTTTTTAGGTTGACATTTTTAAATTTAATTGAACTCATTACTAAAATAGATATTTAAAGAAACTCATGATGATGTTTATGTAATATGAAGCTGTTTTTCAAAAATCAAATGAAATCATTTTAAAGATTAAAGTTATAAAGATAAAAATAAACGCTTAAAAGATAAACTTTTTGACCCAAAGACTTGCATTTATTGAACATTAATTAAAAACTGCTAAGTGTCAAACTACTATAAATATCGAAACATAATTTCATAACAATTTCTAAGCACTCTAGAATTTACATCTCATTTGATAACTATGATTTATCTCAAA
Organism: Parasteatoda tepidariorum; assembly: GCF_043381705.1. Lineage (NCBI taxonomy): Eukaryota > Metazoa > Arthropoda > Arachnida > Araneae > Theridiidae > Parasteatoda > Parasteatoda tepidariorum. The sequence goes on from NC_092206.1 coordinate 23,178,176, forward strand.
ATTAACAAGAAACAAACTTTAACTTTCTGATATTATACAATATTTATTACATTTCTAGAATGATATAAGCTTTTTCAAATAAGATACATTTAAAACAAGGCATTTCAGTAAATACCTCTTTGCAAATCAATAGTACAACTAAACTCTCATCTCTTGCAAATTCATGCTAATATATGCTTTTGGGGGAGACAAATTAAGCAGGATATCATTCAAAGTAGATGGAATACTAGCGGTACCGTAGCAATCAAAATGCTTGTCCGCTAAAGCCGATGCCTGCGGCTAAATTTCACAGCTCTTGTAGCAACGAATCCGCATATGTTAAGGAACGTAGGCGTGTTATAGTTCTAAAGCAGATTAATCATGAAATTACATGAATAGATGTTAATAATCAACTTACATGATAATTAGAACACAAGTGTTAAACATACATTGAATAGATTAAATCAATATATGCCAATTTTAAATGAAGTGCTGATTCATTGCATGCATCAATCTTTAAATTTCCTTTTTTTACTGTAAATTGATACTGCTACTATTTAACTGTTTTTGGTTTAAACTATAATCTTATAGACATCAAGAGCTTCAGAAAAAAAAGTTAACGCTAAACATGATTTTGAAAATATTTTTTCTCAAATTAAGAATTTCTAAAATACAACATTTTTAAAGATTTAAATTTTCTGTTTTGAAGTTGAAAGTAAACCTATTTATTATTCTACAACAGTGGTTACCAACTTGCGGCCTGGTGGCCGCATCTGGGCCGCGAAGCCTTTTTTGTGGCCCACGAACTATAATATTTTAGTTGTCATTTTTTGAGGACAATTTTCGTAAAAAATCTATATTTTTGCTTCCAAGAAAATATTTATTCAATAACGAAAAAATCGTGTATGTTGCTCTTTTTCTATTTTTTTTCTTTGCATTTTGTGATTATAATTTAGCATGTGTGTATCAGAAATTTTCTCGATAAAATTCTCCGATTTAACTTTCTGAAACAACTCATTTTGGACGAAATTATTTACATTTGTATACTTCGTAGCCAGAACTTTTTTAATATGCAGTTAAATATTTTTAAAACTCTACTTCCTATTTTAATTTGTAATTCAATACTTTTGTTTTGTACAGCTTGAAAAAATTTTATAGTAATATTTTATATTCCTTCAAACATAAGACAATCCTATCTGAAATTTTGATAAAGTTACGGTCAGTCATTTGACAGGTGTTTTTAATTGCTGCCCCCGGCCGGAATTGTATAGAACATGCATGTTTTTACACATATTATAGAACAGTTGGAAACTCCTGTTCCATAACATGTGTAAAAACATGCCTGATCTATATTGTGTAAAAAAAAAATTAAAATAAGGTAAATGCAGTCAGTCCCTAATCGAAACTATTGATTCCGCCTTTGTATTTCCCAGAAAAAAAAAATTAAATATAAAATAAAAATATTTACGTATATATTTTTTATAACTAGTTTTAGATTACTCTAACTTTGAAAACTGACCTTAGTCATGCGGCCTACGCGGAAAATTTTGATATGTAACATTACGATACAAAACTATTTAGTAACACAATGCAGGAAGGCACAAGCTTGGCTGGCGTGTGAACGTCAAAGGGTAACTCTATCACCTTCGGATAAAAGCGGTAAACAAAAAAAAATAGTGCGTGGAGTCCCTCCGCGCGGAAGAAGTTAAACTTCGCAACCTGCGACGTTAANCAAAGATATTATGATAACTTTGCATCTTTCTCTTTGTAAAAATAAGTTAGACTCTTTCCGGTTATTAGCTTTAAAACTTTACGTAATTAACACATTATTTCCGTTCATAAACATAGTTCAAAAAAACTTTCTTGGCCATTATATTAAAAAAAAAAAGCCATTTTAAACTTATAAAAATGTTTTGCTAGTTGGTGAAAATGACACGATAAATACTTTATTTTAAAAAGTTCAGTTTTAACTTTAACTATTAAGAAAAATGAAGACATACATCGACACTTTTTTTATCTACATATTCTTTTATAACGATAAGTTAAGTTAAATTTAGAATCCCTGATTTTAAAATATGTCGTTAATAGCAATGATAGTTTGATAAATCATTAGGAAACATCAACNGTAGAAGAATCAGCAGTCGTAGAAGGATCACTAGTTCTATTCAACGACTCTTTTTCCTGCTCCGCTCGCTTCCGTGCTCTGTAATAACGGTAATATTGTGCATTTTTCCCTGGTGAACCTCTTGAACCAGTGGAAGTGCTTGTGGTTGCCTCATTGTCTCGCCATGGAAATGTATTTTCATTAATAATGTATGTGAATGCGTCATAATGTAATTTCAAAAGAGAAAACCTAACAATCAATTGATATTCACAAGAGACGTACCTTGACATAACCTTAAATCCGTCGCATTGTCCGTGGAATTGTTTTCACTCATTTTTTACAATTGTAATCCACAAAATTTGAAAATAAAAAATACTATCCTATTAAATTATATGTATATCAAATCAAACTAAAAAAATATTTATAGAAAAACAATACTTTTATGACTTTTATTATTTTTATGCTAGTGAGAACCAAAACAATATGGAAATGAATATGGGGAAACTGGATCCTACCACGTGATTTCCCGGCCAATAAAAATGTAGCGTTAAACGTTTAACGCAACCTTGTTGGAAGTCGCATAAGAAGTATAACTTCAGTAAATAAATGGAAAATCGGCAATGTAACTAAGATTTGAAATTCGCAGTGGGTCATTGCTCTCTCATGCTCAGGCAGTCGGCTAGTTTTCGAATAAACAAGTGAGAGCCAGAAGCTCTACCATGCTCCCTACCTGGAAAACTGCTTAAAGCCATAAACACAAAATTTATATCAATATAAAATATAAAACTAAAAAAATTGCATTAAAATTGCTTTCTATATATTGTAATTTTGTAAAAAATTACAATATATAACAGAATAATTGGCGAAAATTTAATTTGTCTCATCGACGGTGATTGATTATTGAGTAGATGGACAAAGGTCATTTGAAATATTGACATATTGAACTTAAATCATAGAAATTAGAAACCAATTTAAGTCCTAACTAGCACCCAGTGCAATCTACCAACAAGTGCAACATTTTTGTGTATTAAATACACTGGCTTGCGTCCACTGAAATTACACATCTTTTTGATGACTGGGGCTCCTGACTTTTAACATTAAATTGAGAAAAAAAATGTCTAGTATACCAGAGAATCGTAACTTTTAAAGTGCTTCTGGCTCTATGGGAACACCGAAAATTCTGTAACTTTTCCCGAAGTGCTTAGGTAAAGAATCTGGTGAATCTGACAAAATTAACAAGAAAATATTTTTTTTTTAAAAATATGTGATAAGATTTGGTTCATGTGACAAAATTTGGTAATTTTATGATGATGTCATTGAGCATGGTATTTAAATTACATTATTCGGTTAAATTTACTTATAAGTTTTTTTTAATAAATGTACGGTAATGAAGTAAAGCTTTTCCACTACAGGCTGTTGTGGAAAATTTCAAATCAAACGGATCCAATATTTCATGATCAATGCCACGATTGAAACAATGTGGCCAGAATTGCGCACAAGCCGACTTTATTTCCTAGACCAGATGGTACTCAGAGATCTGAAGCTGGAAATGTGTGGTAATAAGAACTATAATTTTTAAAACCAGAATTTTCAGTATGTCGTTACCAAATGGAGGATTAAATGAATGGTTCCCTTTCCGTATATTTTGGTTTTATTAAAAAACTAGCCGCCTAAGGCGGCCAGCTGTCCGCCAAGCTAAAGGTTTTCACAAATAAAGTTTTTTAAACAGGAAATCTGAAGATTAGTGGACAATTAAAGTGTTCCTGTCCTGCAATTTTGTCTTCATATCCAGTTCTGCTGCAGACAAATGTTTCAAAGCGAAGGGCGAAGCATTCTATTTACGTATCGAATATGTTGCCACATTTTTAATGCAAAAGTTAAACTTTTCTCCACTTTGATAAATGTAAACTAATGCGAACCTTACAATTAAATTATTAATTCCTTCGTATATTATTGGTTTAAGTTGTCGAAAATTAATTTTTCAATTGTAAGGTTCGCATTAGCATACATTTGTAAGAGTGGAGAAAAGAATATGCATTTTTTAATAGTTTTTTGAATATGGCTTTTTGAAGACGAAGAAGCATAGATTTTCTTACAAAATGACTGATAACTAAAAAAACTAATCCAAATTCTTGAAACAGAAAAAAAAGACTTCTTCATTATGTCAAAGCACAATTATGTGCCGAGTTTCGTGCCTGGGCGAGGCTTCTGGGGCGATATATTGTGATTACAGACAGACACACATACAGCCGCGTTTATTATTATGTATAGATAACTGTTTTTTAACCAGAAATTTTATTACTATACAGTACGATAATTTTACCATATTTATTTTTCTCCGTGTAGTGCCCACGAGTTTTTTAACATTTGAAGAANCACACAGCCGCGTTTATTATTAGAATAACTGTTTTTTAACCAGAAATTTTATTACTATACAGTACGATAATTTTACCATATTTATTTTTCTCCGTGTAGTGCCCACGAGTTTTTTAACATTTGAAGAAGATTTTTTTTCAGATTATAAAAAAAGCGCCTGCCAGAGCGCTAAGTTAAAGGACGAAAACTAATTATTTTTGTTTGCCTTCTTTTAGTGCGTTATACAATTAATTATCCTTTTATCTAGAGTTAATGAAGTTAAAGAATATCATATTTTTCATTAATTAACAATGCAATTAGTCAAACGCCACAAATAAGATTCTCTTTGAGTCAATAAATTGAGGTTTATTGTCGGATTGCTTAAATTAGAGAACAAAAAATAATTATAACGTTGCTTTATTTGCCAAAATATGCTATTAATGTTTTTCAAATCTACCTACATTACTACATTTTGTTATATTCAAAAAAAAAATTTTTTTTTGCTGATTAAAATATAAATACGAATTACTAATTAATCTCCACTTTATTTGTTTTCTGTTTGTTGCAAACCGTTTCAGTTTTCAAATATTTCTCCTTTCCTTTCGCTTTGTATTCGGAATTTATAATGTTTAAATATTGAGTATATTTAATAGGAGATTCTATGCGCGATATTTAACTCAAATATTCTAGCAAGGCATTGTACTGGGGTAACTTTGATGTAAATACTAAATCGAATTATTCGGAATGCGTGTCAGAGCAAACAGTAAGGCACTAAGTTAAATGTTGCTGACAATGTTCCAGACTAGAATTGATTGATGTGGAAGTTTGGGTTGCTCCGGGTTAAACACGTTTGGGTGGATTCGCATTTACAGATTCAGACTGACAAAATCGCACTTCCAAGTTAAACTGAGCCTATGGCTGATGTTTTGAACCATAATAATCATTTATCTAATAAATAAGTTTCTATTTTTGTATGAATAAATTCATGCGTGTTTATCAATTTTATTTTAAGTATCATGAGTTGAACAACACGCAGTGAGGAAAGAGTTCAAGACTACAAAGAGGAGCAAAATTGCAGATTCCAATCGGAGGTCATTTATTCTATTGGCATATTATATTTCGATTTATAAATACCTCCTTTCCCATATTTTGAGGATCAAAAATCGAAATCTATTTAAAAATAGGTATGTTTATTCGGTCACGATTTTGATAATTGCGTATTATCAGCAATAATTAGTTAGCTTTGTTAGTGGTCAAACAATTAAATAATTAAGATTTGTAATTGGTACGAGAAAACACGATCGCGAGAGAGAAAAAAATTTTCAGGATATAGATATATATACATATAATTTTCTTTTTTTTAAAAAAAAAATAAATAAAATTATTTAAGAGTAGTCTAAATAAGGTTTCTAAGTAACATTTTGGTAGACCCCCTACTAGATGGCTCAACGACATCGAAAATGATTTGAAAACCCTAAAGATTAGAAATTCGGAGGGATTCGACATGGATAGGAGGCGCTGGTTGTCAGCTGTTGAGGCAGGCAAGGCCTGTAAGGGGCTGTTGCGCTGACAAAGAAGAAGCAATTTAAGATAGCAAGAAATAAAATTTATACGCTTACAATTGAGGATGACAAAGGGAATGGTAGATCAAATTGAGAGCTTATCAACAAGCACAAATTGACAAAGTCTATAAATTCCTTTAAAATCTATACAGTCCATTTAAAATGCTTGATTCGTAGAGTTCGGACTTCTAGTTTCGTAATTTGCCGGGAAAAAAGAAGGCTATCTATGATTTTTCGTCGACTGTTTGTTTTAAAAAGTTTATCCACCCACTCAACGAATTTACTTTTGAAGATTCGTTCACTGAGATCTTCGAAATCAAAAACTTAACAAAAGAATTTATTTTGTGTACTTATGATCTTACAATGATGAATCTTAATGTTCCAAAAAACGTCACTTAAGACATTTCTCTAATATGTCTGAGGAAGACAGAATGGATTTTGTTTTTGTTGTAGTATCAAGATTGCTATTTAAGCAAAATTTTAACAATCTAAGGAAAAGTTGCTTCAAAGAGCATATAAAGGTGGCATATTTGTTATCTGGAAAAAAACAATATTATTACATTTATTCACTTCATTACAATTGTAATATTACATATTTTACATTTATATATTTGTTAGCATTTCATTTATCACATGAATGGTCATTCTTATCTAGGAAAACTATGCCATGATTCATCATGAATTACTTTAAAGCATAAATATTTTGAATTTAGAAAAATACGCAAATTAATTCTTAAAAACTCCCACATACGTGTTTAAATTTTATAAATCTTTCGTTAAAGCTTAAATCACGATGTTTTCTTACCGTATAGTTTTCAAATTCTTTGTTAAGTAAGAAATGTGTGTGTCAAATTGTGAAATGAAAGGTAAGAATATTCTCGACAGCGTGACAGATTGTCGGAAAAATGTGTAAGAATCATCTGCTAAAGCAGAAAATCAGAAGCAGCAGAGCAGCCACAACTCGTAGAGATTTCTGAAATATGAGCTTCGACAGCGAATAACCTTCAAAGAATTTCTTTTTTACTTTATTCTAATATTTAATACTATATATAAATTTCTCTGTAGTTTTTGGAGATCTATATAGATTATTCTCATAAGTATATATATATATATTCAAAATGTAGAATAAAACAAAAAAAATTATAGAAATATGAAAAAAAAGGGGGGGGAATAATAAGTAAAAAAATAACAAACAACAGTTTCTTTTTTTAAAAAAAAGATGAAATTTTATGTATGAAACCGGAAAAAAAAGATATAATCTTTTCATCAGCCCACACGATTATATCCGCAAAACAGAGTGCTTTGTGATATTGCTGATATTGTATCAATAAAGCCAAAGCAGAATATATTAATACAATAGTGAGAGGAGCACTCAAAAAAAATTTTTTTACAAAAATTACGACAAATAAACTGGAACACAAAAAGTAAAAATAACATATAAAAACAGAAAATAAAATAAAATAANAAGGGGGGGGGAAATAATTAGTAAAAATATAACAAACAAAAGTTTAAAAAAAAAAAGTATTAAATTTTATTTAAAAAAAACCCGAAATATATATATATATATATTAGTTATAAGCAAATAAATGTGGATTAAATAATTTTATGAAATAATGAAAAACCTGTCTATTTTTTCGAATTTATATTTCATAACAAAGTGATTTTTCTTTAGTGTGATTTCGTCCTCAATTTAAGAATCATATGGTTCACGTATATTTTTTTAGGTTTTTTTTCAATAAAAAATAACAAATGATTAAATTGTTTTATCTCAGTAGGATTGTTAGAGAATCCAGCAACTAAAATCCGTTTTTTTATCTTTTAGTTGTCCTTTCAGATTCTTCGCGCTCCTGCGGAAATGCAGTTTGCACAGTAAAAAAAGTATGGTCAAAACTACCAGATTATACTTCAATTTTTAGATCTATAGGAAAAACAAAAGGCTTGATAATTTTTACCAAAGTTATTTAGTAATGATTTTAGTTAAATTAAATATGAAATAAGGTCATATAATCCTTGGAAAAATTTAGTAAATGTAAATCTTGTAATTTTATAATATCTTCGATAATAGCATTAAAATCATTTATTTGGTTTAATTTACTGTCTTCTGAATGAGAATTATAATTTTGATCACCAGACTTTCCGGTCAACTCTTTATCATATTATCGGAAAAATTGCCAAATTTGTAAATAAATGCTATATATTTTTGTTTTATCACCACATTTGAGTTTTTTTTTACCAGAAAGGTTATTACCATACAATAAGAAAGCTTTTCCCGAATTTTTTCATAATTCTGAAGAATACGCTCAGTATTATATTTTAAAATGGAGAATTTAACACTTTTTCTCTTGAATTTCTTAAAACTAATTACAGCAATTAATATTATCGAAACACATCTAGATCAGCAAAACTACGAATATTATGCGAGTGACTAGGCTAATCTATCCATAAAAGCAATTTTTTTATATGGTTTAACTGTTTTGTGATTCTTGGTTTAGTTTTTAATACAATTGTAGTTTGATAAAATGGATACATTTGAAATTGTAAGTAATAAGTACAAAAAATTAATTAATATTTTTGTATGATATAATTCAATCACAGTTTGGATATATTTTTACAAATGTAGCTTGCGCAAGACTTCTGACTGCTTACCTGAACTCTATGATATTAATCCATAAAGGAAAATAGACATTCTCAAAGCTGAAACATAATCTGTAAGACATTTATGTTTCTATTTTGTTGCTGTTATCTCATATACTTTTTCTTCGACAAAGATGATAAAGAAAAGAGAATTAACGCTAAGTAGAACTTGGAGGAGAGATTAATGAAGAATAAAAGATAAATGTCTTGTTTTTACGAACTTAACGATGAATTCAACTTACAGAGGTAAGAAAACAAAACAATTTCTTATATTTATATTATCTTAAACGCAAATGAGCAAATTGGGTGTGACGAAACTTAAAGTGACATTTTTATAGTAGTATTATAAAGAAATGAATTAAAATTCAGTAACTAAAAGACTAATTTTTCACAAAAAATTGAAGAAAGATTTTTCACATAATACAGATAAAAAATAAAAATAAAATATTAGGTTTTAATTCCAGGCTCAAAACAAAAATTAGCAAAATAATAGTTGTATTAAAATAAGAGGCATTATTTTCTATGTAGATAAACTATGGTTGAAAATTATAGCAATCTTGAAGAGTATTTCTTACACTAAAAACCAAATTAATATGAGAAATTACTGGCAACATCTTTTGCAAACATATTTATCTCAAGATTAGCAGTTTAAAAAATTATGAAAGAATCATTAAAATTCAAATAAATACATAACTAGCAAAATAGTTTTATTAACTCATGATTTTTTTCTGGCTTTGAATACATAAATATTTCATTTAAAACATTAAAGCTATAAGCATTTGCGTTGAAACATAAAGCTCCGAAACACATGCTATATACTTCAACTTCCTCAGAAATGTAAAAAAAATTATATTTTATTTTTCGATAATAATTCAACGCACTAAAAATAAAAATACTGAAAAGTGCTCAAAATAAAAAAAAATGGATCACCCTGAATAACTTTTGATCTAATGATCGGATCTTTGCGTTCTCGAATTCAATCTTGATGATTCAAGGGGTAAACTTAAATATGCTAATTAATTAGTGCAGACGATATTTTAAGTTAAAAAATCAGACACAAAAATATAATTTTCCTGAATAAACATGCCTCCCTTTCGACGGATTCTAATTTCTAACCCCCGCAATAAAGGGAGAAGCAGTAATCTGGGAAATGTGGTCATCATAGCCTGGTCAGTTTGTAACGATAAAGGACACATTAAGAAATGAATAAATGTCTAGCAGTACATTTCTACGGTAAAAAAATGAGTATAGTATAGATATATTTCGACAAATGATAGCGAAAGCGGCCTAGAACTACATCTTTAAATAAATAATTTAAAAATTATGTTTTGTGCAACTTGTAATGTTCTCTTTTGCCTTCGTTTGAACCTGCGAATGTAAGTGCTTTCTTAGTAGGCATTCCCCATATACAGTGATTGAAACTTATGATATTTAAGAAAAATTGCTTAAAGACTAATACTGGGTGACACAACTCTAAATAAAGAATTTAATAGAGAATAGCATTTTTTTTTTATTCTAGAGCTTTATCACATATAAAGTAATAGCATGAAGAAACTTTAATTTGAAATTAACTCGGTTTTGGGTTAAAAATTAATACTTTTTCTGTAAGCATTTATCCAGCAGTTCCTATAGTAAAACTTAGAGGTAAAATGATTTCAAAGGAAACCTTAAGGCAGAATGGAGATGTGGTTTAACCTACGGGAAATTATGTGTCTCTATTTCCCTATATATTAATAACTAATTAATATTTTTGAGTATTGCGTGTTTCATTCTTATTGCGATATGTTCTATTGAACTTAATGACCAAATTTTAAGTTTGCAAGTACTTTTAAAATTTGAACTTGAATAATTTTCAAACTTTTAGAAAGTTTTAGAATATTTACAACTAAAGAAACTTAAAATGTAGTAGCTAAATTTAGTTTTGATCGAACACATCTCAATAAAAAAGCAATCGAAAATGTATGTTATAAAATTATCATAAGAATACAAAATGATCAATACAGAAGAGAAACAAATTGTTATCACATTATTGTAATGTGTTACCTATTGGTGAAATAATTTTTTGTTATATTTATAGAAGTACCATTTCAATTCATGGGTTGAAAATCTGCATTAATTGATGTTCATCTTTTTCTCGACCAATGTAGAGGGATTTATTTTTAATTCCAAACAAAATACAATCATTAAAAGATCACAAAACATGTTTCGTTCTTCTGTATTCATAATTAAATTAAAATCACCATCAAAATAGTATTTATGAAAATGTAAATCATAAAAAAAATATATAAAAATATTTGAATTTAATATTACGTAAACACGTTAAAAGCTGAAAGTTGCAAAATTATCTCCTGTTTTAGATTGTAGATTGTAGAAGAGTGAGACGAGCTCTTTGCATTAGCTTTTCGCTCTATTATCGCCTGTTCTTTTTTTTTTTTAATTTTGCTGCGGTGCTACTTTTTTATTAATTCTTAGGTAACCTGATTTAATTTTTAACGACTCCTATAACTCTTTATTTATAAATATAGTGGTGAAATTGATTTTGCCGAAAAAGGTGTGGGCATGAGAACTCTAGATCAACACTTATTTTCACAATGTATTTTATAGGGAAACGAAAAATATTCAAATATAGAAAGTGTTTACTAGATGAATAAGGAACTGCGGGGGAAAATTAATGCGCATAAGTTTTTCGGGTACAAATCAGCTGCAGAAAAATGATTGTTTCTTAAACAATAATCATAAAGAAATAAAATTTAAGGAAAAATACATCTCCAAAAGTCTGTATACATGGGAATACAGATCACATGCACATGCTTTTAGCATAAAAAAATGTTACCATGAAAATCTCTTTTAATTTTTTATACGATAAATAACAGTAAGATGGTATCAATTCCTTAAAATCAATTATGCAAATATATTGAAATACGAATTCAAGACTTTTCTCACTTCTAAATCCTTTCGAAAAATAATTAAAAATAAATTTTTAACACTTTCCTTTTCTTCCAAGCAGATAAATTTAATTTTCTGTCGATGAAAGAATTTATAATTTGATAGAGTCAGAAAAATTTTATTCAAGACTAGCCTATATTTCTTTTAATGAAACATTCCTCGGTGATCAGACACTCGGCATTATTAGAATATGCAAACGAAATAAGAACATGAAAAAATAATTAATGAATTTCCCGATCGGCAAAGATTCTAAATTTTCAAAGAGTGACTTCATATTGATCATTTTTGAAAAATTAATTCGATTCTGTTAGCACACCAGGAATTTTTTTTTCAATCCATATCATTTAATGATCTTTATTATTAAAAGAATGTCACTTCTTTTTTAGAGTTATAAAAATACATTTAACAACTTTAGTCTAACGTAAAATGGAAAATTTTTACAGGTCTTAAGGTATCAAAACAATCGTGTTTTTAGTTTTTTATTTTCTTAGTTTCATTTTTTTTTTGTGAAAGATTAGAATACAACATGGTCAGCTTTTACTTCAGAAAAGCAAAACAATGTGTAAAAATAATATATATTTATATATATATAAAAANATATATATATATATATATATATATATATATATATATATATATATATATATATATATATATATATATATATATATATATATATATATATATATATATATATATATATATATATATATATATATATATATATATATATATATATATATATATATATATATATATATATATATATATATATATATATATATATATATATATATATATATATATATATATATATATATATATATATATATATATATATATATATATATATATATATATATATATATATATGTAGAGGCTGATATATATAAAAATAGCACATGAAGTTAATTAATATGCTCATCAAATTCCTTAATTTGAGTCTTCATAAAACTGTAATTTCACTATAATTTTATCTGCAATTTTTAACTCAACTCTGAATTCACAATTTTTTTATTTCAATTTTAAACAAATGGAATGAAATAATTATCATGATACCCACACAATTTCCATACATACTTAGTAAACTTTAATGTATGGATTAATGTCGCAAAAGCTAGAACTAACATTATGATACCAAACACAAGCAATATTTCGTACTGAGTGTAGCGGAATCTAAGGAGTTTTAAACGAAGTTAGAACCAAAAGAGACAAGTGGCAAAATACAGGAAGAAAACACCATGAGAATGACTTGATGATGGTGGAAGCTGGTGATTTGGCGTCACGTACTGAGATACATTCGTAATTGTTTGGAGCACTCTGGCTCATGACATGCCAAATAATGATGGTTTCAAATTCAAATAACGAAAACAAGCAGAAACCATGTTTTATCTAAATAAGTATATCTTCCTTCGAAGATTTAACTTTTTTTCTAATTAAATCATGGAATTTAATAACAAATTGGATTATGTAGCATTAACAGCAGTTCCCAAATGGTGAACCGTGGAACAAAGGGTTCCGTGGAAGTGTCACAAAAGTTCCGAGAGTTACCCCGTGTTTAACTAGTTAAATTTGGGAAACCACACTGAAACAAAAATATGATCAAAACTTCCAGAATATGGTGAAATTTGCCGTATTTCTGGCTCTATAGAAACAACAAAAAGCTCGATAACGTTTTCCGAATTGGTTTGATATGATTATGGTAAAATTAACAATAAAATATAGTCTTATAATATGTGATAAAAGATGATAATTTTATCATGAAAATCCATTAATAGGTTAAAATGCATTTATTCAGTTAAACTTACTTTTCAGTTTCGAGTTTTTTAAATAAATGTGTGGTAATAAGAACTAGAATTTTGAAAACCAGAATTTTCGGTAAACTGTTACTACAGGAATGAAAAATTTCTCGTTACCACATGAGTATTTTTCAAATTACCAAATGAAGGGTTTAAATAACTTATATTTTTGGTTTTATACCGGTTTTTTTTTAATTTATTAGAAATGTTATTACGATGCAGTTCGGTAATTTTACAAGAATTTTTTTCTCTGCATAGTAATTAAATTTAGATCCAATTATCCATTATTTATTTAAAATTTCCGTTGTTCTTATGTAATTATTGATTTAAAATACTCGTGAAGAAAGAAATTTTTTAAAAAAGGTGTTTTTTTCGTGATTACAATATATTAAATTAATGATAAAAAGGAAATAAAATATTGCATTAGTGTTTCTAATTTTAAAAAAAAACTGAACTCTGAGAAAATCAAATAGATAAACGAAATAGGTAAATATTAAAAATAATTTAGTGGTCAACAAATAAACGATTAAATGCTTACTTTGTTGCATTCTATTGTCTTCTAGTAAACAATTTCATATAAAACCTTTTATCTCAATTGCTAAAGTTTTTCTTTTCTTTTTTTTATTTTTAAATATATGTTTCTTTTTTAGCTTCATCAATTTCTGTATTACTATCAAAGATGTTTTCCAAGTTAGAGTTTAAGGTATTTTTCACGCAATCACGAAATTTGTTTATTTAAAGATATTGTCATGTTTTATTAGATAAACCTAAATCACATTTTGAATTTTAAAGTATACGGTTAAACTGCTGCGTTACTTATTGAAGAGAATCATAATTAATTAGTTTCGTATTTCATAATGAATAAAAAGAAGTAAATAAAAGATATTTTAACATATGGCACGAAACTTGTCATCTCAAAAGCATTTCATTCACTTTCTTATTTTTAAAATATTTTCTTTCAAATCATTCAGTGAATTTTGGTGTAAATGTAATTAGGATATTATGGTAAAATAATTTTTAAATAGCCATATCTTTTGGAAGAACAACTTTAGACAATGTTTCAAACTATATACATGATTGTTTAATTTGTCTTTCTTGAATTACATAAATGATAATCAATACGTGTAATAAAATAAAGCATTTGTGTCTGTATGACTGCATATTGGATAGCGCGTATACCGTAGGCACTAAAATTACGACATTCAATATGGATTTAAATGAGCGAAAATGTAAAAAAAAGGAAATAAAAAATACCAATCCTATTTTTCGATTTTTTATTGTAATTCAGAGGTATTTAAAAAAATTCTCATTTCAGGGGCAACCATTGTTTTAAAAACTGCAATTCAGTTTTGTAGATTATTTTAAGGACACATTGATGTTTGCCAGATTATAGCTTTAATTTTAAAAAAAAGATGTTTATTGCGCGTTCTGCGATACTTTATACTTTTTTATTCGTTATGCTAGATTATCTAAATGATCAATGAATTCCACATATTTAGAAACTTTTATTGGAAAATGACTAGGTAATTTTGAATTACACAATTTTTCTTATAGAAAAATATCGCAAATAGAAAGAAACTAAGCTACTGATGAGTTTAATGGTAATCTACATGTTAGAACACTTTTTGATTTACTTTCTACTTCTTTTCTTAATTATGTTTCTTTTTTTTTTACTTTCACTTAAAAAAATAATTTCCTGAAAACTTTGAGTTCATTAAAAAGCCATTTACGAGTTAATAGAATTAGAGTTATGATTAACTTATGATCTTTTATGCCATTTATTTGTTACCAAAATGGTAATGAAGGAAAAAAATAGATATTATAAATCACTCAGGAAAAGAATTTTTATTTTTTTAATTCCACGATGAATGTATTAGAAGTTACAGGTATTCGCATTTTATTCATTTGAAAAAATACAATTTATGTTTTTTTTTCTCTTTTTCTTTAAAAAAAAAGAGAAAAGGTACTTCTTTTAAAGAATTAAATAAAATTTTGCAATCTCTTGAATAAAATGCGATTTTTATTTATTTAATAATTTTCGGCAAAGAGTGAGTGTTCCATTTAAGTTTAAAGCAAAATATTAAACTTAAGTTTCATCTCAGATTAAAAATTGGAAATATGCCGAATCAAATACAATTCAATAGATATCAAATACAATTACAATTAATCAAATACAATTCTAATATCAAATACAATTATATAGGAGAAACTATTTTCATATCTTGGATCTATTAAAAACACAACACACTAATTCTGAGCAGCTTTACTATGGATACTGACTGAAGAGTTTCTTTACGGCCTCTTTGAAAGAGAAAATCGCTTGATTGCGGTAAAGTTTGACTATTATGAGTTGGTTACGGGAAAGGGCATCATGCTAAATGTTACCTAACTTAGTTAATCCTTATTTTGACGGGATAAACTACTGAAAACGGGATTATTCTTAATCTTATAGTGTAAATTCATCAGAAAGTGCAAATAATAATACATACATACTTAAAAATATAAATTATTTTAGGTTGGTTTATTGTGTTGGAGTGTGTCTTCGAGTTTCAGACATCATTTTCTAGTTGCGTTCATTACGGATTTATTGATTATTAATTTGATTTGTATATTCACTACTGATTTTTTTGTACAAAGAGCGTGTATTCAGCTAATAAATAAATGAATTACGAATGATTCTCGTAATAGTATCCAATAATAGTTTGTACCCAAAAATGGAATGAAGAAAGTTTTCCTCTTGGAAATTGAGCATGTGAGTGGAGAATGTTTTCATAAAAAACATTATCCTTAACATTTTGAAATTATAGCTTAGATTGCCCGAGACATATCAAAATATAAATATAGTATTAGTAATGCAATAATTAGTCTGGTCAATCGTGAAGAGGTTAAAAATACATTTTTGCTATACAGTTTTAACCCAATATGTTCAAACATATAATATAAGGGCAGAAGTTGTAAGGACTTGCCAATCGAGCTAAAATATGTTTTATTTTAAATTTATTTAGCGTTCACAGAATTAGGAAGATGAAAATTATGCTGAGTTATTTATTTTGATCAGATTCAAATAAGATAATTCGAATAATTAGAAAGACTTAGCATATAATGAAATAAAGTTGGAAGCAAATATTTAAAAAAAAAAATTATGTTGCCTAAAACATTTTTTTTTCAATTGTTAAAACATGCTTCAAGCCACGCTTAAAATAGACTAATTCCCTGTGTATTATGGACCACCAGAAGAGAACTTCGTATTTAACGCATAGCTAGTTGTCGATCATTTAGATATTTCAATACGCTAACTGGAGGTGGATTCAATTACCTCCAGATAGGATGTGGATTCATTGTACGATACTGTAGACTTACTTTATTCTATGTGATCTGTTTCTGTTTTTAAATTTGGTCAACCAGCTAAATTCAGGATAAATTTCAAGTATATCTTTCGTAGAACTGTAGAACTTTATCAAAGTTTTAATAGCGATTTCTGTTTTTAAATTTGGTGAACCAACTAAATTTATGATAAATTTCAAATATATCCGTGACTATAATAATATTTACTATAAATATAATGCAGAACTGATGAATATTAGCGAAGTTTTAGTTGCGATTTCGGTTTTTAAAAAAACCACTAACTTAATTTAAGATGAATTTCAAAGATATTCCTTATATCTCATAATTTTTTAACGTTTCTATGTTTTTCAGTTAGTAATTAAACACTTGCATTCTACTGGAGAAATTGCAGAGAACTCCATAGGTGACACATACCGAGTAGCAGATCACTTAGCCGTACGTTACCAGGGGGCAACACTACAAGGTGAATTCTATGGACTACAATGTAGACTAACTTTATTTTATGTGTTAATTGTAATTCAGCTATTGGTTTTTTTTTCCTGTTTTTACCTTGTTTTATCTGCAGTTATCTTTATAGTCTGACATTATAAATAAAAATTCAGTGAACGAAGGTCATAATCTTTATTTGTACATGCGAATAAACATTTCAGCAGAAGGAAATAAAAAATCGAATTTTTGCATTATTCCTATATAAACCTAGTAATAAAATTTTGAAAATTTCTTTTTATTTTTTCTGCAAAATATAATTTTTTTAAAATTCAATTGAATGATATTTATAATTTGACCTAAAGGACTATTTTTTTATCATTCAAATAAAACTTTAAGCAAGTTTATTCATGGGGTTTCTCAGGGCAAAAATATCGTTTGATCTAAATTTCTCGTAGAACAAAATTCTCGTTACCCAGTTATAAAAATATCGTTGGATAAGCAGTCTAGTATTCTACTAATAAAATGTATGATGCTTCCATGGATTTAATAAATATATCACAAAAGAAAGAGAAAAAATCTATATTAACTGAATGGTGACAAAGAATGGAATGCATTTGAGTATTTTTCTGAATCAACAAGACACAGAGAGTCTTTTGTTTTCAGATTACACTCTTTATCCCGATTCTTCTGCAATGTGATTACATTGGCAAAAAAGATGAAAAATATCAAACAAAACATACCGAAAATACTATACACTTTATCAAAAGCTTTTAGGTCTTACTTTCCATGGAAGAAACATATTTTTGGAAATACAGAAATCAGATTTTATTTATTAACTTTATTAATGGCGATATCATCAGTAAAAAATTACTAGGGTATCTTCAAGAACAAGGTACTTACACGTTATCCAGTCAACTATTTTCGCAAACATCGCATAAAATTCAATTAAGTGACTTCCAAATTTATTTTAACATAGTAAATAATTGCATACATACAAGCATAACTTAGCGTATGTAAGATTGGAAAAAAATATATAATTTTGAAATATTTCCAATATTTACATAGACAATGTACGAAATATTAAAACAAGGAACTATAAGAAATATACGCTTTCCTACTGCTTACACTAATGAAAACGTTGTATAAAACATGTTGCAATATATGGTAATCCAATATTACATTATTTTCAGAATCAACTAATATGTTTGACGTAGTAATACGTAAGTAAAGAAAACAATAAAAATTATGACCATATACTGTAATACCAAAATGTATTTTATTTTACTCACTGACTGATTCACTCATTGATTCACTATTTTGAAAACTCACTAATATTCCCATTCCCTGATTTTTCATTTTATTGATCGCTAATTTGCTGATTTTCTAATACGCCAATACACTGTTATATTCACACACATATTTTTCGATTGTTAAATTTTCCTATTCATTAACATGCCGATTAATGGATACAACGATAATCAGATTTTTTTTTATTTATTCATTTGCTAAACTATCGATCCAAGATTCATCGATTATTTTTCTCCAATTAACAATTATATCTAGGCGGAAGNAAAATTGTAATCATGATTACAAGTAATTGATTACTGTAATCAAAAAATGTAATCGATTACATTTTTGGCCAACTCTGGGTAATATATCCTGTAATATTTATTTATTTTGATTAAAGATGTAATCTTGTAATTCCTAATTTACTAATATGCTCATTTCACAATCATTTGATGCACCGATTTCCAGACTAGTTTATATGTCCTTTATTCACTGGTTATATTAATAATTACTCATATTAGTAAGCACTGCAACTACCTATTTCGCTAGTAAATGGCGATAGCTTAAGTCCATATTATCTTGCCTCGTGGTAACAAAAGTTTATAAATATTAACAAAATCTTAATATGATTATTACTTTTACAATATGCTTTATAATTCAAGAAAAAAAATTCACATTACTTTCTTAAATAAATTATTTTAAAACCATAAGTATATGTGTCAGAATAAAATCTCTTAAAAGAAGAATTAGGTAAAGTTGTAAAACAAAAAGCATTCAAAAACAGCAAACTCTTTTATTTCCGCACTTAAATGCTTTCAATAGAGAAGCAAGAAGCATTAAATTATCTGAGTTCCTTCCTACCCCGCAGTTTTGTATGCTTTCAACGGAGTATTGCCTTTGATCGTAAAATGTAATTTTATTATTTCCGCTTTTATTCGCACACTAAACAAATTAAACCTAAAACGTTGATGATTTATAAGATTCTCTTAAAGTAGTTCCCGAAGTATCCTTTTCAAGACAATAATAAGGAATAAAAGTACTATAAAATGTAAATTTGTTTCCTTTTAACATAGATTTAATTAAGACATACGATTTTATTTTTAATACCATCAACAGATATTTCTGATGTCTGTAATTTTATTGAGTGTTTTGCTTTTATGGATTTTTGATTTAAAAGAATTGATAAAACATTAGTGGAATGTTGTCAGACATGAAACTGTCGGCATGAGACTGTTCAATATTTATAGATAGTCCAATACCCAGGTTCATTAATATTCTCAAATTGATATTATTCATTCATAGATTTTTTTTTGCTTTACTATCATCAATAGTTTTCCTTCATGCACTCGTTTTATATAGAAAAAGAAAAATCATAGTAGCGGTCGCCATAGCAACGCATATTTCCTCATTGTCTAATTTTCTAATTCACTGATTCACCGACTAACTGAAAATTAGCGTGATAATAAGTCATATAACGAGTAACAGTCATATAATTAACTGTTTTGTTGATTCCCTTAGTTACTGATCCATTGGTTTTACTATATACCATTCACTAATTGATGCATTCACTATTAAAGCAATTATGATTGCACTTATTCACTTATTTGCATTAATTGAAATTAACACACCGATTCACTGATTCTCCGATTGACTACTATGTGTGTTCTCTGATTCAATACAGTACAGCTTCTTTGATTTATTACCATGTTGATGCTCTGGTTGATTGACTCCTATCTGCACTAGTTATTTTTTCTTGATTCACCGGTTATAAGAAGAATCATTCATAGTAGCTGTTTCCATAGTTATACTAATTTGCCAGTCTATCGATTTTTCAATTCGCTGGTTTCGTTATTACCTAATAAGCCAATTTATCACTTTAATGATTATCTATTTACAGATTCATTGTTTCTACAACGCATTCTACTACGCATACTGTAGGTTATGAAGAGTTTTTTCTTAATAGAAGCCACCCTAGGAACATGAATATAATTATTCTCTGATTTTCTGTTTCACTGATTCACTAATTAACTAAAAATTTGCGTGATTACCGATAATTCAATTAACTGTTTCATTGGTTACCTTAAATTTTTCGTGTGTGTGTATGTGTGTGACCCAATGATTCGATACATCAATTCACTGATTGGTGTATTCTCCCATACAGCAATTTATAAACACAGATTCGTTGATTCACTTATTTGTCTCGTCATAGATCCATATTAACACACCGATCCACTTATTCTCCTATTGACTTCTATGTGTGTTCCTTTATTCAATATTTTGCTTGACTGACTTAAATCTACCTTTGTTAATTTTTCGTTTATTCACTGGTATTATGAAAAATCTTTCATAATATCGGTTTCGCAAGTATGCTAATTTACCGATCCATTGATTTTTCTATTCACTGTTTTGCTTATTGCCTAATACGCCAATTTATTGATTTAAAGATTCTTTGGTTATTAATTCACTATTTCTTCTATGCATTCTTACACCAATTCATTTTATGCCAAGGTAACAGATATATCAGTACAATTGCTCGCCCAACTATCAACATGCGAAACACAGATTCGCTAATTTCCTAGTTAGTTACTCTGCCAATTTCTCGATTTATTATTATGTTTATTCTAATTTTTGCCGCCTCATTGATTCTTTGCTTTAATTCTCCTTTGAAGTTTTTTTTTCTTTTATTCACTAGTTAATAAAAAAATTAAGTACAATAATCATAGCTACACGATTTAATAAATGATGACAATAGCTAAAGCTTTTTTTTTCATAAAATAAAAAAATGCAAACATATTAAAAAAATGCAATATGCATTTTATTTTCGATTTCATTGAGGAAAACTATATGAGTTAAATAAAAACTACTTTTTCTCGATTTTTTCTAAATATTTAAAACTAATACGCGTACATATATTGGATATAAACTCTTAAACGAAGAATTGGAGGAAGTCATAAAACAGAAAGCATTAAAAAGGAACTAACTCTTTAACTTCGTACTTAGTAGCTTACGATACAGAGGCAAAGAGCATTAAATTATCTTAGCTCCTTTTTTTCAGCCTACCCTTTCCTATACATTTATCGGAGTATTCCCTTTGATCGTAAAACGTTATTTTATTCCTTCCACTTTTATTCACACACTGAAGAAATTAAACTCAAAACTTTAATGATTTATTAGATTTTCTTTAAAAAATCACAAAACATCCTTTTCAAGTAAAATGTAAACTTCATTCATTCTAAAAACGTTCATTTAATAAAGAAATCCTATTATTATTTTTCTATTACAATCATGAGATGTATCATCAACAAGTTTTCTTTTATAAGAGAGTTAAGTTAAGAGAGGTTTCTTTTTTAATAATATTCATGAAGAGCAACGAAGGAGCTACAGAGTTTTTAACGAACATGAAAACATCGTAGAACAAAACTCGCAAAAAAATTTATAATAAATTACAAATTTTTAAGCATCTTCTGTAACCACCCATAACATGCTAAATGAATATTATCACTCTATACAATATCTGGCAAGTTCCTAGGATTAACAACCAACTAACAACAAGCTCCTAAATAATTTTTTGCAAGTTCCTGCTGTTGTTACACATCCCCCTGGAGAAGGAAAGCCTAACCAGGTACGGAAGGCCCCATCGCGCTACTTCCCCATATATCTGCAGAAAGTCCCGATCAACCAACAGCTGCTTAAGAGAAGCGCCAAGGCAAAAAAGAAGGTGATCAGGACATGCAGGTTGTGAGCAGGAACAAGGTTGGAAAGTCTTCTCCCCATTTTGAAACCTTAAACACTTAAGATGGCCACTACGAAATCTGGCCATGGCCGATTGGAAAGGCCGAGGGCCGCAGCATGTTAATGCTTTTGAAAGTTCCTAAATAAGGTAATATTGATTTTTTTACCTTAATATTTATCATATGACGAGTGAGGTTCCAAATGCTTTTATTTCGAGTAAATAAACAATTTTGGCCCAAACATATTACCATCAGCCTACTTCGGAAAAGAGAACAGGTAGAAAATACTTTATTATATAAGTAACAATGCATTTAGTATAAGCATTAGGTTAGATTTGGTAACTAATCCACTAAAACAATACGAATCATCTTTAATAAAAAATTTATTGTGGGTTTTTAATTTGGTTAATTTGAATATTTACTTTTAGTGTGTTTATGACATAAATCGGAATTGAGCAGTTTAATAATTTTAAGATTCAATTAGGAATTCTAATGTTAAAAATTTGTAATCCATTTTCTTTAAAAGTGACCATTTTATTTTTCTTATTTATAGTATTATGGCGTAATCTGTTGCATATAATTATTAATATGCATTAATTTCAATCATTAAAACTGGAACGATGAAAAAAAATTCATTTAGGCAATTAACATCTTGTTGCTCTGTTATGTAGAAAAAAGCATACTGAAAAATTTAGATATTTCAGACTTTTCCTAATTTCATGCAATTTAAGTGTTAATTAATTATTTATGCGTTAGCATTATTGAAACGTAGTACATAGAAAAGTATTATGTATAGAACCTAACACCAGGCATAGGAGGGACCAGAATGACACCTTAGGTATTTTTGGTAGGCATCCAATAGCTTCAGGTAGTTTTAGGAATAAGGTAGCCAATTGTATATATAAGGCACGGTAGTTTCTTTAAAAAGAAAAAGAGTGTTTCAAGAAATTGATTGTTATTATTTATATAGAAAAGAAAACTCAATTACTTTGGAAACTAATGTATACTGATAATTAAAATGCCAGTGTTCACTTTAACCCCTTAACGATCGGTTAATTTTCAAGGAAACGTTCATAAAAGTGCCTATTTTTTTGGCTTTTGTATTTGTATTACGTATTTGATTAGTGCTGCAACTAGTTTAAAATAAACTAACTATCTACAATTACCTTTAAAATATCGTGGTACTGCCATCAGGTGGGTGAAAGGAGAAATAAAATTTTTTCCGCAAAAGAAATGAATTAGGCGCGTTACTACAGAACACTCCAGCCAGTCAATATCACGGGAGCGAGAAATAGCAGGGAAAATCTCACCCCGTCATTTTCACTTTCTCAGGAGCGAGAAAGATGGGGTTAATCAATATTTTTCGTTAACCAAAGTGAATAAAATACCATAAAATTTCGATGATCAAGTCCATCATACGTTTTTATCAAATTATGATTATATTTTTAGATTATGGCAGTCTAATTGATCTACGTACAAACAATCTGGAAAGGACCAAATTGTTCTCTTCAGTCTTTCTAGATATACATCAATTTTCACTTTTTCTTGCGTTAAAATCAGAAGATGCAATGCAAAACTCAAGTCATTGAAATATTTATTATGTAAATAAGGAGGTGTTGCCACAAAAATAAAATTACTGAGTTCGAAAAATGTTCGCAAACGAACTTGTTCTTTACGAGAATCTGATGGAAAAACCCCTAGAACCCAGATCTTTCCTGGAAGTGAGACCATGACGTGAAAGTTTTCTCTTACATGGTACACTGTAAAACATTTCGGATCATATTGCTGCCCTTACAAAAAAAGGTGATTTTGAGGTTGGTCGAAGTAAAAAAATACACCTGAGGTGGAAAATAAGGTTATGTTTTGCACCAAAAATAACTGCATTAATAAACCTTAATTGCAATCTCATTTACGCCTCACAACATCAATCGATTATGAAATAATTTTAGTTTAGATCAGGTAAAACTATCTACACCCCATATATACATATTTGCATAAAGTGTAGGAAAAAAAAATTGTGAACCTCTAAAACATTTTCCCTAAGTTGCTTGCTCTAAAGTAGATTTCCATCAACCTCAAAACAACCTTAAATGTGAATAAAACATCTTCATACACCTTAATTATACACCTTGGGAGGTTGTTATTTTAAGTTTGGTTCTGATATAAACTGGGAATAAACCTCAAAACAACTTTGACACCTCAAAACAACCTCACATAAACCTCAGAAATACCTTAAATTTTTCCAAGGGAGCATTAAGTACTTTGGGTGCATCATCCGCAAAATACATTTTCCCATAAAATCCATATTTACCGTGACATATTATACCGTAGCTTTTGCAGTAATATGTATTTAATAAGAGTGATTCAGTGATATTATGATAATTATTACTGTAAAAGCTACGGTATATCAAATTCTTTGTTCCGAAACATGTTCCTGAAAAAAAAGTTTTGACTATAAAAAGTAGAGTGATCTCTTTAAATGCCGGTACTTCCTACCGTAAGTTTGTTCAGAATTTTCTTATAGTCTATGATGCAATGCTTTAAATATCTTATTTGCAATGAAAAAATAATTTTTAATGAATGATTTCAAATATTTTGTGCATTTATTATAAAAAGAAAGAGAAAAAAACATGTATAACTACATTATTCCGAAGCAATCCTTTATTACAAAAATATGCATTCTTGTAATATGCCATAAACGAATTTTCGTATAAGAGCATACTCCGCAATTTTAGCAATTAAAACGGAACTATTGCATATAATGCAAATGAATGGATTTACGATGTCTTGTAGCATATTTCTTGATTAGTAATTCAGATTGAGATAATTTCATGAAGTCGGAATGCAATGAAGTGTTCCCTCTTGTGAATAAAACTTTGTTTCCCTCCTGAACTAATTTCCATTTATTACTCCACAGAAAACAATATATTGCCTCGTTACACGACTTCTAATCAAAAGCCAATTCGACTGTAATCTGCTTCACTTGATTCAATAAGTTGGAAGCGAGTCCTCACTATTCTAGATAGATCATATGCACTACATGATAATCTTATCCTTAATTTCTTACTTTAATTAGAAGGGGACGAGTGGTAATATATATAATTAAAGCATATTATTGCATTTTACTGAGTTTTGTTTCCCCTTCATTTAAAAGAATATTTGGGACCTGCGAAATTGTTGAACACTAAATAGGATTTTCTGCTAATTATTATACATTTTTTATCGGAATTTTTATCGAAATAAAGGGAGTGTAGAAAGATATTATTTAATTAAATATGCCATAGATCCTTAATAGTTTTTTTTCTTCACTTTCTAATAATTCTAAATTTTAATTGTTTAAAAAATAAATATGCATGCTGTTCAACATAAAATAGAATTCACTGTCGTTATTCGAATGAGAATTTGTCTATTCATTATTATCTTAACTTTATGTAAGCATTTTTCCCAATTTATTATTTTTTATTAGAAGTTTAATTGAAGTACTTATAGCCCAGTGTGAACTATAATAATTTCAAAAAAAGTTTTTATAAAATTATTATAGTTCAAACTGGACAACAATCAAGAAGGTTCCTAAGCGTAAGAACCTAACCTTGAAATATTGAATGAATTTAACGTGCTACAATATTATTACATTGGAAAAAAAACTTTAACCGTTTTCATAGTAAATATATAAACCTTTTTCTGCTTGTTTGTGTTATAATATGTTCTAATGTGCTGAATTGTCTAGTACTGCATTGTGTTGTACTGTTCTGCTTTTTGCCGTAATGCATTCTATTTGCACTGTACTGTATTGTACCGTGCTGTGCTGTTCTGTATTGTACAGTAATGCACTCTATCGTACCGTAATGCACTCTGTTGTACCGTACTGTAATGTATTGTACCGTACAGTACCATACTATTATGTAGCGTACAATATTTTATCGCATTGCAGTGTAGTGTCAATGTATACAATACGTTGTATTGTATTTATATTTCAAACTCCTCCTGTAAAAAAAACATGAGAAAAATTCTTCTCCGCAGTATTAAAGAAAGTATTTAAGTTTAAGATTACATGACTTTTAATAGTTCCAGTGTTTGAGAAGCTTCTTTGCAGCAAAGGAAGACAATTTTGGAATTCGATTGGAAAATTCGAACGGATAATATTTTTAACATGCATTACATAAATGAATGCCTACAATGCTTTTTAAATATATCTAATCATTCAGGAAATGTGGTGAATTAAATTGCTTTTTTAATCGTAATTGTACTCAGTACATCGAAGTAATTAAGTGTTTATTAATGCCTTTCCATCACTTTATTCTATGTAATCAAAGATATAAGATTTTCAATAGCCCGTAATGCATTCGGATGTTATCAAGCACTGCACGGCAAAATCATTGAATCCATTATACCTTCCCTTGTTGCCTTACAACAGAGTAAATTTCGTAAAATATTGTCAAATGATTTTGGTTTTACATAGCCAGTAATGCATTTGATGTTATCATGGATTTTGTGAAATCTTTGGTAAAATGAATTCTTCCATTCTATAATTTCTTGATGGATAAAAGCAGAGACAAGCTATTTCATTGTCATCAACTTCAAAATATTTTACTATGGTGTCCTGTTTCAACTAGTCATTTGCCTGATGCATGATTTTCGTGATCATACTTAAATACACTCAGTTGATATTAATACGATAATCCATCTCGAAAGGTTTCTAGATCCCATTAATGAATTTTATTTACTAGAAATAAAGATCTACAATATTTCAGAAGAACAAAATTTGAGATCTAGTATTAATGATAATGATCTAGTATAAGATATGATGATATAAGATATTACGATAATATAACAATACGATATTAATGACCTGGTATGAAGTAAAATAGTTAGATATACAGCTCTGACTAAACCATCACATGCCTTGTCGAGCCACGCTTCGTCGTGGATAAAAATAATTCAACTATTCGGTACATTAATCTTAACTATTATGAATAATATTTTAATCGGATTGGTATTTATAAATCTTCATAATTCCAGACACAAATTATGCGTTATTATTGATGAATTTAAATCTTTAAAACAAGCTCTTCTCAGTTAAGTTTAATCATTATAGATAGACACTTTCCAGATTTAATCACAACATATGATGAATTGGAGTAAATACTGGAACTCCAATAAACTCCTGAATTTAAAGCCGTCTCGTTTAAGTCCTCATTAAAATATATTAATGAAATTTCTCTTCGTTCTACACTATTCAGTTGATTTTCAATTTGTTTTAATACTTGTATTTAAATTCAAAATTCAGTGTTTTGGGCTTATTGAAAAGCGCTAAAGCTTCAGAATCAACAATAATTCAAATATGTTTCATGCAAATGCTATTTCATCCTATATTATTCAAACAAATATCTAATCTCTGTAGTAAAATTCAGATTTCAGTGATTTGCTTTGGCATTGTGCATATTTATGGTTATAATAAAAGGTAAAAAATAATACTTTAATGTAAAATGTTAATGATAAGTCAAATGTTTTCATTATATAAAAGGTTAGCTTCTATTTCCTAATCATGGAAGTAATTCTTATCTTATTATAAAGCTAGCTCAAATTTAGCTTTAGCTCAAAATTAGCAAATTTAGCTGGGAGAAATCGGTAGCGCAATGATAAGGAAGTTCATTCACTTAGAAAAAAGTCCTAATGAGCTGTTTACCAAGATTTCGAATAAATTAAGCCTAATTTCATAGAATATATAATATAAAATGTTCTTAAATTTTTCTTCTCAAGGCTACTTTTCAGGTAAAACAGAATGTCCACATATGGGTGAGGAATTTTAGCTCACAATGGATTAAACAGATTCCGATACAGGCATTCCACGTTCTTTATCAGGGTCATATCCCACAGTTCTAAGACCTTCGATTTATAAGGAAAGAGGGTTTCCCAAAGTGACAGTTCTTTACTTTTTTATTGATTTATAATCACTGTCAAAGTCATTTATATATAGTTTTAAAGCTCCTATGTTTCCAACTATTCTCTGGTATTTAAAAATCACATGAAAATACATCATCAATCTTCAAGGCAATTATTAGACTTAAGGCTAGTTATCTCAAAAGAAACAAAAATAAAGTTAATCTGCTATTCCAATTGACCTTTCACATATCTGCATAAGACAACAACAGGAAATAACGAAATAAAATAAATAAAATATTTATAAAACATAAAACTATTTATTAAGTCATTGAAATTCACTAAATAAAATATTTCAAATGGCACTATATGTGTTGTTAATCTTTCTTTTAGTGAGTTAAAATATTTCCCAGATAAATCAAACAATGTGAAGTAGTGCTGGAGCATTCAATGACTATGAATAATAATAAAAAATAAATGTCTGTATGTTACGTTCCATGAATTTGTGGGATGGTGGTATTAAGTTCGACAGGATGACGTCAAATGCAAATTAATTACTAAAGACGATATTTTAAGTTAGAAAATCAGACTTAAAATGTTAAACATAATTTTTTTTGATAGATTTGGATTTCTGACTCTCCAACTATAGGAGGTAGCTGCAATCTAGAAAATAGCTCCGATTTGTTTAATTAGGAAACTTGTCTGATTTGTTTAGTTTGGAAAGTTCTCTAAGATTTGGACCCTTTAATGCTAATTTTACTCTTTCTGTGTCTCGAAAATTTTTTAAACGAACTTATAAAATTCATTTATCCAAAGATAGTTCCATGCAAAAAGTAATATTTTGTAAAAAATTTGTTTCTGCTTACTAAATATTAGTAAATATTTGTAAATATTTAATGAAATAATAGTCGAAAAAGTTCGATGTGTAAGGTCTAAATCTCTTTACATCATTTTAAACAATATATATTTTACGTGACAAAATAAATAGTTTGAGCAAAATCGGTCGAATAAAAATACAACTGAATGAGAAATAATAATAAATCTAAATTTAAAAAAGTCGTACTTTTGCATTTAAAAGTCGCAATAGCTACAACCATCGATTTATAGTTGCGTATTCCATTTAAACTAAATAAATTCAACTAAGAAATAAACCAATATATAAAGTGCTTGTAACACTACTAAAAATTAAGCGTCATTTTTCCAGAAGAAATCGATTTTAAGCTTAATTACAAATCTCTGGCGCTAATGATAGTAGTTTCACCAAAATATCCATCCATCACTGTAAAAATCAATAATAAGGGTAAAAATAAAACTATTCCCAAATGAAATAAAACTGAAAACCACTACCAATGTTACCTGTTATTGCGATAAATTAATCTTTACTAAAAATACTCGTAATAATAGTCTTCAATAATTGCTTACCTCAGTGAATTATCGCAGCCAACGAAAAATTCTTCAAAACTCACCTTTATCATTGTCTTGTGAACAGTCATTACGAACTTCAGGGTTTTTTTCTTCTCGTTATTAATGAACTCAGACAGATAAAGAAAGTAACGAATTACAACTAAGTTTTGTAGCATGAAAGAATTGAATGAACATTCGAAATTAAATTTTCGTTAATTTTTCAAATCTATTTCATTTTATATTTGAATAGCAGAATACCCATTTCTCATACTGGTTGGAAGAAATTTAAATAATCAATATCGGTATTGAAGAATAATACGTGCTCAAAAACCAAAAAACATATCGTCACAATTAATAAAACTAAAAATTATCCGATTTCTAATTTATTATTAATTGTTATATATTGTTAATAATTTATTATTTTTTGTAGTTCTCGGTGCCTTTACGCAATTAAGTTTCATCCCATCAAGAGTTTAACTATATTCAGTATCATTTGTTACAATGCTATTATTCCAGAACAAAGTCAACCATAGTTAGTTAATAGCGAAATATTATCATAATCAACAATTTATTCTGGTACTTATTCCCTTCATTAGGTTTTAGGAAACCTAATTCTACAGGAACTATAATATGTACATCGGTACCATTACCAATGTAAATATATCAATGCTTACTGACATGCTTAACTAAATGCTGGTATTGTAAAATACTGCTGGTATTGCCGTTATTGGTTGTGAGGTAATGGTAACCCATGATGCCAGTATATGTTCGAAGTATAGGTACTGTGGCTATAAGTTCTTTACCTCCCCTCGAAACAGATAAATATCATATTATCACCTTACTACACATACGTACATATCCTTCGTTTTTTAATTATTTGTTGTTTATTTTGCAGCGGCTTCATACTATTAGATTAATCATATTTTAAGCTAGAAATTCCATTCATTGAAAAAAGATTAACTCAACATCTAGTATAATTTATCTTATGTTGTTCAGAATCTGCAACAATTTTCCCTTGGTTTATTAGATAAATACAATTTTATTTTATTAGTTCCCGTTAAGTTTCAATTATTTAAGTTTATTGAGACATGCTATAGAAGTTTTGCTTGAATATCAGAAACGCGTAACTCCATATACCTTTGAAAATACGAATTCGACGACATCATCACCATTTTTTGCGAAATTACTAACAATGGTTTATAAAACAATAAAATCGTGTGATGAAACTAATTTTTGATTAATTAGAGTGGCAAGTTAGAACGACAAATTTGCTTATATTATATAATCTTTAACAAATCCCTCGGAAAACTTTTTTTAAAAGGGAAATATAACGTGAAGGATTTTTTAAGTAGACAATTTAGTTCAACGTGTTTTCGAACTTATGTGCACCAAATATGGTTCGGATTGTGGATTTGTATATGATGCACACATACTTACATTTAAACTCTCTGCTTCATTTATATTGATTGAAAATTATGGATTGGGAGTTTTAACATTTAAATGCCCAATTTTCTTAAAAAGATTTCAAAAAATTAGAAATTAGGGAATTAATTTCAATCAGATATAATATGAAAAAAATACAACTATTCCCACTTCGAAAATTTTTCTATGAATAATATATACACTTCAGTTTAATTAAAAAACCGAGGTTTAAATATATATACTTAATATATTTACTAAATACATATACTCAGCTAAATCAACAAAAAACGAAACTAATACAATTCGAACTTTGCGAGCTGCACCTTATAACAACACGTTTTTCTTAATGTTTATTTGTCGCTTTAGGCTCGCATAAATTGTCATTTACTGGTTAAGTTTAGTAGGAATAACACGACCTGTGGCGTAGGCTATAGTATGCTCAATTGTATCTGAATGCTGTATCGCTTGTAACATAGCTGTTAAAAATAAAACCCTGGATACGTAGATTAAGTAGCAGCACGCCGCCATTTTGGTGACCGCAACTCTTAATGTTTAAAATACTGAATTTCTATTCTTAAACATCACTTTTTATTGATTAATATTTTCCATATTCTTAAGGTTAACTTAAATATTTACTATTTATTCTTTTAAATTCATTTTTTCTCTATGGAATTAAATATTATATTTCTATTCCTTTCAGAAAAATAATATATTATTTCTAAGTTAAAACTTTGAAATTGTTTGCACACGGGTTTTTAATGAAGTTCATAGGGATGTATGATTTGTGATTTTACTCATTATAGACTTTATAAACATTGTTCAAAGAAAAGTTTTTTTTTTCTTCTTAATCACTAACAACTTTTATTTTATCTCTATCTTATAATCACATTAATATAATAATATTTTATATATCTTATAACTTTTCCCATAATAAGCAATTACTAAAATTTTTAGTACAATTATTTAATTTAAAACGAATTCCGAATTAAAATACTACAATAAATAAAATCGAAAAATATTTTAAAATCACTGTTTAATTTTCAAAATACTAAATTAAATTAAAATGTGTTTGTCAACAAATCATTTTATAAATATCAAAAGTTAAATTCACTTTAACAGAATTAATATATTCGGAGGAACTTTAAATTTTTGTAGAACACTATAATCTTGTCTTTCATTGTATTATCTTATCATAATCTTATTGGTTTTGCTAAAATAAAAGTAAATAAAAAAATAATAAATTTCTTTGAAAGTACTTATTTAAATTCTGACCATTAAATATTAAAAACTTATTTTGCAATGTCGCAAAATTTTATAATATTGTATGAAATATTTAAAATAATTAAAAAAATACAGGAAATAAAAGTTCAAATAGGAATTAAAACACCTTATTAAACCTTAAAAATTTCATATTTATTCATTTGAAAAATATTAAATATGTTACATTAGTTCATTTTAATTCTGGCAACAAAACCACTTATATATTTAAATGCTATTAAGATCCATTTTTAAAGCTTTCTAACGAAAGCATTATTTAAGTTTTAGTATTTTTTAATATATGTAATCTATTTTCCTTTCTTTCAGGTGAATATATTTAATTGAATATAATTAATACAGTTGAATTCTTTAAACCTCTAATTGAAAAACAGCGAAATATAATTGCTCGACATAACTAAAAAATAATATCAGGCAAAATTTGAAACAATTGAATGAATAAATTTAATTGAAACTTTCATCACATAATCCGTTTCGACTCCATTTATCTTTTCTTTGTCTTTTACTGCGATCTCAAAGGTAAACGATATTAATTGATAGCTTAAATTTGATTTATTGGAACAGCCAAATGGTTGTTCCAATAAAAACTTAAATAATACTTTCTAACGAAAGCATTATTTAAGTCTTAGTATTTTTTAATATATGTAATCTATTTTCATTTCTTTCAGGTGAATATATTTAATTGAATATAATTAATACAGTTGAATTCTTTAAACCTCTAATTGAAAAACAGCGAAATATAATTGCTCGACATAACTAAAAAGTAATATCAGGCAAAATTTGAAACAATTGAATGAGTAAATTTAATTGAAACTTTCATCACGTAATCCGTTTCGACTCCATTCATCTTTTCTTTGTCTTTTATTGCGATCTCAAAAGGTAAACGATATTAAATGATAGCTTAAATTTGATTTATTGGAACAGCCAAATGCTCAACAACCTGCCATTATAAATTTAAAAGTATGAAACTAAGAATGTAAAAAAAAAGCAAAAATAGAAATAGCAGATCAGGTGCAGTGATGATTTGCCTTTCAAACTACTCACCAAAATGGCGACATGTGTTCGGCGGCAGCCAATCTAACTGAAAAGCAGCACAAAGGAGGAGAAGAAAAGACTGACGCTATACTTAAAATAGGTAATACAGGGCTTCAGTTAAAAGAAAACAGCACAATGACTGTACAACTGTTGAAAACTATTGTCAATATTGAAATTGTCCATGACTTTCCATAAACCAAAATAACATACAGATAACTAAAAAAAAGGCAATTAAGTAAAATGAATTTAATAATTTAAAAAAAAAAGATTTAAAAGTTCAAAATAATTCTATTTTTTGTCAGACAAGGAAAGAAGAAAAGTTAAGAATTTTTGAAAAACGTAAGACTTCTTAAAATGTTGTATTGCTTGAAAACGCAATTCTTGTATCGTGTGAAAAACAACGCTTAGAAAGCTTGGTTTTTGAGAGATTATAGTATAAGTATTATTAAGTGGTTACCTTCAATCAAGTAATCAATTACATATTTTTTGTTATTATCGCTACTAATTTTGTGAAATCATTGATTTTGCACATAACTTGAAAGGCATTAAATTTCTCGAAGTAATTCTGTTTTTGTCAAGCAGGAAACGTAAAAGGTTAAGGGGATCCTTTTTGTAATAAATTTCTGTCATCTCTGAGAATCCCCCGCCTTATGTCTTTAAATGAGGCTCCCTATAAGTTTCATTAAAAGTCTGATAAAACCATAAACATTTTCAATTTTCAAATTACATAAACATAGTTTTTCTCATGGTTTAAAAAACTCAAAACGTAGAGCTTTTTGAAAACGTAGAATGTTTTGAAAGCGTAGAGCATTTTGAAAACATAGAAATGTTTCAAGAGAGTAGAACTTACTTGAAACGTAGAACTTCTTAACACGTTGTATCATTTGAAAACGTAATCTTTCCATTTAAGCAAAAAAAAAAAAACGTTTTGAAGTCAGTTTTTTAATATGATTAGTATAAGCAAGTTATTATTGTCAATCAATTAATTATATTTTTTTCTGTTAATAGTATTATTAGTTTTGAAAAATCATTGATTCTACTTTCAACTTGTTGAGTATTAAATTTTTATTTAAGAAAAAGTTATGTTTTCTGAGGAAATGGAAAAGCGCTAGCACAAAACAAAACTAGAGTCGATATAAAAAAATTGTCTACGACTCTCCCTAAACAAAATAACATGCAGCTAACTAAAAAGAAGAAAATAATAAAATAAAACAGATAAAGCAATTTTTTTAAGAAAAAATATTAAACAGTTCAAAAGGAGGCAGACAAGGAAAGAAAAAAGCTAGACGTTTTACTTTTGTAAAAAAAAATATCTTTTTCTGCCTAACGTCTTTAAATGATGTGTCCTCGTTTTTAGTTTTCTGCCTGACAAGACCATAGTTGGTTTAAATTTTTAAATCACGTAAACGTAGTCTTATACAGAATTTTTTTTAAAAAAATATTCAAAACGTAGCTCTTTCAGAATCGTGAATTTTTTTTTGAAAAGGTAAAACTTTTTTAAAAAAGCAGAACTTCTTAAAACGTTGCATAATTTGAAAATGTCATTTTTCTAACAAGTGAAAAACAATTTTTTTTAAAAAACTTGATTTTTAAAGTGATTAGTATCACTATGACCAAGTCATTATCCTTATTCGATCAAGTAATCAACTATATCTCATTGGTTATTATCATGTTATATTTAATGTTTTGTTATTTGTTATTAATTATATCTCCTTTGTTATTTTAAAAATTCCGAATACAACTTGAAGAGAATTATTTTTTTATGAAAAGTATGATGTTCCCAAAATAAAATACTTTTTAGTTTGATTCATGAAAAAAACGCATTGAAAATCAAAAAAGTTTTATCTGCAAAATACAATTTATTTGCCGAACACGTTAAGTCACCGTGAAAGAAAGTTCAATTTAGCGATCATTCTCCTTTACTTTCTTTCTTAATTTAATAAAAAGGGTTTGTCAAAAGTTAGAAGTTTAATAGGGAATTATATTTTTTATAAAGGAAATTATATTTTTTTAATTCAAATAAAAACGGTATCTTTCAAATCTGATCTTTGCTTTGGAAATTTAGAAAATGAAAAGCTATTCACAGTTATTTCTTTAAAAAATCATAAATAGTTATTTCTTCCATAAAAAGAAAAGAAAAGAAAATATTATTTAATCTTCAAAAGACTTCCGGAGAGGTAAATATGTATATTTTATTAAAAAAATAGTTAATATTTAAAGTTCAGATGCTAAATAAAATTTTAAGAAATATTTACTAAAATTAAGAAGATAATAAATATTTAAGTGTT
Source organism: Parasteatoda tepidariorum (assembly GCF_043381705.1). Taxonomy (NCBI): domain Eukaryota; kingdom Metazoa; phylum Arthropoda; class Arachnida; order Araneae; family Theridiidae; genus Parasteatoda; species Parasteatoda tepidariorum. The sequence continues at coordinate 23,213,651 of NC_092206.1, forward strand.
TAACAAATGAATTTATTTAGCTTTTATATCTTGTTAAAATAGCATGTAATTTTAAATAATTAAAAAGGTATATTAGGTGATTTTTTTAAACAAACTGGCAATGATAGGGGTTTGAGCCACCTATTTGCTGCCATTCACCAACCTCGAAGATTGTTTCACAATTGTTGTTTCTTGGCCTAAAACAGTTTTGTTCTACGAAAGTTGAAATTATTCACTTAAAATGTACTAGCAAGAATAATGCTTGCTGACAACTGCCCCCCCCCCTCTTTCCACATCTAAATATTTCCCTTATGATTTTATTAAGTGGACATAAGTAATTTTCCAAGTAATATTTTTTTTAAAAAAGAAGACTTAAAAATTAAAAGCATATTTTTAGAAAAATTTTGGTGAGTTCACATTCGTAATTTAATAATTTCGCTCAGAAAACGGGCAGATGCAATAAGTAAACTTTTTGCATGCGTCAAATTGTGCATGGAACTGATTGTTAAGCTCTAAATCATTTAACGAATCGCTTTAACTGTAATTTATAATAGTATATTAATGTAAGCCTCAAAAGAATAATAATTTCAAAATGGTTTATATAAGATTAGGCACTAATTTTGAAATAACTTTATTTTAGAATGTTACATTAAAATAAAAATAAAAAAACAATCCTTTTACTTTTAAGCGTTCAATTTAAGAAGAAATTAAATCAAAAATATAATAGCTGCGGTTTTGGTTAAAGCTCTAAACTTAAGGATACAAAATTATTTATAGGAAAACAATATTTATGACTTTTATTAATTTTATGCTAAGATGAAAACCAAAACAATATGGAAATCAATGTGAGAAAACTGGACCCAGCCAATTGAAACGCACCGACAAGAATAGAAAACTGTGTTATGTAATTATGTTATATAGAAATTTTTAAAGCAGTAAATTAAAGTTTGAGTTGCAAAAATCAGCGTTAATTAAAAGCTATCAAAAGAGGCAAGCCTTATTCATTACAAAAATACTATCTTGCCATTCGCTAAACGGGATTTGTTATAATATGATAGTTTACTGGAGATAGTTAACTTCTAATTACTGATCATGATGGAATTCTTTTCTCTAGTGTAGCAATTGATAATTAACACTATCTCTAATTAATTTTTGAAAGGAAAGATTATCGTCAAGATCAGATAATGAAGGCGCTATTATCAAACTTAAAACGAACCACAACACATTTCTTAATTATAAAATAGAATATATTCATTTTAAATCAGTGTTTCATTCTAGCTAAGATATTAAAATTATCAATCAGGAGCTATCTTGCTTTAGTTAGTCTTTAAAAATAAAACTAAGGAATTTTTATTTTAAATTTTGTTTTAGTTAAAAAATTGTCTTTCCAAAAATTTTAATGTTTAAAGAATTTCTTTATATGTCTGATAATAAAATTAATTTACTTTTAAATTATAAATTTTAAAATAGTTTTCCAATAAGAATCAGATTTCTTGGATATTTAATCCTTTTAAAGCGATCCCATCATTAATTTCTTAGTTCATTTAAAGAATTAAAATTATAATTTATATTTAAATAAATAAATTAAACCTAAATTTACATTATTGCTAGCTGACTATTTTAATACTAGATTCAAAACTACTATTGCTATTTATAAACATTTTGAAAATTTTAATGTTACTATGAAATAGTTTGAATCCTGATAATGAATTGTAATACACATAATATAGTGTGTTGGTAATATATACTGCTGATATAAGAGTAATTGGTGTACTTTCAATAAAGAATTCTACTACGGCCTTGAGACAGGATAGCCTGGTTGGTAGGGCTTTGGGACCCTGTCAAAGAGATCGTTAGTTTGATCCCCACACATAAAACACTCCCCGTGTAATAAATGGGACTGGTGCACGTTGAATCTGTCAGGTCACAAAGTCCTCCAAGTTTCAATAACAAATCAATACCTTTGGGGATTCTGAATTAGAAATTGATAGTTTTCTGGTTAAGGTCAAAATTACGATCTGTTGATGAATGAATGAAGGGTCCACCCTTTGAAACGGGCTGTGACGTGTGTGCGTGTCTGAAGTCATATTCTTCGCCATGGAAAAATAAGAAATACACCTTTTGTCTTAAAACCGCTTGGTGTCACCAAGCAGTCTTGCTGGTATCAGGCAAAATGACATTGGAAGCAATAATAAGAAAAAAGTTTCGTCAAAAAAAAAAAAAAAAAAGATAGTTTTGAGATATTTGAGTATTAATCTGTTTAAAAGGAACAGGGGCTGTCTCAATTCACTGAGTGCACGCTGAGTTCGCTTTGAAATTATTACTTTTGTTTATTAAAAATATTTTTCTTCGAAATTGAAATCTATTAAATTCTTTATTCTATCAACACAGATTTGGTTCCACGAATTCAGTTTCAAAATCTACTAGCATAAATATGCATGTATAATTCTGCTGCGAATGAATTTGCTTGATTACCATAGTAACATTAAACGAAACTTGTTTTATTAATTAATTTTAATTAAAATAACTACAATATAAGACAGTCAAAAATTATTTTAAATATTTTCAACCAAGGAATGTTAGAAAGCTATTAAATCTAAGCATAACTTATCAAAAATATCGATAAATAAAAGAAAAATTAATAATTCGATGATTTGAATTATTTAACTTTTGCTAATAATCAATAACTTTTACTAATAATCAATAACTTTTACTAATAATCAATAACTTTTACTAATGATCAATAAATCAGTAACAGCTAAACACAGCTGGAACATTTTTGTTATACAACAACATTAAAGGGAGAAAAATGTATAGCCAAAAGAAGAATATGTTCTAACTTCCCGAGTCTCTTTATTTACAGGAAAACCAAAAAGCACAATAATTTTTACCAAAGCTCTTTGGTATGATTTTGTTGAAACTGACATTAATAATTGCTTAATATGTAAAATTTGCGAAATGTGGTAAAATTTGGTAATTTTATTATGATGCCTTAAAGCATGCCATAAAACATTTTATTCGGTAATATTCACTTTGTCATTTTGTATTTCTTACTAATTCTGCGTTAATAAGAGCTATAATTTTGAAAATCATAATTTGAGGTAAACCGTTACCATATGAATGGATAAATTACTGAATTTTTTTTAACCAGAATTATGTATCCTCTTTCAGCAGCTCCCTGCCTCCTTCCACACTGAGGAAAAAAATTTATGTTCAAGATTAACAGAACATAGTAAAGTTTACCGATTTTATGGCTCTATGGGAACACCAGAAGACGAGGCAATTTTTACCGAACCACTTTGGAAATGATTTTGACTAAATTTAAACAAAAATATTGTTTCATTATGTGGTTTAAAATTTGGTAGTTTTATCATGATACTTTAGAGCATGGCAACGAACCCTATTTATTTGGTTAAATTTACTTTTAAGTTTTGTATATTTTACTAAATGTATAGTAATAAGAACTATAGTTTTTTACCACTTGAATGGGAAAACTATCGAATGAGGCGTTTAAATATTTTTTTCTTCCAAAAATGTCCTAACCACACAGTGCGGAAATTTTACCAAAATTTCTCAGTGTATCATACGGTTTTTTTGTTCAATAAGAATGTACCGACAAGTACGAGAACCGGATATTGACCACTATATTTTTATTTTGAATTAAGGTTTATTTAAAAAATTCTAAACGTATATTAACACATCTTACGATTTATTTTTTCTGCTAAAAAATCAAACTTGCAAAGTGACATTATATGAATCAGGCATTATTTCTGAATTACTGTCTTTGCAGTAAATTTGCATTTTTTCTCTTGTTTCAATTTTAAACCATGTCAACTTGAAAACAGCCTCATTTATTATAAATTAGAAACAAGAAAGAATGTATATCATTGATCATTCTATCATGTCATTTATCTAAAAGAGGACCAAGAAAGGGTAATGATTAATTGTTATTCCCAGATGGTGGGTATTATTCAGCTGAGGATGAAGAATACCATTGTATTAACACAAAAAAAGTGTTATTTGTCACAGAGTGAACCGATTTTTCTTGTAATAAATCTCTGATTTTTTCTCCCTACCATTTACATCTCTTTATCTGGATTCAGATTAATGAAAAATTCACGTTTTTTTCTGAAGTAGATATGTAGAAGTATTTAAATGTTTTATTTAAAAAAATGATTGAAAATAATTTAAATTAAGCTTTCAAAATTATAATTCAGTTTTTAAATGGAGTTGCAATTTTGATACGGATTTTTCAAATTGCTCTATTCAACAAAAGTTTAATTTAAAAACAAAACCAATTAAACTAACATTTGTTTTACAAGAAACGATATTAGAGTAATTAAAAATAATCGTTATTCGAAGTATTTTGAAATAAGCTTAATCAAAATAATGATTGAAAATGCAATTTTTGCGAAATTTTATTTTGTACTACATGAATACCCGTTCTTCATGTGTGGTGGAAAAAAAACTACCAATAAATCTGTACTGAACAACACTGCAAAATCATGCACAAAACTACAAGAGACAAGTACCAACACAAATAATAAATCAAAAATAATTAAAATGCTTATTTATTTTTTTATTATTTGTTGCCATTATCGATGGCTTTATGCTGTTAGATTAAGTGAAAAATGTAGCTAGTATTTCATCGCATCAAAACAAAAATTAACCGCATTTAATATCATCTGGCACAACGCTGTTGCTAGAGGCCACTTACCCACAATACAGTATACAAGCACGCAAAAACATTTTTTGTCCTACTCATTATTAGTACGAAATGAAAAAAAAAACGTTAGTTAATTAAGTACAGAACAGCACGACAAAATCGTGTTCGAAACTTTCAGGCAAATACTGGCACTAAACTAAATTGATTCCAAGATTTTATTTATTTATTTATTTATTATTATCTGTTGCCCTTCTCGTGGCTTTATGTTATTAGATGAAGCAAAAAAAAATTTTTTTAGTAGTTCATCCTTTCTTCAAAGAAGACCAACTCTATTCAATATCATATGGCATGATTTTGTTGCTCAAGGTAAATCATGACTTTTAAAATTTACCACAGACAATTATTTTCTCCTGTAGTTATATTTATGAATCGTAAGAAATCTTATCATAAAAATCCTTAGTTTTGGTGTAGATGAAACTTATTTTAAAATACGTTGTACCTATACAAGAGTATATTTGCTTTTCATTAAAACTGCACCAATTACCATGATGCTAGTAGGACTCAATTCCAAAATTCTGCATCATTGGTGTCAATAATAGGATGGTGACATTTTATGGTACCCCATAACGAATAAGTGCATTTTCTCCATTTATTTTGCTTCTTAGTTCATAGTTTTTATTTTATTTTATTTAGTGCCTATTACTAAAATTAACTATGCATTATTGACGTCAATAAAAGTTTGTCAATTTTTTACGCTCTACGAAGTGAAATAATGACGTTTCCTCATCAATTGAGCATATTTTCTTATTATTTTACTTCAATTAGTAACTTTAAGGAACTAATTATAATATATAAAATATTCGTGTTTTTTTTTCTAAATGACATAATTCCATTTCCCCCTTAATTTTGATTCTCAGTCCCAAGCGTATTTTTTCTTATTTCAAGTATCATTGGCTTAGAATTATTCAGTTTTATGAGAACACGTTTTAAAAGCATAACTATAAACAGAATAAACACGTGGTTTCAGATTACCTTAGCGAGATTAATCTTGCGACGTTGTACGCTAATGCTATCGCAATCAGGTTGATGGATTCAGCTAACATGGCGTAACGAGAAAATAATAAGTAATTCAGAACACGTAATAAACTAAAAATTTTGACTATAAGTTATTTAGAAATTATCACTGATGTTATCTTCAAAATATTTGAAATAACTGAATCGTCTATTACCCGGGTTCCTGGTTGACACAGCGAGCCTGTTACGGTGACTCGAATTACCATGATGGCTGTCATTTTTTAAAAACAATGTCTTCCGCTAAGCCAATGAAAAAATTCCATTTTTTAAATGTCTCTGAAAGAAATTTTGTTAAAAAATCAGAAATTGGGCTTCGATATTTTTTTACGTAATATGTTATTTGTGTATTCATTTAGCTTCACGTTTAATATCGTATTTTTAGAGCCTACGGTATAAGCGTAATCCAGCACACAGGCACGCAAACAGACTAAAACACTAAACACTAAAGAGGCTGATGAGGCGATTTCTGCCCTTCTCCTTTTTTATTCAATTATTTTAATAATAATGAATTGAAATCAAAGAATTTTTATGACTTCATGTAATATGATCCTATTTCAGCTTTTAGTAAGTCATTTGTTTATTAGCCTTAAAGAAGTGCAAATAGTGAACCTTATATCTAGATAATATGTGTAACCTCATATAATGAACCTTACATAATTTAGGAGCTAGAGTTTCCCCTAAACTATTTTTTAATTATACAGAAAATTAAAAATGAATTAATAGCATTTTTGAATCTCTATGTAGTTTTAGTAATACTATACTACTGACGCTATTTACTCTTATCATTGTAAGCAGTGGTAATAAAAAGTGAAGGAAAACTAGGAAAAGAAAAGAAAGAGAACGACAGGGAAAGAAAAAATGAACGAATAAAGAGAAGTTAAAGAGTAACGAAAAAGAAAGAAAAGAAAGGGAAATAAAAACGTTTATAAACCTGAAATTACGTACTGTATTGGGATTAAATTACTACTTTTTATAGTTAAAAGTCAAAGGTTAGAAAAGATGCAAAGTCATATTCTTAAATTCGGTAATATTTTTTTTAACTATTTTCAATCCACTTGTCTTTTATTACGATATAAGCTAAACAAATATCTTTTTAAAATCATTAATTAGTATTTACTCTTTTAATTAAATAACTTCTAATGCAGCTAACTACATTTTTAAGAAGAAAAAAAAATTATGAAAGAAATCCAAAAAAAAATATTTATATTCTTTCAATTTTAAAAAATCTAAGTATATAAGTTAGGAGAAGTACTTAATGTAGAGAGTTGAAATTAAAAAAACATGTCTCACTTTAAATGTGACAGTCAGTTTTGGACAAGTCAAAAAGCTGCCATCTTTTTTATTAAATTAAGTAAAAGAAAATGATGCGATTGTTCATAATATATCAATCTGTTATCTTTTCTAGCTTTATATTTTCTTTAAATATAATTTTTAGCGCTAATGGAATCTGTCAAAATACTGAAAATTCTATTAAAAGATCAGGAGTTTCTTTTTAAAATTCGGGAGTTTATAAACCTTCTTTTATCACTGGAGATGATTTAATTTAATTTAAATGGCATATTTATACTAGAACTGCCAAATAATTTAACGTTTATCATAATTAAATTATTGGTGCTGATATGATCTTTCAGCATAAAAGCTTAAAAAAAGTATGGATTACTTTATTTTAAGAATAATATATTAAGCAATAAAATAATTTGAGTAATGCATGACATATAGTAATAAAAAAGTAAAACTGTACATTTCAGATAAAGGCATTATAGATTTTATTTTTAAAGCTAAGATTGTTTTATTTGAATTTTATTCTATTAAAATAGCTTATATCTACTAGGTATGATTCGCATTAAAATAATAATTTCATGTTTTTGCTTCAATAATGTTAACAAATTAAATTATATAAAAATAAAATTATAAAAAAAATATTATGAGGAAATAACAATAATAATAATAATAATAAAAANTATATATATCCCGATTTTAACGTTAATCATTTTTTATTATAAATATTTGAAAGGATATTTTAATAGCCTTTAAAAGTTTGAATTTTTATGCTGACAGAATTAAAAGTAAATTGCTGTAACAATTTTTAATAAGTTTGAACTCTTGGTTGATTTTGGCTCGGACTCTTATTTTTTTATTATTTTGAATAATTCATACTTTATTGTGAAACTTTGTGACATTGCAAAATAAATTTGTCATGTTTAACATGTCATGGTTAACATGTTAATTATATAAGATTCTGTAAAACACGAAATGAAAAATTTTTAACTCGTTGATAAGCCATTATTTTCATTGAAGGGAATAAAAATGAAATACATAATTTCAGAGGAAAAAAAAAAGAATTGAAAGAATAAATAGTAAATATTTAATTTATCTTTAAGAATATGATAATATTAATCAATAAATAGTGGTATTTAGGAATAGAAACTCCGTACTTCTAAATTGAGAGTTTCAGTCACCAATATCACGGCGTGTTGATACTTAAGTTAGATATCCATTGCTAATATCACACCCTAGTTGAATTTTTTAAAATCAAACTCACTTATGCATTTGAAAACAGACTTAATGTTGGCCTTCTGAGATGTTTTTACTTAAATATGCGTTATTGAAAAGGATTTATTGTAAATTTTGTGAAAATTGGGCCCTCGTGCATGCTGGTGTAAGTCTTTTTTTTCGAGCAGAATGTGTATATAAGAAATTAACTTCTCGCATGTAATAGTGTAAATATTTCAGCATGCAATATTTTGAAGTTTTAACTTATTTTTACCAAGCTATTCAATTGCAAAACTAATAGGTGCCAATAGTAATTTTTCCCCTGAGTATTTCTGCAATGAAGGCGCGAATTATTTCGCTTTCAACTGCTACACCACTCTCAGATCTAGAAACACAGGCATCTGTTTTTTTTTAAAGAACTTATTATTGAAGCGAGTTAAAATTTGAATTAAACTACAATCGGTGATCAAGAATTTAGCGGGAATTTTAAGCACTGCAGTTAAGTAAATGGAGAACAGATGTTTCTAACGAATCTGTAATATTTGATTGACTAACTTTGATTTATTTACGAACCAAGGATAGTGAAACTAGAAGTAAACGTCTAAAATAGCTCTATTTCTATAGGATTTTAAGTATTCCGGTACCCAGTAGTAAGTTAAGAATATTATTTCTTGCGTGCAAGCTCTGTTTTTTTCTGCGGATAATAATAATGCACATTTCAGACAGAAAGACATAATCCCATACATTAAAGAAAGAAACCTCCTTAATAAGCATTTTAAGAAGCAAAGACAGTTTTAAGAGATTAAATATACTTTACTGAATCCATAAAGTGTTTTTTCCCTTCTTTTGAATTGTCTAATTAATTTAATCCATCAGTTTCTCTTCTAATTATTCTGTACATAAATGTCATTATATCACGCTATCCATTTACTTAGCCAAGTTTAGAATTTAATCTGTGTAAAATTTTAAGCTGAAATTGTCGTTAGTTCTTTGCATATTCGAAAATGGCGTTATTTATTTGAGGCAGAGATTTTCTTCTTAGTTTCTACTCATTGTCTTTTTAATATTTTCCCATTCATGCAGCAATTTAAAGGGATTAGTGATGATTTAAAGATTTTATTTTTTTTGGATAATTTAAAAATTACGAAAACACTACTTTTGATCACCCTTTGAACGAGATATTATTTATGCAAATTAATAACTATTGGAGCACATAAAAAGTTCTTTGGGAACTAATTTTTATTTCTTAAAAAAATAAAAATGTTGTTCTGAAATGATGCTGAAAACAATAAGTTAAAAATTTTATGGACAAGAAATATTTATTTCTCGAAAAGTAATTACCGTTTCGAAAGTGCTTTCAAATTAGTATTTATTATCAATGTACTTGTTCTACTTGTCAAAAATAGAAATGACTTGATTTTAAAAAAAATATAGAATATTTAAAATTTAAACAATAACTTTAAAACTTTCTAATGATCGCAATTTTTATAACGAAAGTTTACTTGTAAGAATTTTTTATTATTTAAAGACGAGTGCACTATTATATAAGCCTCAATAAAAAAATTTTTTTACAGTGATAGTGAACTTAATATTTATTCTTTTTATTTTTACAATTTGTTGCATTATTTTTAAAATTTCTATTTTAAATCTTGATAATTCAAATTACACAGGGAAGTCAGGGATTAAAAATTGAGAAAATATTTGAGAAAACAATTTTCTTAGAATGTCGTTAATTTTCTTCAATTATTGTTCGTGAAATGCGAAATTAAGTATGAAATTAAACCAACTGACTGAAAATGTATTTATTTCCTTATTTGAAAACTGATAAGAAATCTACTATTTCCATCCAAATATTTTTTACCAAAAATATTTCTTCAAATATAGAATTAAACTAATAATCATATTAAAATATTAATTTTTAAAAATCAGTATGTTTTTTTGAAAATACTCAAAGTCAAGAGGAATCCGTAGTTTTGCTATTAATATCTTAATTTTATTTCTAAGTTCCTTTTTCTAAGCTTTATGCAAATAAAATAAGGTGGCGAAGTGAGGTTATGAAAAATTAACAATGACAATTTATTAAATTAAAACAGTGCAAAAGTCTTTTTAACGTTTCAAAAGATATGTAAATGGTAGGCAGTTTTCTCTATTTTTGCATGGTCATAAGGTCATAACTGCTGCCATAATTGTCTTTTCTTATTGTAAATCACGTAACTACTCAATTTCAAAACAGTTATATTAGATTTTTCTAAAAAACAATTTAAAATCCAAGAGGATTTAAAATTCAAAAAAAAAAATCTTAATTTCGTCTTAACGACGATTTCTGCTGCATGAAAGTAATCTTTTTACAGCTCTCCGTCTCCCTTTCGCACTGAGAAAAAAAAAAGCATTGTCAAAAGTACCAGAATATGATAAAATGTTCCATGTTTATGGCTCTACGTGAATACCAAAAGACTCGTAAATGTTTACCAAGGCTCTTTAATAGTTTTGGAAAAATTAACGCAAATTATTGTTTTATAATATGTGATAAAATGTTTCAAATATGGAAAAATGTGGTAGTTTTATAATTATTCCTTAGAGTATGGCATGAAAACCTTTGATTGAGTCAAATTTATTCAGTGTTGTATATTTTATTAAACGCGTGGTAATAAGAAATGTAATTTTGAAAATCTGATTTTTCATTAAATCATACCATATGAAAGGATAATTATCAATTACCATATGGAAGGATTTATTATTTTTGTACTTTATTGTAACCGTGATAAATTTTTGATTTGTGTTCCGGCAAACTTTGATGCATATTTACTTTGTTTATGGCTTTATTCTTGCCTCTGTGTTAAGTAATATTATAGTGAAAAACTAAACTTTTTGAGAAAGAATATAGAATGTGTTTTTTATTAGAATTTATATTTCGGACTTGGCTTACTCAAAATAGAATGGAAAGAACAGTTGCTAACGTAAACAATAGGTATTTGATACCAACGCTACTTAACTTGCAGGGATTCCATTAAACCTATCTTGATGCTAATGACTCCTCCCCCCTTTTGTTGTTACCTATAACGTGTATACTTTCTTGCTTTCATTTTTATAAGGTTTGTAACAAAATATATAAGGGGTAGTTTTTACTGAACACAATGTACAAGTTTAATGCATTTAGGGGCGGGGAAGAATGCATACTAAGCTTGGGAAAGGTTACAAAATAAATTTTAAGTTGATAGTTTCTGAAGTGTAATTTATATTATTCATTAGCTTATTGCTTTAAATATTTTTTTTTATTTAAATCAGCTAAAAAATTCAAAAGTTTCGAAGATAAGTGCATGTGTTTTGTTCTAAATCTTCTATAATCACCCATTACTTTTCTTTCCGCAAACTGTTTTGATTATTTTCCCTCCCACCATTTACTTAATACGTTTCACGACAATAAAAGAGTAAGATGCATTTTATATTAAATTTTTTTATTAAGTTTTGTCTTTAATCGATGTTTAAAAATAACTTAGTTCTATCTTGATTCTTCAGCTAACATTGTTTGCATACTATATAACGAAGATTGTTCGATTCTGAAAACTACAATAAGATGACATTCTCATTCAAAAATAGCTATTGCTTTCAGTGAACCTATCCTCTTTTATGTTAAAAGCTTTTGTCTCATATGACATTTGGCTGCCAAGGATGTCCCTCGAAATTTACTCCCACGCTTTTATTATAAAATAAAGGAAGTTAACGCTCTCTGAATATAAATGTTTGTTTAAACAATTGTTAGTTTTCATTGTCATTGTTGTTTTCGCACGTGGGAAACAGAGAGATTAAAAAAAAAATTGAATTATAAATTGGGGAATGATAGGTTAACACAACGAACAGTCCATTTCAGCTAGCAAACAGTTCCATATTTTAGTTTTAATTATGACTTACAATTTGAGTAGGACAATTAATGAGTTATAGGTATATTTTCGTTTTAATGCAGCTATAATGAAGTAGCCGAAACGGGTATTAAAATTTCCATTCTTTTGTATTTTCATTACCATTAAATGATCATTTTGCTTTGATTTCTTAAACACAATAATTTCAATCTCATTGTAATTATGTAGCTAAAATTTCACTTCATTCTGATACCTCTTTTCTGGGGCAAAAACAATTTATGGAAAAGCTTTGCGCTTTAAAAAATGCTATGATAGATCAATAAAAATCAACGTAGAACTGTTTAAATTTTTTGTTGAAATCTATAAAAGTCAAACTAAGGGTTTGAATCAGCAATTATGAATTACTCAAAATTTCTTTAACAAAAATTCAAAATCGTAGAAATTTGATTCATTATTCTCGATCTTAGCCACAAATTCCTATTGAATATCAACAAAATTGATCCACAAAGAAGTAATGGATTTTCGACGCATGAGTTTTCCAATCATATAAAAAATACTTGCTTGAGATCGGGAAAAAATATCGAGTTTGGTCAACCACCAACATGGAAAAATCGAAAAGAATATTAATTTGAAAAAAAATATTATTTTTTCATACCTACTTAATGAAAGTTAAATTAATGTATTATAAAACATCATACATGCGTTTATGAATTATAAATTAGTTCCGAAATGCCAAATCTTTTTCTTTTGACAAGAGTATTATTATAAACAATAAAACTGAAAATAGTAAAAAATGCACAAAATGACATTTAAAGTACTTTAAATTATTTTGATACACTGGTGAAAATATTATTAATCGATAAAATTCTAAACAAGGCATCATACATAGAAGCAATCCTTTCCAACAAAGTTAAGTAAGTTCCTCAAAAAATAATTTAACGTCTTTCTAAGTTACGAAGTGCATACATTCGTAATATATTAAACATTAGATGCTTATTATTATAATAAGACAACACTCAAACAATATAGTGCGAAAACTATTTTACTAGCTTCGATAGAATCTGCTACTATATTTTACATAAACAACTTTAAATTTTGTAATAATCTATGCACATCTATGGCAGTTGTACTAACTTTAATTTAGCATTATCATGGTGATAAATCACTTTTCTTCAATGTTCTGATTCAACCTTTGGAGAATATAAGTGAATGAAGTTTCTTATTTCTTTTCAATTAGAGAAAGACTTATCAGACACTAAGGTTAATACGAACTACATTCTCTTTATATAAATCTCTATTTATCATTTTCTTTTTTGAACTTATATTGTTCACTATCACAGCGCTATTAAAATACATAAAACTAATAATAATTTGAATATTTTTAATAACTAGTAAAAATGTGGTAAGTAGGGAAAATAAATGTCTTGTGCAATGAAATTACTTATACAATATAACAAATAATAAATCTCTTGTTAAGTTTTTAAAAGCAAATCATTCTCTAACTGTTGATGATTAAGCTATCGTAAAATAGAGAGTGGCAATTCAAAAACCATTTTATAAATGGATTCAAGTAAATTATTTGAAAAATCCGAATAGAAATTTTATACTAATTCACAAAAGTGTTGGGCTTAGAGGACATTAGCCAACTTAAAGATATTTTCATATTATTAAATGAAACTAAGAAACTTTACGATTTATTTAAATCCATTCCCAATAGATTGCTACCAATGAACGCTCTTTTAATTAATATTTACTTTATTAAAATATTACAAAAATGAATAACTATTACACAAAACTTAAATAAAAATATTAATAATTAATTTAAAAACAAACTTGATACAAAAAATTGGAATTAATAAACGTGAATTATAAAAACAATTGAATGGCTAACAGCGACAAGATTATAAATAATTTTTGGTATTATTCTGAATGAAAAGAAAAAAGCAACTTTATTAAAATTGTTTAGTTATTTGAAGGAAAAAACATTGTGCATTGAAAATGAATTATTTACACTTAAACTTAAATATTAAAGCTTTCAAACCCGTTTGCATTATTGGGATATGAACTCTTTTACTTCAGAAAATAATGTTTTCATTCTTGCTCTTCAATTAAATTGAGGACTTACGAAAAATAGCAAAAACGTCTTTCCTTTTTCCAATGAGAAATCAGCGCATACAGAAAATTCCTGCACGACAGTTATTTCGTGTTTGAAAGCAGTTATTTATGGGGAGAGACAGCATTTTCCACAATATTATTTCAAAAAAAAATTTTTTAAACCCCTTAACGATCGTTTCATTTCCAAGAAAACGATTATAAAAGTGCCTATTTTTTTCATCCCTGTATCTCTGACTAAACTAACTATCTACAATTGCCTTAAAAATATCCTGGTACTGCCATCTGGAGTGTAAAATAGGAAATAAAATTTTTTCCGGGCAAATGAAATGAATTGGTTTCATTCTTATTGGCGAATTACTACTGAACACTCCAACCCGGAAATATCACGGGAGCGAGAAGGAAGGGGTTAAAGGAATTAATATTGTTAAAGTATACTACAATGTTTTTAACCGTTTGATGCTGATAGAAAGCATGTATGGTTAAAAAAAAGGATGAATTACTTAAAAATAGTTTTATAAAATGAATCAATTTGAGGAAAATTTAATAGATGAATTTCATTGGGCTTACGCACTAGTTATTTTTATTACAAACATTTCGCGTTATAGAAAGTAAGCATGAAACGGGAACATCAAATGTCAAGCTAGATTAGAAAAGAAATTATGGTTACCTTCTGGTGTTATGCATGTTATTCTTTACTTCTATGCAATGCAAATTTAAAAATTACATTGTTGGAAATCTTACCCCCTAAGGCGGTTTTCAATTTCGCTATATTTTTATCCTAAGAAAACAGAAGGAAACTCATCAGTTGACAAACACTATTTTAAGGAGTATTTTAATTGACTTTCAAACCTCTTTCACTGAAATGAATAATCTCATCGCGGTGCCCAATAAAAATAAAATGACTTTAAAAAAGTAAAATAATTAATTTTTGTAATTTTCAGTGCAAAGCATGAGACGTTACTGCACGTTTTGATCCCTTGTTCGAATCCCAGCGATAGCTGTTTGATACGAACTTTGCATCCGACTCGCACTGACCACAGTGCTGACGTGAAATATCCTCAGTTGTAGATGGATCATGGGTTAGACTCCTCTTGCTGTCAGGTTTACCATGATAGTCTGACAGCACGGTCAGCTCGTGGTTTCTCTCTCCATATAACGCAAATGATGGTTAGTTCATCAAAAAGTATTCTACGAAGCCAAATTTCTCCCAATACTTAATCCAGGAGTTCCCTTGTATTCTAGAGTGGGTTCAAAATTGCGAGGCTTAGAGGGATGAGCATTATTGGTAGTTGTAAACTCAAAATTAGGTCGGCTGTTTAAGGATCATTATAAGTTAAAATAAAAAAAATTATAATAAAAAAATTATAATAAAAAAATTATAATAAAATAATTATAATTAAAAACATTATAATGAAAAAAAATTGTAATAAAAATAATATCAAATACAATTTTAAGAAGCTATGCAAATAGACGGAATCTTTTTCTTATGCATTTCATCAAGTGATTCATTTTCACTTAAAAGTAAAGAGGATATAATTTTAAAACTAAAATAAAATATTTTAATGCAATAGATGCTTTTATTCTTACAATCATTGTTTCAATTTAAGTACATCATATGACTGAGTTCGGCAGTTTATAGTGTTAGATATATTTGAAGCAAATGCTACAAAATCCACTTCATTTAATTGTTATTTATTATTTGTTAATGGAATGCCGAATGCCTTAACCAAACAATTACTTAAGAGCATAAGGCTGAAAACCATAGGCATTGACTTCTGAGTCATTTGCACTGTTACTTCAAAAATTCAATGCATATGCTATCACTAAATTATCTTGACGTTAAAATAGACTCCTCCTAAAAGGCCACGTTTCTTCTTTGTTTATACTGTCAAATGCACCATTAATTAATCAATTACGTCATTAATAAGCCGTTGTGTAGGTTGAAAGTTACGTTAAAGTGGACTTAAATTTGGCAAATCAATCTTGGCGTCATGTTCAATTCCTATTGGCATCATTTGGCCTAATAGTTTTAATTCAAAACGCTACAGAAACAGAAAAACATGTTTTTGTAGAAAACAACATCCTCTAACAGTTTAAACAGCATTTTTTATTGTTAAGTTGAAGAAAATAAATTTCTCCTCAATGCCATGCAACAGCTAAATTATGAATGCATTTACTGGTTTTGATAAGGTTTTATTTAGTAAATGTTTTATTTAGTAACGATTTTACTTAGAAGGAATTTAATCAACATTATTTGAAATATTTCAAAAGTAGCCTGAGCATCAGGTTATCAAAGCTAAAGAAATTATATTACTTAATTTTCGGGACTAAGATGATACACTGCCTCGAGCTAGTATGATACATTGTCTGGAGTTAATGGAATGCACTACAGTGCTGCTAGTGTGCCAAATTGTATAGCGCTAATACAAGAGAGACTAATTTGAAAAGTTGTGATAGTAGATACACTAATTAATAAAGCACAAACTGCTAAATTTATACACTGTAAAAGCTTTTGAGAAACTGCAGATGGCTTTAATGAAACTCTGAGGCTAATATGAAAAGTGGGCAAAGGGCTAATATAAAATACTGTGTGAGCAAATATGAAATATTAACAAACTAATATGAAATATTGCTGATACTAGACTCAGCCAAAAGTTTAAGAACAAGTACGACTGTACAAGTTAAGTGTGAGATTCATTTATTTAAAATATTTAGTCTTACTTTTCGAACATTAGATAATTGTTATATCTTCAAAAATAAATAGCAAAACAAATGAAATATTTGAGACTTTTTTTTACATAAATTTTAGGAGTCACTAATACTTTGGTAATTTTCGGATCAGACGGTAAAGATTTAACTAAAATTCTGATTTCGAAAGTTATAGTTCTTATTATTCCACATTTAGTAAAAATTACCAAACTGGTATGAAAATTTAACGAAGCAAATGTTTTTTTTTTATGCTGAGGTCCAAAATATCGCAATAAAATAATCAAATTTTATTATAAAACCATATTATATTGTTAACTTTATCAAAATCACAACAATAGCGCTTTCGTAAAAATTGCCGAGCTTTTCGGTTTTCCCGTAAAGCCAAGCCAAAAACACAGTATATTTTACTATATTCTGGTCGATTTGATCATATTTTTTTCTCAGTGAATGATGCTTATTATTTTTTATTTATAACAAAGCAATAAAATATGGAAAAGTCAAAGTAAAGATATTTTTCATTCACCTCAAATTTATTTTGGGTTCTGCAAAAGTTAAAGAAAGATCCATGAACATTTAACTCCTATATTAAAATAGAACTAGTTGATGAATATGTATTACGCGATTCGATTTTTGATACTAAAAATCACAAAAATTCAGAAACAAAATATACAAAGCAAAACAAATGGGACCGTACAAGAACTTATAAACCGAGAAGGCAGAACTAATGTCATGTACTTACTAATGACTTACAAAAGTGGTTTAAAAATATTTTCGTACTTTAAGTAGACAAACTTCTAAATATGAAATTAAAGCATTAATAGAAATAAGGGGATATATTTTAAGGCACTTTCATACTGAAGTGAAGAAGTATCTGTTATTCTGAATTGGCCCGAAAACTGGATTTGCGTAAGATAATAATGTTATATGCTGGATATCAAATTAAATGCGGTTCTTCACTTCAGTATAAACGTGCCTTAAAATTATCCCTGTTATTTCCATTGATGCTTTAATTTAATATTTAGAAACTTGGCAACTTAAATAACGAAAATATTTCTGAACCAGTTTTAAAAGCCATTAGTAGTTATAGTAGTATCAGTTGTAAACACTTCCTTAATAATATTCGTAATAATTTAAAATAAATTGATAAAAAATAGTGTCAGATTTATTTAAGTAAGGATATTTTTAAAAAAAAATTAATTGGTATTTTTGAAATTTTGATCTGATAATGAAGTATAGAAATTGTACATAACTATTTTAATTTTTAACATGTTACAAGAATTCGGAATATTTTAGTTTTAAAATAATTACGGCTCTTTCATTTTCTTAAATGATTTATTTGTTTTATATTTGGATTTTCTAAATAGATTTCGTAATATTCCTTCATAAGAAATTTAAAACAGAACGTCAAAATATGCATTATCTATATCAGATATTTGTACCAGTGTTTGAAATACAATATACAATAAATGCCATTTCACTACTTTTTTTGTTTAATAAGCAGTTTTCTGTATCCCATTACCTTTGGCATGACATCAACAAAATAGATTAATCAGCAGTATTACAAAATAAAAGAGAACCTTTATTATCTGCTGACTCAGAAGCTTTCAAATACCTGTAAAAAGCATATATTGATGATTCGCAAATTAGGAAAATGTCATATTTTCTGGAAATACTTATTTTTAATAGAAAATAGATTCATTATCTATAACATATATTTTATATTTTGCAATATTTTTTAAGATTTTAAGTATGATGCTGAATATTTGATCTATCTTCTAAGAATGTTTATATAATATTCATGCTTTTATTCTCTAAATATTAATTGCGCATCTCTCTCATATTTGTCGTTTTTGGAAGAAGCAATACTTTTAAATCGATAAATCTCTAATCATTTGTCACTTCAGACTAATAGAAAACTGTAATGTGCCTCTGAATTTGGCACGGAGCAAAAAATCGGGTGAAATAAACCGTGTTGTATAGTAATAATACTTCAGGTAAAAAAAAGGAGAAAATAATAGTTTTATATAATAAAACCAAACTAAACGGTTTTTATCACTTATTTGACACGTCTTCGGTTCATATGGTAATAGTTTAACGGAAATTCTGGTTCTCAAATTGACTGTACATATTATCACACATTTAGTATAAAATATAAAACAGAAAAGTAAATTTAACCAAATAAATGATTTTTATGCCATGATCTAGGGTATCAAGATGAATCTGCCAAATTCTACCTCAATTATAAAATTTTATCAAATATAATAAAGCCATATTTTATAGCTAATTTTACCAAATTCATAAAAAAAATGCTTCAGTAAAATTTATTGAGCATTTTAATGTTCTGATAGAACTAAAAAACTAAACTCAGCGGCGCGACAGCCCATAGAGGGCCAAGGCCTCTATGCCCATCTCAGTTTTCGTGACCTTGGGGTCTGGGGTGCAGGAGCAGATGTTCCGGCCAGGTGGTCAGCCGAACGCGGAACCCCCAGTGTTTAGTTCCCAAGCATGCTTGGTACTCATTTATCAACCCACTGAAGGGATGAAAGGCTGAGTCAACCTTGCCCGATCCGAGGATCGAACCAGAGACCTGTGGCATGACAGCGCGAAGCGCTACTGCTCAGCCACCGGGCGCTGATAGAACTATAAAAACCCTGTAAAATTTACCATATTTCTAGTAGTTTTTACCATATACTATGTTTTTCCTCTCAGTGTGCTATAACAGTTCAAATAAAGCTTAAAAATAAAAAAATAAATAAGTTAAAATACTAAAAAGTGTTAAAATACTAAAAGTAAATAAAAAAAGTGTTACTATAATATACTTTAAGTAAAAATATACTTATATAATATACTTTAAGTAAAAACAATTATATTCAGAAAAATTGGTAAAACTTAAAAAAAAGCTAAAAGCTAAAAACAATTATAAGACTTTTAAGTAAAAACACAGCCAATTCCGTGTAGGATAAAAATACTTCCTTGCATTGTGTTTTCTCTCACTGAAAATGTTTAAAACTCTTGAAGTACCTACCTGGAAATATGCCTAAGTATAAGTCAGGTGAAAAAAAAAATCATTTAATGAACAGTATGGCTAATATCTTACACCAAGCTTTTACTACACTACATCAGTTTTAAGGCCTATTAGTTTGTTTTAATTTATCTCAAACATTGAAAATAAATATTAAAAATCAATAGCTTTTTCATTTTTGTCTGTAATAAAAAATAAATTTAATCTTGAGAAAAAGTTATGATTTTAGATAAGTGTATTTTAATTTTTTGATAATTAATTAATAATTCATGAAAAAAAGCATTATTCTTATAATTATTGTATAATAATATCGATTTCTATACTCTTAAAATTTCCATTGGATAAAAACAAAGTATCAGATCTTTATATCATAAAAAATTAATCCTACATACATTTAAATATTTTCCTTTAACGACACACTGTGTGATTAAAATTCCAAACCTCTTACGTAATTCTAAAACGCTATTTTTTTGTTTCCTTTGAAAATAAATGGATATTTCTAAATCCCTTTACAAAAGTTTTGATGATGAACAAGTTTTTTTTAATGAAAAATACTGAACTGGATGAACCACCCAATTCCTTTTACTTAAATAGCGCCAAAGCAAATACATTTTAAAAGAATTTATTTTTAATCACTGCTAATATAATCAAACATGTGAATAAAGTGTAAAATTTTGATATTTAATTTTCAAATATCTTAGAGCAAATGTAAATATATGTTTCGTAATATTCAAACACGTATAATTTAAATATGGGTACGTAATTTAAATTCTGTAAGTTTCTCATAACTATTTCTAATATGATAATATAATTATTTTAATAAATATTTAACGTTTAAATAAAGTTTTTTCTTACATTTAAAGTTCTTGTTTTAATTTGTAATTAAAACTTGTAATTTTGTAAACATGTATTTTGTAATCAATATAAATTTTTTAGCAATACAAATTCAGGATTCACACATTCTGTACTGAGAAATAAAGTATGATAAAAACTACTAGAATATGGTAAAAATTGCTGTGTTTCTGGTTCTAAGGAAATGTTAAAACCTTTGGGGATTTTTGCAGAAGCATAGATACTTGTGGTGAAATTAACAATAAAATTTGGTTTTATAATATGTGAAAAAGTTTGATAATTCTGGAAAATTTGGTAATTTTATCTTGTTTTCTTCAAGTACAGCCTAAAAACCCTTCGCTTGTCTAAATTTTCTTTTCTGTTTTGCATTTTATATTGAATGTGTGGTAATAAGAACTGTAATTTTGAAAGTCAGAATTTTCAATAAATCATATTGTATATGAACGGAAAAATTGACAGACGAATGACTTAAACACCATATAGTTTATTTCTTTTTTATCAGGAATTACGTTCTTTTTTCAGCTATATCATTACAATAGATTAAGGTAGTTTTACCAGATTTTTTCCTTCTGTGTTCAATGCAGAGAGTCATTAGAGTTAGATACTTACAGTCCGAGATGATAAATGATTAGATATTTATCGATTTAAAATAGACCACCTCGTTATAGCGACCTTCTCTATTAACGACCACTTTTGAGACTTTTTCACGGAATTTTTACCATAGACATTGTGTAGGAGAAAAATCTTAGAAAAAACCTTCAATACATCTCCCAGTGAGCGAGTAAATATCTGCATCAAATGCGAAAAGGTCAAATAAGGAAACACGAAAACATAAGAAAGCAAAAATTATTAGCAAACCAAATAAGTAAATTAACATGCATTCAAAATATTTATGTGAAACTCTTAATTAGAGGGCTCTTTTTTTACGATGTCTGATAGATATCTACAACCTTGTGTTGCAATCAGAGTGTACTAAAGACGATGCTATCAATGATTTAATTTTAGAGTTGAAAGTAAATTAGAAGAAAAATCTTTTTTAGAGAAAACAATGGTGTCTCAAACAAACCTCGTCCCATTTTTAACTCTAAAACGCTTCTATGATATAAAATTAAAGGCATAATTAAGGCATAAAGGCATATCATAATTACTTATTCAAAGCAATTCTATCATTCATAATTGGTAATTATGTTTTTAAACATAATCATATCAGTAGGGATTATTTTTTTATTGAAACAAAATTCTATTTGGCTTTCCTGGCGCCAACACAAGAAGCTTTTCTACGCCAAGAAAAAGAACACCAACTGCAATTGAAATTGTTTACTAAAAGTCATAACACATAACTTCAATATCATTTTTAAGTTAATGAGCATAATCCCTAAACACGGCCAACCTCCATTTACCACCATTTAACTGTGGAACAGAGAGTTGTCGCTTTCGAGAGATTTCCCTGTATTATCTAAATGTGCGGTAGTACGAAATGTAATTTTGAAAATCAGAATTTTCGGTAAACCTTTACCATATGATTATAAGAATTACCAAATGAATGGTTTCAATACCAAATATTTTTATTTTAATAAAATGGACATTGGTTTATTTTACCAGAAATGTCATTACTATACAGAACGGTAATTTTACCAGAGTTTTTTTTCTTTCTGTGTATCTGCAAGTATTCAGATCCAATATAGTGGAATCAAACGACAATTCTGCTATCTTTCTGGCAAGCTTTATTTTATTCTAAAACAAATACCCTGTGAGCTATAAAATTGGTTTTAGAAATAAAATAAAGCCTTTAGAAGACGTTCCGAAGAAAGCAAACTAAGCGAATAAAATTCAAAGAAGATTTATTGCCTTTCTTTAAATCAGCAAGATAGGGAAATAAAAGTAATCGTTATTCCGAAATGGTGTTGTTTCACGACATGTAGTCCTTCAGAAACACCATTTGGCGTTTTTTTTAAGAATACCAAATATTGGAATTCGATATTAAATTGGCGTGTCTAGTAAGTATATGTGTTTATAAAAAAACGTTGTTTAATTACAATAAAGTTTCTTAATTTATATATTCTTAATATATAAATTAAGAATATATAAATCAATAAAGTTTCTTAATATATTTCCTTTAAATTCATATAATTTAATAAAATATATTGTGCTAATTTTATTAAATATGTTTTATTATTATTTTATTAAATTTCTAAATACTAAATGCATCCCAAACAACATTGATTGTTTATTGATTGTTGTCAGCAACAACATATATCCTCTGCACTGCTGAAGTATAAAGAAACATAGCAAAAAATATTTTATAGTTCCGAATTTCTATTTTACTGCCATAAGCCATAATAAGGTAAACAAAATATAAATTATACTGCCAGGGGGCTAAACATTTTAGGCACACATATGCAGATTTAAGGGGCTTTAATTAGGTAAAATAATTGGGATATTTCAATTGTTTATAAAACAATTAATTAAAATACACTTAAAAATATTACTAAAAAGATACTCATAATACTATGAGATTTTGCTTGACTACTACGCAGTCATATATACATAACGCTATACATAAGTCGCTATACATAACAATGCACACATAAGTGGACCTGCCTATTTTTGACTGTATTATTCTTAAATATTAAGTAAATACAAATTTAAAAGCTTCATACATTTCAGATACCTACTAATTCAACAGAAAAATAATTATTTTCAGTGAAGGTAAAACTATGAGTCTTATTATAGTCAACGTTCACATGTGTGGACCGAGGTTATGAAGAAAATATCATACAGCACAACAAGATTCATAAATTATTAGAAAATAAACAATGTAAGCTTGAAACAATATAAAATTAACATGTTTTATATTGCTTTGATACGAAAATTGGCTTTATTAAAAAAGTTGTACAATGAATGATTCTTAGAAAATAAACAATACAAGCTTGAAACAATATAAAATGCAACCCGTTTTATATTGATGTGATACGAAAATTGGCTTTATTGAAAAAGTTGTGTAATGTATGATTGTTAGAAAATAAACAATACAAGCTTGAAACAATATAAAATTTATCCCGTTTTATATTGATGTGATACGAAAAGTGGCTTTATTGAGAAAGTTGTATAATCTATGATTATTAGAGAATAAACAATGCAAGCTTGAAAAATATAAAATGTAACCCGTTTTATATTTATGTGATATAAAAATTGTTTTTGTTGAAAAAGTAGCATAATGTATGATATTAAAATACGTGACAATTTTCAACTGTTAGCCACCATTTTGATCCCTTAAATTCCAGTTCCTACAGTACTGGATACAGTGACAGATAACTAAATCATTAATGAAGTATGGTAGTTTATAAATATTATAATATTAAAGTAATTAATAATAGTGGAACAATTGTCCTTTCACAATGCATGTTTTTGAAGAAAAAAACTGTTCTGTAAATATGACGATAGCTGCGAATCGATTAGATATGCTAGTTTTCGCTCTATGAGGTTCGCATTAAGCTTGCATGAACAATCCTTTTAAATCAAGATTGAGTCTGCCCTAGCTAAACAAGATTCGAAAAAACCTCTAAAATCGAAGTTTAATCATTATTCGAAAATCAAGAGTTGAAGGAATTCTCAAACAGAGGATGAATTCATTATCTCAAGGTTTATTTTAAATTTAATGACCATCAGTGAAGCAAGATTTATTTGCTCAAGCATTTATATATTTTTGTTAAGACTTAAAGAGTGAACATGATTGTTAAGTTTTCAACACAAATAAAATCTTACCGTTTAGAGCCTTTGCAAAGATAGAATGAAAAAAAGGCGAAAACACAATTTATAGTAAAAGCTAAAATATTGATATTTTTCATAAGGTTTTTTGCCTACCTTTATTTAATTCTTAAACAAACCTAAAATACTAATATTTCCACTGAGTTAAAAAAAAAAGAATTGATTAGTCAACTTTTCCATG
Source organism: Parasteatoda tepidariorum (assembly GCF_043381705.1). Taxonomy (NCBI): domain Eukaryota; kingdom Metazoa; phylum Arthropoda; class Arachnida; order Araneae; family Theridiidae; genus Parasteatoda; species Parasteatoda tepidariorum. The sequence continues at coordinate 23,238,367 of NC_092206.1, forward strand.
CCAAACAAATGAGAATAAAAATATTACGATTGTCGTAAGGTTTTCTGTCATCTGCAATGAAAATATTAAATACATTGAATTAATAACTATTCTGGAAACATTCATAGATGAGAATCTACTGGAAATCATTTATCAGGAGTCACATGTAAATTTAAAGAAAGTCAAAAATGGAAGTTTAAGTTGGAATACAAAATAATATTCATAAGAGAAGCGGTAATTTTACAGAAACAATGTAAGTCAATTCTGCCAATTTCATCCAGACTCTTAAACATAAATACTTTTCCGTGCTAGAAAGTGCAGGGGGCGTTACATGAAGATAGAGACCGAGCTACTGAAAAACGATCGAAAAGTGCAAATCAATCAGACGCATAGCTTTTATCATGGGGAACCCCGGTAGAAACCGTGGTGAGCGAAGACTTACCCTAGACCAAGGAAGGGTCCTAGACCAGGGAACTTCTTTGGTTGAGGGCCAAAAGTCGGGAAAAAAATTTGGTGGGCTAATTAAAACTTCCAAAATGAAAAAGAACTATATACAAGTTTTAATTTAAATATCTAATGAGATGAATGAAATTGCGATTTCATTTTGAAAAGTTCCTTATATTGAGGTTCGAAGTGAGATGTACTTATTTTAAGGAACAAGGCTAAATGCCTGTCTGTTAATCTGCTTCTAAAATTATTTTTTCTAAGTTTCTTAGTTGAAAATATTTGTTCACTTATATAAGATTAAGCAAATATAGTACGGACTTTCTGGGCATGAGATATTCAATTTGGGAAACTAGCTTTTGGTAATGATTTGTAAAATTCAACTTTGGAATATTTAGAAACAACTGCTTCAGATGATTGTTAGATTACAATTCAATTAATTCAAGCTGCAAATTCGACCTCACTATTTCACAATTTACGTTGAAAGGCATGGTAAAAATATATACTTATGCTTGAATGGCACAGAAATCTTGAAATCCACGTTCAAACTCACAATGGAGTTTTTTCAAGCCATGTTCATATTTCTGTCTGTGCCAGCTATTTCCATAAATTTAAGTTTTGCAGAACAAAAATAGATAAAAAGGTCATCTGTACTTGGTTAAAAAAGAAAGAGCAAAAATAGCTTTAAGTAAAGTAGACAAGAGAATGGATGTATAATGTACATAGCTTATATTCGCCACGGATCGGTAAGTTAAAATTCAATCCGCGGGCCGGATTAAACCTTCCGGTGGGCCACAGTTGGCCCGCGGGCCGTAGTTTGCCCATCCCTACCCTAGACAGTTATAGAAACGTTGTATTTGTGTTTTCTTTTGGGAGACACACTCAATTTGACTAGTTTATCATTGTTCCTACAAAGCAGAAACGTTACAATGTCAATATTATACGTTTAAAGATTTCATAAAGGCATACAAAAGCCTTTGCAAAAAAATTTTACTTCTCAGTTTTTATTGCATACCTTGTTTTTGAACTTTTTTTCATTCGTATATTATGGGTGTCAAAAAGCGAAATTTTTTTTAATGATGATGTATTCTATTTTTATACCCAATTTCAACAGAAAAACTGCTTAATGCGAATCTCATGGTGCATAAACTAGCATAGTTAAATTTAACATTGCTTCAAGTTTGCCAGATTCATTTGATAATCATTTAAAAACCTTACTAGAGTTTTGTGATAAAGATAACTGATATATATTAAAATCAACCTTACAATGCTACTTGGGTTCACAGTTCTCAAAACTCCAAATGCGCATCAACTCCTCTGTGAAATAGATAATTTTGCAATGAAATATTCAAAGGAAAGTGTCTTTAGAAAAGTTCAAGGGAAAAATGGTATTTTCTGTAATTCTGCTGACGCAAGATTTAGTTACATGTGCGTGAACAAGAGCTTACGTAATATAACAAAGCTTAATATATAAGAGCTTACGTAATATAACAAAGCTTAATATATAAGAGCTTACGTAATATATTGTTTCACCAATTGAACAAGAATGTACGAATTAGTCTATAAGTATGAACATTTAAGAGGATTAATGAAATTTCTTATTAATATTATAGTTGAAATTAGGTCAGGGTTTTCCTCACTACATATTCTATAGAACTACATTTCTATTCTTTAATAACCATAATTAAAATATCTATTCACGTTTTTATTAACAGTTCTCATTCTTATATCAGAGTTTGTCTCTCTACATATTAAATTGTATTGCATTGCTTTTCTTTAAATAAATAGGATTAAAAAACATAATAGATTATATTATTATAAATAAAAATATTCAATTAGGAATTACTGACTATATAGTAAATATCATTACTTTTTTCTTCCTGCAAGTAATATAATTGGAAGATATAATAGAATCACTTACAAATAGTTAAAATATTTAGGAAACAATTTCTCTATATGTATCTTAAATAGTTCGAAATCACTTGTGTTAAAATAAAAATAATATCAATGTACTTATAAATGCAAATTTCCTTGGAGTTGAATGTTTATTATTATTGAATTCGACAAAATTATAAAACGATCTCGTAATAGGTATTAGGAGCACTTGTTTATGCTCAGCAATTGCATTTAAGAGTCTAATACAACATAATCTCATTAAACATACAACATTTCTCGAATAGCATTAACCTCTCTGCATATAAATCTTTGTTGATAAAATTTTTTAATGGATCATTATGTTTTAGTTAATTTAACTCACATAAGTCCTTTATGGATAAATACCAACATTATTACCATAATTAGTAGCTAAATAATTAGTAGCTACCATAATTAGTAGCTAAATAAAATCTTCATATTTATGATCTGCAAACAGTTATTTTCAAAATTAATTTAGTTAATATTTTATTCGTATTGTCTCAGTTAGCATGGTTAGGCAGAATGTTGCTTATTCATATAAAACAAAAAAGAGCTTTGATTAAATTTGATTGGAAATAAATTTATTAAGAACATTATTTTAATCTATTCGCATTTATATTAAAGCGTATTATTTAAAGATTTGGTTATAATTTAATTATGACAATCCAAAAATAAAGGCATAATATTATGGTTACAGTTTTTTTATTATTTATTATCATGATATAATGATCATATAATATATATATATATATATATATAATATAACATCGCATGATCATTATATTATGATTATAAACAAAACAAAAAACTGCTCGGAGGCACGTAAAGAAATAGTTCACAATTTGGAAGCTCCCTCAGAGACATATGATAACATTTCCGAGCTTGGATTTCTATGCAGTTTGAAACCTGATGATGCGCCCAAACACCCAATGTTAAAGCGATCTGTTGTTATATATAGCGTTCTAAAACGTATAGATTTTGGCAAAAATAGACTAAAAATATGATTTAAAAATTGTTGCTTGGGGAAAGAAATCAACTGTAGATTTGAAATCAGTGTTAAAGTATTTAAGATATGTTAAAAATTTGACGCAAAAAAAAATTTTCTCAGTGGTATTATCAGAGAAATGTTTCAGATATTTTTTAATTATTCATCGTGCATTTAATTTTGTTTACTTAAAAGTGCATTTAATTTTTTTCCCTTAAAAGTGCATTTAATTTTGCTTAGTTAAAGGTGCTTATTTGACAATGACGTAGACTGACGTAGATTTCACGTGTCTTGCATGCTTATTGACATGCAAGTGACTTGAAATCTTTTTCGGCTTCTATGCCTGTCAAGTATAAATTATTTTAAGTGACGCATTCTATATTCTTTCACACAATTCTGTCACTATTTCTTACTTAACACAAAAGCAGGCACAAAGGCATGCAGAACCTAAACAAACTAATTATGCCTCGAAAGTTGCCAGGAACAGAAAAAAATATATCATGGCTACAAGAAAATGCATGAACAAATAATAAATCTAAGTTAAGTAAGAGACTTAGACGAGAAAGATTTATATTTCAACAAAATCGAAGAGAGATACGTTGTATTTAAATAACTTCAGAATAATTAACGTTCCAACGTATGTGGAGGAACTCTTAGTTCAACTTTAACGAGTCATTTTGCTTATAAACTATCAGCTGGCACTAATGTCATAAATCACATGTGTGTATCCGTGATCTTGATCGTCTTCTGAAAGTGCAAGCACCCAATTAAAAAAAACTAGATCGCGTCCGTAAGACAAGCATATGAATACAGGAATTATTATCTATTTGGAGAAAATTTTGGACATTTTTTTCTTGTATACTAATTAATCTACATACTTTGCATGCATTGCTCTAACGCAGTGTTTCCCAAGCTTATGACTTTTTTGAACCCTTTCTAAATTTTTCGTGAAACTGTGTACCACTAATAAAAAAATTAATGCATTTTTTACAATTAAAAAATTGCAGAAACTTAAAAATCACAACTGGTTGTTCATACCACTAATTATATTATATTAACTGTTAACTCTGCAAAAAATAGCCAATAGAAAAATACGTAATCGTAAATTTTCACGGCTATCTTTGTTTTTAAATAAAATTTTTTGAAATTTTCACTTGTTGCAAGATATTTCGCGTACCCCCGCTAAACTGTTCCCGTTCCCCTGGGAGTACGCGTACCACACATTGGGAAACACTGCTCTAACGGAGCATTCCTGTATGAAATTTTTTAAATAACTTATATTACATTTCATTTGCATTAAATACTTAAAGTTAATGCCATTCTATATACTAGCATTTTAAGTATAACAGAAGGAAAATACATGCTTGTTTCAGAAGCGCTGTCTGATCTATGAAATAATCTGTAATTAATAGCTCGAGGAAGCAGAAATTTAACGAACATGCTCCAATTAAATATCGATTTAAGATCCTTCTGCATCAAGCGATTCAGCAAAGATAATTTCCAAGGACAATTGATGACTCCTATGGGACCTAAACACGACGCCTTGATTATCTTGCCCTGATCTCAGGTGATTTGACAATGCTTCTTCCTACTGAACAGAAATTAATTACTGGCGCTATTAATGATCGGTTACTAATGGATCGCGGCAGCCAGAAAGAAATCCGTGTTCTGATCTGGTACGATGAGAAATTATCTATCTCACGTCCTCGATCTGGTAATCGATTTAGTATCTTCCCTTCCTCTACTTTGGTATCACCATCTAGGTCAAAGCACTTCTCATTAAATCACCAAATGCCCATCGGTATGTGGTAGACTTACATATCGCTTACGCTTGGTTCAATGTGCTGGAAAGATTGAGTTCAGGCTAAGCAATTTTCTCAAGTATATTTAATTGGAAATTCAATGAATTGAACGCAGTTTGTTTGCAATGCTGTTTGTTTATACGACTAATCCAATAATCATTTTTAATTAAACTGTTATTTTCAAAATGCAGTGTTTGAGTAGCAGTTGTATTAATTAAAGTTTTGATAAGATAAATATTTCGACTAATATTTCAAGCTACAAATAGAAATGATTTATTATGAATTATTCTTTTTACACTATTAAAATAGATAATATTCTTTAAACATATTTCTCTCTAAATACAACAAAACAAACAACAAAAGGAAAGGGACAAATTATATATCGGAAAAGAAACAGATAAATTATTGCTTAAAACAGAAATTTATTGTTCGGAAATCCATTTATCGGAATAGTTACTGAAACTAGCTTGAACATTTGTCAGTTACAACGTCTTATATGAGCAATAATGATTTAAGTCAATTAATGATGCAAGTGATCATTAAATAATAATTTCAAAAATTTGCAAGATTTAACTTGTATATTTATAATTTTCTAAGCGAATATAATAGTATACTTTGAGTCAACATAATAGTACAATATATCCCACTTTTTAATAATTTTATAACCTAAAAAAAAAGAAAATAGTAAAATGTTGCATTTTATAGACGAAAATGAAGCAATTTTTTAATCTTACAACAGACACTTAAAAAAAATTCACAAACACGTATAAAACATTTAAATTAGGCTATACCCTTTTCATTTGTCCTTTTTTCAGAATTGTAATTGAATGGGATTGAATTTATTTTTCAAGGTGCATATTTTTACATATTATATATTAAANTGTATATATCATCAGATCAAGATCAAATAAATTGGAACATTGAGAAATCAATTTTCGCTACCAGAAGTTTGATCAAATGACAAATCGTTGAATCTTCCTTCAGTAAATCAATCAGTACTAACAAAGGCTTAAAAAGAACTTGGTAAGCAGTTTCTTCCTGTCCTGGTTCGATAAATGCAAATAATCTCCATTCTAGACTGTGACAACTTCGCAACACTTTAGAAATGTATCTGTTACAGTACAAGTTTGAAAAATATGTAATTTTTCTAAAAATTACTACATGAATAGGCATTGATCAATATTAACGGTTTATTATGATAGTTAGTAATTATCTAGTCAGAAATTGATTAACTTGTATAAATGAAAGTCACAATTTAAATAGAAAAAAAGAACACCTAAAATTTGAAAAATCGTTATCATTGTAAATGACAGAGAAAAAAAGTTAAGGATTAGAAATTAATCAGATTTTAGACGAATCAAGTATAAAATGACACAATTTATTTAAATAATTGAATTCCGGTAAAATAAATTATTTAAAACCATTTCTTCAAAGGTTAACGAATTCAATGCTTAATTTGTTTGTCTGTTTATCATTTTATTGTAATATTGATATGGACAAGTTAACTATATTGTATATATATTAATATAAAAAATCAAATCAGTTTTAAATTGGTTTTTTTTAAGAAGTTTTTTTTGTAATTTTATGAACATGAGATTAATAACTAAGCCTATCAAAGCATAAAGGGAATCAATTATTTGGAAAAAAAAATAGAAATCTTATAAACCGAAATCAATTATCTATTACCATTTCTACACAAGTTGCTAAATTCATTGCCTGCAAAAAGTTTTTGTCTGCTATTAATGCATACAAATTAATTATATTATATACATATTAGTTTAACTCATGTAATTAAATCATGTATGAAATTTTACGAAGGATTCAGTTTAGTACCATATTATAGCATAAATAATTTAGTAACATATTACAGTTGATTCTAAGTTTTTAGTGTAAATGAATGTTAAACTTAATGTTAAAACTTCTTACGTTCTTTTATCCCTAAATTAGTATCGTTAATTTTTATCTTGATTGCTTCACCGCACTTGACGGTTATAAACACTGATTCTTTTTAAAATTTCCTTAACTGCTTTTATTTGACGTAAACAAAGAATCTTATAATTAAGTATGGTATATTATAGAACCTGATTAAGACATGGTGATACCAGGTAAAAAGACTAAGTAAAAATTATTGATAACAATAAAAATGCTAGATTAGTTATTTATGGCAACTAAATAGAATGTTCAAACACCTATACCTGTTGCAGAAAGGGTAAAAAAGAATGAAGGAACAAAAAGGAAATAGTCCCTCAGGAAAAGTCCATTGGTCATTGCTTCGATATTTATCTGAAAAAATATTCGCCATGAAAACTGTGATCTTTCCGAATATAATATTAACAATCCAAAGCAATGAGCAAAGAAACACTTTACTCCGGGCTAACACTAAATTAAGCATTCATAAATGATTTAAAGATTATAATTTCAATCTAAACACTTAACTGCAATAAAAGTGCTGAGCTACGCTAAACTTATTTTAACAGCATTCACCTAAGAGAGATTTTTGCAAAATTGTCAACGATACATATACACATATACAATTACCCAACTAAAGCGGAAAACCCTAAATAACTTTTCATCTAGTTAACGGATCTTCACATTCTAGGGAAAGGATGACCTCAGATATCCTAATTAATACGGGCAGACGATATTTGACGTTACGAAATCGGACATAAACGTAATTTCTCTGAATAAACATACCTTTTTTCGTATTCGGATTCATTACTCTAAAAAAATAACGGGTAACCACAATCTGGGAGACATGGTTCCAATAAATTAGTCAGGAGGGCTGTCCAAAGTTTAAACCCTTTAATATTAATTTTATTTTTTACGTATTTCGCCATAAATCGAGAAATTTTTTAGCGAATTGAAATATATCTGTTTTTTACATAGAATTATGACAATCATTTATCCAATGTGAAACATATTTTTAATAGATATTTATTAGATTTTAATGCGTTATTTAATAATAGTCAAAACAGTTTTGAATTACATAATTTTGCAAAATGTAATTTTAAATTGCAAAACAAAAACTCTCATTGAAATCGGACGAATAATTTCTAAGAAATCGAATTTTATTAACTTGTATATAGCACGATATTTTTTTAAACTTGTATAGTGTGCACTTAGAAAAAACATATCACCCTAAATAACTTTAGATCTAATGATCGGATCTTCCCATTCTGGGACTCGATCTTAGTGGCTCGAGAGGGTGACTTCAAATATGCTAATTAATAAGTGCAGCTTATATTACGATACAAAATTAGACACAAAAACGTAATTTCTCTGATTAAACATGTCTTTATTTCGACGGATTCGGATTTCTAACCCCAAATTTATGGATTTATGGGGGGAGGCTTAATCTGCGAAATTTGGTCCCAATAGTTTGGTCAGGAGAGGGGTCTAAAGTTTGAACAATTGCTATTAGTTTTACTTTTTGTGTAATTCGCTATACCTCGAGAAACTTTGAGGAGAATTGAAAATTATTTGCACTCAATTATAAAATTCGTTTATCCAAGGATTATTCCATGCAAAAAGAAAATTTTAGTAAATATTTATTATTTTTTAGAATTTTCTTTAATACTGATAGAAAAAATTTGAATTTTAAGATATAAAATTTTTTGCATCATTGATAAAAATATAATTTAACATGAAAAATTTGAGCAAAATCGGGAGAATAATTCAGATTGAGTTAAATTTTTAAAAAAATCAAATATCTAAAATTCTATTCCACTGATTTTGCTTAACTTTTGTATTTTGCCAAATGAAATTATGTTCATTTAAATGTTCTAAAATGCAACTATAAATTTAACCTTGCAATTCTAAATTTTTCTGACCATTATTGAATAAAATAATTTTTAAAAAAATAACAAATATTTACTAAAAGTTTTTTTTTCCGAAGGATTTTCTTTAGATAAACGAATTTTGTAATTGCGTGCAAAAAACTTTCAAATTGCTTTAAAAATTTCTCGAGATGCAGCAAAATACGCAAGAAGGGAAATTAACATTAAAGGGTACAAAATTTTGAACGCTCTCATGACCAACTTATTGGGTCCATATTTTCCAGAATCTATGGCTACCCCCTATATTTTGGGTGCTAGAAATGCAAATAAGTCGAATAAAATACATGTTTAGTACAAAGAAAGTGCGTTTTTGCGCCTGTTTCGTAACTTAAAATATAGTCTGCTCCAATTAATTAGCATATTTGAGGTCAACCTCCATTGAGTTTGAGTCCTACAACGTAAAGGTTTGATTATTAGATCAAAAGTTACTCACAGTGATCCATTTTTTTGTACGTGTATCTTCAACAATTAATGATTTTCAAAGTTCATTTGTTGGAATTTTTTATGGTTTTTCTAAGTTGAAATTTATTACCGACGAAGGTTGTGCAATAAAAATACAAAAATGTCGCTGCTTGAGTTGTTACACTCAAATATATTTAAATAATTATGGGAAACTGTTTTCTGCTTCATTCATGTTCAAGAAAATTTACTTTCCTTATTATTTATCTAGTTAATTAATTTAAGATGATTTATTTTGAAACAGATTTTTAAAAGCATAAATGTAAAATTAAAGATAAATATGCGTATTTTAAGGATGTTTTGCTGCATCAGTTGTTACGATGTAATTCTAAACATAATATTAGAGTCATTTAATTACAGCTAAAGTTAAAATGTCAAAAAAAAATATTGAATTATTCAGCAATTATTGAAAAGAGATATATCATATCATTATTTTATCGTATCATTATTTTACACTATGAAAAAGATTTATAAAATATGCACATATTTGTATTTTTTGATCAAGATTTTTTGTTATTTATAGTATAATTATATTTGCGCCAAAGAATTTACTTTGAATAGCATTTTTTTAATAAAAAATAGTTATTATTCATGCATTGCCTTTATTCTAACTTTTTTTTTCATTTTCCTTTACAACATTGAAATACTCATATTTTTTTAAAATTAGCGTAAATTAAAAATCCATAAGGATTTAAGATTCTTTAGTGAAAATATATTTCACTTTCATCCCTTGGCACTAAATAGCTTGATATAAACATGGAACAAAGCGAATTTACGGGCAGAATATATTTAAAAACATGTTTAAATTTTAATGAATTCCCTCACAAGTAAATAAATCTTTCTTTTCAGACAAAATCTATGGCAATTAAAAAATAAGTTAAAAAATTTAATAAAAACATAAAGAGATTTAATTTTTATGTATGTTGCTTTTAAAATATCACTGAATTAAGTAATTCTGAGATAATTTGAAATTAAATGTTTCTTTAATTTTGAAATATTAAAATAATTATGCTCTTTTTACAAATGTGGGTTTCAAGCTAAGCTGCTTATTCAATTTTAATTAATTATAAGTGTATATTTTTATAATTTTCATCAATTTAATGATTTCTAAATTATATCTCTTCGATTTTTGACTCTTTTTTTTAAATGTTTTCTGTTAAACTATACATTAATTAGTATATTAATATTAAATAAATAATCCGTAGAAAGTGAAGCTGCAAGATAATACTTGATTAAAAAAAACTTCATTCGATTCAAAAGCATACAATTTGGAAATTAGAATCTGTATATTTCGAGCACTTCAAAAATAGGCGCTCATTTTCAAAACTTGCCAGACGTGAATGAAAAGAAACAAAAGTGATTAGAAATATAAAACATAAAGTTGCCCCGAATAGCCATTTTTCTCATCCTGATTTTCATCTTTTTTCTCTCTCTCTGCTACTATGGTTTTTCTAGTTTTGTTTCTCACTTGTATTTTTTTATTTTTCGTTGGAAAATTTACGTTTTATATTTCAAATCCCTATTGTTTTCTCTCATTTATGTTATCTATTATCATCCATCAACCATTACGAGTCCTAGAACGTGAAGATCCGATCCTTAAATCGAAAGTTATTCAGGATGATCCGCTTGTTTATTTATTTTACTCACTGTAAATTTGATATTATTACTATGCAGTCCCTTATAAATAATATTTAAACTCATTTTTGCATTTTTTGTTCTATAAGTTTTTTAAGCAAAAATTTAAGGAATTGTTACATTTTTTTTTATTACTTGACGTCACATTTTCCTTGAAGGAATTGTATAATTATTTTTAAGAAATTTGTATTCCCCAGCCTTATTCAGTGCACAAAGTTTGATTGAATTTATTCTTGAGGAATTTGTTTATATTTTAATTTGTAATAAAAACTAAGTATCTAATTATAATTTAACTATTACTTTTGTCGAAACTTTTCCTAAAACTTTTATAATGAATATTAATTATTAAGAATAAATTTGAAATTAAATCCTTAATTAGCATTTTTATTTGAATTTTCTCTTACTTTATAAGGTAGTCTAAAAGATTAAAAATCATTAATAAATGTTTAAGCTTTCTAATTAGAAAACTATACTTTCTGAAATCAGTTTTAAAGGCAAACAATTCACGAACTGACAAAGAGGGATGTACGAAATTAGGGAAAAAGAGGGATGTACGAAAATCCTTCTTCTAAAAAAAATCAAATCTTCTTAATTGAATTTAATTAATTTTTTAATTGCATTTTAACTCAAATAGAAAACTGGACTTCCTTTACTTCCATTTCATTCAATTTCTCGAAATAAATTATCACGCTTTAGTGGAATTGATAATTTTCTGGAGATGAATTCAATTTTTTTGTAGAGGAGAAATTGGAAGCAAATTACCATAATTTCCTTTGGTCGTTCCAGATATGCTTCATTATGCATAATTACTTTGCTTAAATTGCTTTTCTGCTCTGAAAACATTAAAAAATTATATTTTTGTTTATTAAGTAAGATGAAATATCTGTATTAAAATAAACGTGATTATTTATTTCTTTGAAACGTTTAATAAAAAACTGAAAAAAACCTGTATATCATTTTTTCCTTGTATTATTCATTACACAATTCTTGTTGAAACAGATTTATAATATCCAAACTATTTATGGCATTTGAGCTTAACTTTTCAAAAATACCCCTTGTGTACACATTTTGAATGCAACATTATCGCTACAAATCTAAACAAAAAAAATTATTTGTTTAGATGCCAAATACGAACGTCACTTTTTGTTTCGAAAAAGACTGTTCTTTTACATGCAAAATAGCTTTCCTTGAATTTATCCCTTTCTTCAGAAGAAAAGTTAAAATTCGTTTCAAAGGGTTTTAACTGTTTCAAAATTGAGGGGAATCAACTCGATATGAAATAGATCCTGAATTTTTTTTTCTGAAATGATAGTCTGCATTGTTCATCAGAAAAACATAATATATGTATACTGCGCATGAGTTTGAAAAATTAGCAGTACTTGGCTCATTAAACACTTGGCCTTTCTTTTATTAAAAAAAAGGAAAAAAAAATATATCTTTTAAATTTTAAAAGTAATTTTATACTGTTCGCACTATTAATTCTGAAGAGCATGTTTTACACTTATTTAACAAACATATTCTTAGATCATAAAATTTAACATGTTTCTAGGTCAATGTTCACATGAATAGTTTTAAATTATTCATCAAGGTTGTGTTATTACTGCACATCCATGAAATGGTTAGAAAAATGTTTGAAATATTGCTTCATTGTTATAAAATCAGGAACAAATTACGGTAAATAGTGGTGCTTACGATTTTTAGTGTGTGGCATTGTTAACAATACAGAAAGTTGTAATTAAAAGGGACACAATACAATTTTTAATAAATTCCTAAACCAAAAAGAATAAATGTCGTAAAGAAAGTGATTTCTAGCATGGGAATGAAAGGAAATCTTGAAAGACGTTTGACCGAGAAAAAAAGAAGTTCACAAATCAGATGGGAACGGACATAAAGGCGAAATTTAGTTCAACACCTTCAAAAAATATGACCTCACTGCCAGAAGATGAATGCCTTCTATAAAGTAGGGAACGGGACCTTAAAATCGAATGCTATTACTGGAAATGTCACTAGAGCACTGACAAGAATTTTTATTTATATTCTTCCGGTATGGCTTTTTTTTCTCCTCTATTGTTTAGTTTAACTGAAGTCTTTTGTCGTTTCTTAGAAATGTTTTCTTAGAAAACTGAATTGAGTTTTTGTAGTCAGCAAAATAAAATTCAATTACGCAGGGTTCCAACTTGTAAAGCTTCTAAGAGTTCCGAAACTTTCGAATGACGTGAGTGAAAGTCGTAGAAAATATGTCTAGACATGGTACACATACTAGTCAAGATAAAGACATGACTAAAGTATTTACAGATTAGACTTGTAGCTAAAAAAAATAATACATCTCGTAAGAAAATGAGAAGAAAATCAACAAAAGCCTATGCAAATGTATAAGTTGAAATGCTCTGACCTGCAGTAGAACACAATGCTGGAAATTGCCTATTCAGTAGTGCCATCTGTAGGAGAAAATGTAATTAATTTTTAAAGAAAGGTGTATAAAAAATTTTTTTTAAGCAGAACGCAGCATTTTTCCTTTCCCTCATTAGAATATCTCCTTCAACTTTTCTTAGATAATTTTTTTAAATTAAAAGATCAGTTTTCGGAATTAGTTCAAAGATAAATTAAAGTAAAACAATTGATTTCCTACTTCTCTTACGCAATCAGATTTAGCAGTACCATTTCAGGTAATTATTACACTACTCACTGCCTTATTTTTTTGTTAAAATAAGTTCAAATTTTCATTGCAATTTAAAATTTGCATTTCTAAATTAAATTTCAAATTTAAATTTTAAATTTAATTTTCTATTTAGAATTATATCATAAAAAAAAAGGTTTTTCAGAAAATTGAAGAACAATAATGTTAATACTTGTCCATTTCGTTGTCGTGGAAATCGATGAACAAGTAGCGAGAGGGTTAAGTCTCGTGTATATAGTTAAAACATATACTCGAAATTCTATAAGCAGAAATTTAGTGAGCGGGTACTGTTTTGTATTTTTTTGTTTAATCTGCATTTGTGGTATTTTAATCTTGAGCGTAAGGACTTAGTTGATTATAGTTTTTTTTTTCCTAAAGTGTTATCAAAAGTCGAATCTTAATTTGTGTACTACAGTTTTTTTACGATGCGCTTAGGTACTGATAAACAAGTTCAAGTACAGAATTGGGATTTGGGGTTAAATATCGTAGAGCTCGTATAATCCATAAAGAATCCTTTTTTTTTTTTAATGTTAGTATCTGAGCTTAATGTGTAAGACGCGCTCATACTCAATGCTCTACCATGGTCCATGGGTAAAAATGAAGTATGTGGAAGACACTTAAAGGGCAACTTTTCCAATTTTAGCATTAAAAGTTCCAATTTTAACATCCAATTTTACATTTCTTGTAATAACTACTCGGTAAATAACCACAAACTAAATTTGCAAATATTAGACAGATTTTGCTAGTTTTTAAAAAGGTTTAGCATGACATATCAGAAAAAAGTGGTGAATTATATAAGCCTAAGAATTGTTTAGAAATAGTGGTGGATAAAAATCTACTAAATTGAATTTATTAAACCAAGAATCACAATTAATAAACTACCACTTGAAAATATTTATTCGCTGTCCGGAGCAAGTTTGTATCTCTGTATATATAAATAAAAATATTTTGGTGTGTTCTATATTGCATTAATTTCTTCAAACCATTTTAGTAACGATAATAATACAAAAAAAATTTAAAATTTACTCGAATTATGCGTTTTTTTAATAATCTTTTTTTCACCGGACATCGGTGACCCCCGTGGCACTACGAACAAACTAAATGCCGGTCACCGGTGACACCCACGGCATTCAACATGTTAAATATTTAAATTTTTATTTCATTATCAGTAATTAGTAAGTGTATTTTTAGTGTTGTCTGTGCTTTTTTCATTGAATACTTAAGTGTAATTGATTGACTTGTATATTGATTTATAATTTATTCCTCATTTTACTGCACTCTCTTTTTCATCTTACCTAATCAAATGGGGGAGAATTTTTTTTTTTTTTAGATAGAAGGTACTTTGTAATCTCTTTAGTAAAAAATTAAGCCGTTCCAATTTTTTTTTATATCAAACACAAACATAGAGAAAATTTATTCTGTAAATTAAAAATTTTAGAATTTTTTAAAGACTTATCCTTACGTTTGCTTAAGTATAACAATTTAGAGTTAAGCTAGTTTAAAAAGCTTCAGTTTGTCCTCAACCCCCTTTCCCTAAATTCAAACAAAAAATAGATCAAACAAATAAAAAAAAAGAAATTCAATTTCTACCTCTAATTTTACCAATTTAAAATGTGGTAAGAATTATATTTCGCGTACGAAATCATTTTATCCTAAATATATATTTTTAAGCAGTGATTTTATTTGTACTACTTAAATACCAAACTATTTTAAAATGCATCCACATTAAACTAATGCAATATTAAAATATATAAGTAAAACAAAATAATAAATGAAATTTCTTTATGAGTACTTAATAAAAGTATTCGCATTTTTATGCGAAATTGCTTTTGTTTAAGCAGGAAAGAATTTCATTGTTTAAATGAATCTTTTAAAAGAATGTCTCATGAGGAAAACATTTTTTTCCTACGTTTAATAAACGAAACTTTAGAAATATAGCATTTTTTTAGACACCGCGATTAAAAATGCTTCTTTGGCATCTTGTCATTAAAAAGGATGTAAAATTAATTGCTTCGAGAAAACTTTTTGAAGAGATGTTCTGAAATTTTTCATAGCGAAGTTTTAATTATCAGAATATTTTTAAGTTAACTTTCTAACGTGATTTACAGAGAGAATATTTTAACTTTTTTTAATGAAAAAAGTATATAATTATTGTTAGATTGTATAAATGAATAATTTTTAATTTTCATAGCTGATAAAATGTTTCATTTTTAAAAATAAATAAAATAATCACCATAACATTTTTTTTTCCCTATAAGTGAAACATATAGATATTCAAGAATTTTAATTACTTATAACGATTTAAAAATTAGGGATAAACAACTAATTAACTTTACATTTTAGAATAAATATTTAAATGTTTTATTACTCATTTTATTTAAAGAATTAGAAGTAAATAATACGAGGTGTAAGTATTATGAAGATTTTGTTCCTAATTCAATTTTAAATAATGAAATGAAGTTGAGTTTTTGTGCGTATGTCTGTCCCTCTTATAACGCCGGAATAATTTATTATAGTGTTCTAAAATTTGGACAGTAAGTGAAAGGGGTAGGTTTCAGCCCCACATGCTAAAAAAAAAGTTTAGAAGTTTCTATTAGATCATTCAAGGAGACATTTAACCCACTGACGGTTCTGCACGAAAGAAGACGTATTTCCACCTGCTTCCTTTTCCGCATAGGAAAACCGGTTTTTCCATGTTATTAGAAAGGAAAATAGTGTATTGGAGAGAAACATTCTCCTAATTTCTCCTATTGGCTAAACCACCAATGGGTTTCACAAAAATGGAATTTTTTCATTGGTTTAGAGCTAGCGCCATTGATATACATAAAAATGTAGTCGATTTTAAAGATAGCGTCAGTGAAGTTGCGTATAGTTCTCAGAAATAAAAAAATAAAGTCTCTTGCACATTCTTTAATTATTTCTTGTTTATGTAAGATAAACTCAATGACCAACGAGAGCGTGGTGACTTAGGTGAACTGCGTCTCCAAATTAGCATTTCTTTATTAATATGAAAACACGTGTTTTTTTTATAAATATAATTATAGTTCTTAAGCGTATTTCAATGAAACTAAATAACATAAAATCAACGGTATTTGAAAAAACGGTAATAGAAAAATAGGTCACGTATTGAAAAGAATAATTGATGGAGAGATAGTATTAAATCACTTAGGAGAAAGATTCACCATATTATCTTATATGCAAATGATGCTTGATTATTTTGGTAAAATCTACTAATTGGAATAGAAAAATAAACTGCGTACTAAGCAGAAAAGTAAATAGAGAACTACAAATTCAATTAGGCAGTAGGTAAGCCTTTTGTTGACATCACACTAGAGCTGCACAATGAGCTATTGGCGACGGTCTGGAAACATCTCTGAGGATGATCCAAAGTCATGTCATCGCAATTTTGATCCTCTGTTGAGGGGATGGCTCTCCTGCTTTGGTAGCCTGATGATCTGCGAACTGTTCTACCGTAAAGTCGAGCACTTTGCGGTAGAACAGCTTAACGAGAATCAATACCACGCACACCTGATCCCTACACATGCTGATCAAAGTTGTCACCCACCCGCTTACTGACAGCAGTGACCGCTTACTAGGTATACTACTGGAAACCATGTCTTTACTATCAGTTATAGAATCAGTTATCGAAATAAGCATATTTGCACCTATTAAAACTGCATTAATACTGTGCATTTTTAAAATAGATGATGTGAAAAAAAATGTTTTATAGGCCTTTAAAAGGGATAAGTACCAGAGAAAATCACTTAATCATGGTACATTTTGACAATCACAAGCTAGCCTTGAGGAAAAACATCATTTCAAAGGATATTTAATGCAGTTAATAGTTATTTTAGTGGGGAGGGGGAATAAAAAGTGCAAAAAAATCAAAAGCACTCGAAAAAATCCAGAATATTGTCAATTGGTAATATTCTGGCCATTCAACGGTATACTGAATAATACAAAATGTTAAATAATGCACTCTCCGTATTAATGAGCATAAATTCTGGAAATACTAAAACCGTTTTATTAATCTAATTACGTAAAGCCACCAGCAATATCAAATATTAATAATAATTAAGGAGAATTGAATTATTTCAGATTCTTTATTCATGTTGGTAAATGCCTTTTAGTTTTGTGCATAATTTCTAACTATGATCAATACTTATTAATTGAAAGTTTAATTTTTTATTAAGAGTTTCATTTAATTTAATAATAGATATTGCATTATTTTTAAAATTGCATTATTTAAAATAATGTAAAAAAAAATTTACCTTACAATTCAAAATCTCTTTAACTATTATTAAATAAAAGAATAAGAAATAATAAATAGTTACTAAAAGTTTCATTTTGCATAAAATTATCTTTGAAAAAATGAATTTTATAATTTTTGTGCAAAAATTTTACTCACTTACAAAATTCTCGAGATATAGTGAATCGCGCAAAAAGTAAAATTAACAATAACGGGTCCAAATTTTGGTGTACTCTCCTAAGAAATCTATTGGGGCCATATTTCCCAGATTGCGGCAGATATTTTTATCCCTCGAAAGAAGTAAGTTTTATCAAAAAAACACGTTTTTGAGTCTCATTTCGTAACTTAAAATATCGTCTCCTTTAATTAATCAGCCTATTTGAGATCACTTCCTCGAACAACAAGATTGATTCTTAAAAAGTGACGTTCCCATTATTAAATCTGAATTTATTTAT
This sequence comes from Parasteatoda tepidariorum, assembly GCF_043381705.1. Classification (NCBI taxonomy): domain Eukaryota; kingdom Metazoa; phylum Arthropoda; class Arachnida; order Araneae; family Theridiidae; genus Parasteatoda; species Parasteatoda tepidariorum. The sequence continues at coordinate 23,256,802 of NC_092206.1, forward strand.
GGTAATTCGTTTATTTTTTTTAAGGTACTGTACATGAATTTCGGTGAACCGATATTTTCATATTACTAAGGTTACATCTTCTTAAAAATTGATTTAAAAATCATAATTGGAAAAATAATTTTAAATTAAATTTAATTTAATACATAAAGAAAAATGTGCTATTTCATAAAATTTATAACTATCGGGAAATTTTCTGCAGAAAACACAAGATTTATGAAGAAAAAAAGAAAATTTAGAAAAAAAGAAAGGGGAAGAAAAAATAAATAGAAAGTAAAAAAAGAAGTACTTGAAAAAATCCAGAATATTGCCAATTGGCAACACTCTTTATTTTTGACTACAGTGTTCATTCCATTAAACGGTATACTGAATAATGCAAAATGTTAAATAATGCACACTTTGCATTAATGAGCATAACGCTCATTTTCATCCGAATTAAAAAATATTAAAACAAATACTTATTTTTAAGTTTATAAGTTTGCAGAAATTCTTTAAAAGCATGTATGATTTATGTTGAAAAACTGTCGAATTTCATTTCATCATAAATAATGAACTGAATTTCTGTTTTATTTGTTCATTGTAACTAAAAAATGTAACATCGGTATATTTTTTTTCCTTCTGAAATTTTCTTCTAAGATTTCAAAAACACGAAAAAAAAATTATATTTATTTCTTCTCTTCGTTTCACTTTCGACATGTATTTGATTCACAAAATGAAAGAGTTGTAAAAATAAAAAAAAATGCTCTCGAAACTTTCCGAGAAATTGAAATATACGATCTAGTTTTCAGGCAGTGAAATTGGATTTGGTGTTTTCAATGGGAAATTTATCAATGCAATAAACTTTATTCAAGCTTTTGCTTAATATGCAGCTACATTGTTTATTTTGAAGATTTATTGCTTTTACTTATTCATTCTCAAGAGATTCAAAATTTTTGATTTAAAAAAAAAATTATATTTTTTTAATAAATCATATGAATATACATGCACAAATCATAATTTTTAATAATATTTTTTCATTAATATTAAATGTCGGAAAATTTACTTGAAGATTTGTAAAGGAAATAAAATGCCTAAGTAATTCCTTATTTTTATTTTCAATGAGAAAAATTACGCATTCATTATATTTAGAAATGTCATTATTAATGCCTAAAACTATGAACTTAATGGGGCAGTCAAAAATGCTTCACTTTAAATAATTAAAATATTCTTGGTGCTATAATTTAAGTAATCAAACCAACATTCTCTTACTTGATATTTTGAAACTTATTTCCGACATATATCAAACATATTTTCGTAGATACAATTGAACAAAATACAGAGGGTGGCTCAAAAATGGAAAAAAATCCTATACTAATGCATTTTTACATATTTTTACAGAAATGCTAAAAGAATCCTTTTATGACTTCAGAAATTTTCATATCATGCAAATTCTCGTACATATCTATGAAGCTTAAAGCTTCTAGATTTCTGAGAGACAAATAATAAATTACGAACGGAAAATAATGTTTTTGAACACCCTATGCCAAAACATGTAGCAATAAATTTGTAACTTGTTCCAGTTATTTTGGTTATTATATACAATAATAACACAAAATTTCGTAAATTTACCCAACATATCTATGAAGATATGGATATTTTTATAAAAAAACTAATTGTTTATGTATAACGTTTTTTTTTTGCTATAGCTTGAAAACTATTTAATAAAACTAAACAGAATTTTAAAACAATTTAAAATTAATCACAAAATTTTTGCTTTTAAGTTTGAGAAGAATCCGTTTTAGACTGTGCAAGATATGAGGAATTAAGTTAGTTCTTTTATACTGAGCATGCTCATGAAATTTTTTTTTAAAAAATCTTAATTTTATAGTGAATCACATTTGAGAACAAATAAAAAAAGTCCATTTGGAATATCTTAAAAACTTTCAAGCAATTTTCTAAAAGTTTTTAAAGAATGTTCAATGTGATAATGGGTTTTCCGCGTATTTCCTTTTGTACTTCTTTAAAATAAGATTTATTAAAAATAACCCGAGCATTGTTGGAGATAATCAATAATAAAAGTATCTATTTTTCATTTATGTCCTTATTAAATCTCATTTTGGTGTATGAACGATTTATTGTAAGGTCATTTGTTATTAAATTCTGTCTTATGCAAAATAATATTTGTAGTAAATCCCTTATCATTTTGAAATTGTATTATTATTATATGAATATTTTTTGAAGATTAAAAAAAAAGAAAAAAAGAAAAAAGAAAAAAAAAAAAACTACATAGAAATTTTCTTTAATTTTCAAAACCTTTAGAATATTCAAATCAGACTTAGAAAAAATACGCTTTTCTCTCCAATTTTGTAATTTAAAATATCGCCTGCATTAATTAATTAGCATATTTTAGGTTAAACCCCTTGAATCTTCAAGATTGAGTCCTAGAAAGTGAAGATCCGATCATTAGATGAAAAGTTATTCCGAGTGGTCCAGTTTTTATCTTCGACACTCTACTACAACAATGATGAATATTGCCTCTTACTACGAACTCCGAGGTCTCTGTTTCGAATTCCGACGGCAGTCATCATCTCTCTCGCATATTTCTTTTTCTACATCACGTTTAAGGCTATCCATTTTGCTAAAATATGTGCAGATACTGTTTCATAAGATTAAGATTTTCAAAATCGACTATTATTAGTTTCGGATATATTTTAACACGTTTTTGTTCCATTTTAAGAAACCTTTTCTCACAAAACAAGATTGTGAAATTTATGTGCGAATGAAATTAAATGCAGTTTGACATTAACAGGAACACATTAAAAATACCTCTTGCAAACGTTAATTCTTCGTGACATAATTAAATAAACCGTGAAACAAATAGAAATGGTTTTGTATTCAAAACTTATTTCCTTTCAGCATTTTAATAGAGATCAAAATTACACATAATTCACTAAATGATTGCATGTTTTTGCATATTTATATTTAATAAAGCACAGCACTTCGAAAAGGAAAGGAATAGAGAATGTCAGGGGAAGTTAATCTATTATAATTACTTCAATGCATATTTTAACTCTCCGAAAACACCTTTCATAACAACTGTCATTCATAATTACATTATTTTATTCAAGAATAGAGATATAAAAAGAATGGAAATATAATTTAGAGAAATATTTTGAGTATTTACAAACATATAAAATATAATAGCTAACTCAAAATAGTGAAGATAATGAAATTATATTTATTTAGAAGTTTAAAATAATTCGAGGTGACTTTCTTTATGAATAGACAAACACAAGTTAATTTAATCAATTAATTTTTTTACATATCTTTATATACTTCCTTAGATTTCATTCTACATCTTTGTATTATTATTCATTAAATTCATTGTATTTCAAAATACTTCCCCGAAAATATCGAAAGTATATATATATGTATATGCACCATAATAACACAAAAAGGATAAAGTAAAAAGAGAGATCAACTCAAAAAATTAAGTAATATAGTTAAAATAAATGCAATAGCTTTTATCATTTTACTGCAATTTTTATAAAATATTATTGTTTATTTGAAATTTTTAAAGGAAGAAAAGGCAATGAAGGTAATTTATATGAAGAAAGGAAGAAATATATTTCCTGTTTTAACTTCCATAAAAAACTCATTCGCTTCGAAAACATACAAATTGGAAATAATAATTGAAATTTTTCAAGCGCTCAAAAATAGGCACTCATTTACAAGACTTACCAAATGTAAACGAGAAAAAACAAAAGCGATTTGAAATATGAAGCGTAATATTGCCTGATAAAAATGGAAAATTAGGCGAAAAAAAAATTAGTGGAGATACAAAACTAGAAAAGTAATGTAGTTGTTAGGATGGCCAAAACAAAACTGAAAAAAAAAAGAACCACTGCCGCCGAGAGAGAATGAAAACAAACAAACAGGACAAGATAGACCATTCCGGAATAGAGGAGCAAACCTCTGTGGTTTTACTTGTTCTGGTTTTCCTCGTTTTTTCTTTCTAGGTTACTGTGATTTTTCCAGTTTGGTATCTCACTTTTATTTCTCTATTTTTTGATGGCAACTTTACGTTTAATATATCAAATGACTTTTTTTCCATCTCATTTACGTCTGGCAAGTCTTAAAAATTTGCTTCCATTTTTAAGTGCTTCAAACATGTCGACAGCTATCTCCAATTCGTGCACTTTTGAAGCGAATGGAAATTTTGATTAAGTAATATCTTAATGCTACAGTTTCCTGGGATTAGAGATTTCCTGAGTATTCCATTACACAATTGCAATCAAAATTTTTCTTTTTTTTTTTTTTAGTTTTTTGTGTATTATTTACTCGACATATTTTAGATAGCAACCGAAATTAGATTGAAAAAAGATGGAAGAATAAACAAGGGTATATTTTTGCTCTGCCCCCCCCCCCTCCATTTAGGAGATGAAAATGACTATACCAATTTTTTTTAGTGCATTTCTCATTCACTTGCGCTTACTAGAAAGTCAATTATTATTTTTATTATTTATTTGTGATACTAATCACATTATTTTATTTAAATTTTACAATATTTTTTGCAAATAATATTAACAAAAAAATTCTGTTACTCTTAGTTTTAAAAATGAAATCTGACAAAAATTTCGATTTTTATTTTTAATGACTATGGCTGATAGAATTTTTTCTTGATGATCAAAAAAACTTTAACGTCAAAGAACATAAAACTATTTTTTTTACAGCAGTTAAATTGCATTCGGAAAATGATGCTGCTAGTTCAAGCTTTCGTTTTTCGTTTATTGATATATCTGATGCCGTGAGGACTTGGAACAGAATGTTTCAAGAGTAGCTCATATCAAATATATAATGATTATATGCTTGGGCGGAGTTTAGCTGTCATTTTTGCTAGGAAGTAATGACATACGATCGTAACCTTAGTAATCGCCTTATCATCTCATGGCAACCATTAATTTTATTGAAAAATACACTTTCAAGTGAAGTTATTGATATTGACATCTAAAATGTTATTGATACAATGAATCTGAAATAAATTAAATCTCTTCAAATATTTATATCTAATTTTTAATTAAGTATGCAACTGAAATATCTATTTTAATTATTTAATANGAAATATAAAACGCAATATTGCCTGAGAATAATGGAAAATTAGGAGAAAAATAAAAATTAAGGGAGAAACAAAACTAGAAAAGTTACGTAGTTGTTGGAAGGGCCAAAACAAAACTGAAAAAAAAAGGAATCACTGCCACCGAGAGAAAAAAAAAAAAAAAAGACAGGAGGGACCATTGTGGAATAGAGGAGCAAACCACTGTGGTTTTTCTTGTTCTGGGTTTCCTCGTTTTTTCCTTTTAGGTTACTGTGATTTTTCTAGTTCTGTATCTCACCTTTATTTTTCTATTTTTTGATGGTAACTTTACGTTTAATATTTCAAATGACTTCTTTTTTTCATCTCATTTACGTCTGGCAAGTCTTAAAAATCTGCTTCTATTTTTAAGTGCTTCAAACATGTCGACTGCTATCTCCAATTCGTATACTTTTGAAGCGAATGGAATTTTTGATTAAGTAATATCTCAATGCTACAGTTTCCTGGGATTAAAGATTTCCTGAGTATTTCATTACACAATTGCAATCACAAAATGTTTTTTCTTCTGTTTTCTGTGTATTATTTACTCGACATATTTTAGATAGCAACCGAAATTAGATTGAAAAAAGATGTTGTAGTTGTAGTTCATTTGCGTCGCACTAGAGCTGCACAATGGGCTATTGGCGACGGTTTGGGAAACATCCCTGAGCATGATCCGATGACATGCCATCACAATTTTGATCCTCTGCAGAGGGGATGGCACCCCCGATTTTGTAGCCCGACGACCTGCACGCGAAGTCGTGCACTTTACGGTAGAACAGTTTAACAAGGACCAATACCGCACACCCTCGATCCCTACGCAGACTGCTCCAAGTGGTCACCCACCCGCATACTGACCGCAGCCAGTGATGCTTGACTTCGGTGATCTGCTGGGAACCGTGTCTTAACGCTCTGCGGGACTGAAAAAAGATGGAACAATAAACAAGGGTATATTTTTGCTCTGCCCACCCCCCCTTTAGGAGACGAAAACGACTGTACCAAATTTTTTCAGTGCATTTCTCATTCTTACTATAAAGTCAATTATTATTTTAATTATTAAATTTATTATTTATTTGTGATACTAATCACATTATTTTATTTAAATTTTGCAATATTTTTTGCAAAAAATATTAACAAAAAAATTCTGTTGCTCTTAGTTTTAAAAATGAAATCTGACAAAAATTTCGATTTTTATTTTTAATGACTATGGCTGATAGAATTTTTTCTTGATGATCAAAAAAACTTTAACATCAAAGAACATAAAACTATTTTTTTTTACAGCAGTTAAATTGCATTCGGAAAATGATGCTGGTAGTTCAAAGTTTCGCTTTTCGTTTATTGATATATCTGATACCGTGAGGACTTGGAACAGAATGTTTCAAGAGTAGCTCATATCAAATATATAATGATTATATGCTTGGGCGGAGTTTAGCTGTCATTTTTGCTAGGAAGTAATGACATACGATCGTAACCTTAGTAATCGCCTTATCATCTCATGGCAACCATTAATTTTATTGAAAAATACACTTTCAAGTGAAGTTATTGATATTGACATCTAAAATGTTATTGATACAATGAATCTGAAATAAATTAAATCTCTTCAAATATTTATATCTAATTTTTAATTAAGTATGCAACTGAAATATCTATTTTAATTATTTAATATTTTATTTCAATTTAACAAGAACAAAAAAATTAAAAAATGATATTTCTTCACTTAAGCTTACTATTTTAGCCTTGTAATATGCTATAAAAGCTATTTCTTCAGCTAAAAATCGAGAACATCTTTAGATTACAGTTAAATATTAACATAATAATGGAATAAAAGTAGACTTGTTCAATGAGTTGGATTTGTCGTATATCCTTAGGGTAGCGTTTATAATCAGGAAAACAGAGCTAAGAACCAGAAAATACCCGATTACCAAAGAGCAAAAACGAATAGGATTTTATGTGAATGAAGAGAAAAAAAAAGGTCTTGTTGAGAGGATAGAAAGTGACTGCTAGAAAACCAGAGTAGAATACATTTCCATGCGCAATGCAGGAGAAGGGAAGAACTAAAGATCACTTATTAAAAAAATAGCTATATCCACATCAATGAACCCAAAAGCAAGAAAGTTACATCTCAATAGTTTTTTTTTTCAAACAGAAATTTAAACGCTGTAAATGAAATATGTTTACTCGAGATTAATGAATCAGATCTACGTCATTAATCTGAATTAATTATTGATTAATTCGATTAATTCATCAATTGTATCTGGAACTATTCTTCTAAAGAAATTACGATTTAAATCTGCATCAATTCGTTAATTTTTTAGTCTCATTTTAATAAGCAGGAAACATTTTTACTCAATTTTAAAACTCTTTTGCTGATATTTAAATTTGCACTGATTTCACGGTGAAAAAATACAAAAGCAATTAAATTCTATTAGAATTATATAAAAAAAGTATTTTACTGTTTTTTATCCTGGTGTTAAATTTTTTAATAAAGAGGACACAAAATAAAACATGAAGTATAACGGTTGCTCATCGGTGTTTCGTTGCTCTTAAAAAAAGACAGCTAAGCTCTTATTTCGCTCAATGCTTTAAAAATTGTTAAGAAAATAATTAAATTTTAAAGAAATTAACAAAATGTAAAAAGTAGTAATATTTACTATACTTTTATGGGTGAGTTCCCAGAAAATTATTTTCTGATACATTGCTTTAAAAGAAGGAAGGTCAAATTGAATTGTTTTAGTACTTCAGAAATAAATAGTTTAAAATAAGAGTAAGGAAATCATTGCTCTGAATCAAATAAGATCTTTCAAATCGTTAATTCTTACAAAATATTAAATTTGGTTCTGGTATTGGTTTCTGATATAGCATAAACAAATTAAGCCGTAAAACATACAATTTTGCATACCTAATCCCAATACTTCAATGCCTTATTCCAGTGTGCAGATTCTTAGGAAATTAATGACTTGACTGTCACCAGTAAATCAGATTGCTATGCAAGGTTTGAATAAATTAGCTTTTAGTGAACACGACGAAATGTCTAAAAGTTTAATAAGTTTCAAAGCGCTGTCTCAAATCTCAATACAAATTAAAATGTTCGTTAATTTATTGCCAAACTGTCCCCTTTAAGTATCATTCTGTGATACTTGGGACAATCTGGCATAATGATACGTTTCTAAGTTCTAAATTAAAATTTGAAAACCATGCCTCTGCTGTCTTGCGTGTTATGTATGGGATTGAGAGACATTAATTATTTCTAGAATTCTGTAAAATTTCTACGTTATGCGTTTAATTAAATTACATTGGTCTATAACTCAGATTTTGTTTGATTGTGTTTTAAATGTAATAATATTTGTTGTCTTAAAATATTTAGGAGAATTACGTTGCTGATGTTTAAATAATGAGAGCATGAATGATGCAAACTGCTATATACAATATCAATTAAAATGAATTAGAAATACAATTTGGATTCTACAACTGAAATAAATTAGAAAGTTATTTAACTAAAAAATAAATCTAAAAATATATTTAATAACTTCAAAATCATGAAAGTCGAGATGTTTCGAGATCTCATAAATGGGCATCCACTCTCAAAAGACTCAACGTGAAAATAGAAACAACAGTGTTTTGAAACAGAAACTTTGTTTTCATTGAAATCTTCATGTTTTATTTTGCTTTAAATTACTGTTGCTTCCTCATTCAAATCTGGTGAGTCTTGAGAATGAACTCCTCTTTTTGAGCACTCAAAACAGCTCAACTTTCATTACCATCTTTATAATTTTGAAGCAAATTAAATTTCAAATCATCAATTATAATTATTTAACTATTTAAATAATTTCTTGATTATTTAACAGGCAAATCTATTTAAAAAAACTTCGATAAAACTATCACCTCCTATAAAAATACCAATGCATAGAATTTTCTTTATTTTTTATTTTAGCTTTCATTATCTATGCAAATTTCAGAACTTCTATTAAATTTCTTTACGTTATAATGTTATATTTAGTAAAAAATATTCTGCCCACCGTAACTCTGTGCAATCTTATGAGAATTATATTGCATTCTAAACCATTAAATTTTGGATCCGATAAAAGTAAATTTTTGACGCAAAATTTTTGAAAGAATACAGGAACAAGTTTTTTCCTTTTGTTGTCAATTGAGAAAACATGCTCAGCGAATGAATAATTCTCCTCAGCATTATACTGTTGTAGAAGATATTGCAATAGATCACTTTATTAGAATTATTAGTGGAACAACATGAATATCCAATAGGAAAATTTACTTCATTCAAACAATTACAATATCCACATAATAGTTTTCTAGGCTAAATTTTTGTACAATTAATTTCATATTATGTTCCTGCATATGAATTTAAAGTTTCCAAAATAATTTTTTTTTTTACTTTATTCTAATTTTACTTACTTTAATTAATTTTTTCGTCAAAAATTAGAAAATCCACAGAATAGTTTTCTCGGGAAAAATTTTACAAGATTAATTTAATATTTTGATCTCGCATTTCTAAAATGAAATATTTTTGAAACATTTTTTTTATCATTATTTTTTTTAATTTAAAAATTTAATGTATCACATATTCTTTAGCAGATATCTTTTTTTCAAAAACAACTTTAGTCAGCGTTTTTGCTAAAATCATTGAGTGTTAGATTATTTCAGTGGTATTTGGTCTACTTCATTTTAGGTAGCACATTGAACCAGCGAGATAATTAACTTTGTTTATAAGCTATTCCTACTGGGTTTGCAATGTCACTCATTCTAGTAAAGTAAAGCAATTTCATTCATTCTAGTAGTTAGTAAAGCTTAAAGTTTATATTAATATTGAGAACGAAAAAGACCTAGATTTTCTGTTACTTCAGCAATTTCAATCTTTGTCCTTCAATTTATAAATAGCGTAAAATTTTAAACAAAACTTATTTTAAAAAATTTTTTAATGAAAACTATAAATTTCATATTTTTTGTTCTCTGTTTCCAACTATGATAACACTCTAGTTTATTAATTTGTCACAGTGATTCATATTACATTTAAAAAACATACATTTTTTACTTTTATCTTGTATCCACAATGGTTTGTAAATGAAACAGAGAGCACCATTAAGCAATCAGAACGCAAAGTGATTTAAAAGTAAAGTTTGCATCCAAAAAATCTCTGCATCATGTAAATTCAAATCGCTCAGAAGAATGTACACGGAATTCGAAATTTTTGTTTACTTCAGCTCATACATCTAAGCCTTAACCCATGTCATGTAGTTTTGGTATTTGCCATTTCATCCTTACATTTCATATTTCTACTGATCCGATCTCTTACGTGATAGAACTTTCGAATATGTCCATTTTAATGTTTTATCTAGAATTTCGGGAATCAATAAATACATGACGAAGATATTTATTAGAAAATTATTTTAACTACGATCATAGCTTTGTAATAAACGCAAAATGCCCTTTTCCTTTTGAGCTTCAAAAAAATTTTCATAAAATAAATGATGCTCATTCTATTTAACTTATCTTTGTAAATTTTTATGAAACTCGCATCCCTTATCTAATTAAGTGTCTTGATTAATACTGAGAAAGCTGAATTTAACATAACATGGGTTAAGCTTTAGATATAACATTTTTAGGAACTGCTCTAAGAAATGGTCACGAGTTCATGGAGAAGAATTATGATTTTAAAAATAGTCAAAGAAATAGTCATGATTTTTTTTAAAAAAGTAATCTACTCGTAAGGAAGTGTTTTTTAATTTAAATTAAAAAATATGACAAAAATATGTAACTTTTGCCGAAATATATTGATTGTTTTAAACCAGTGTTCCCCAACTCCTGGTCCGCGGACCGGTACTGGTCCGGGGATCAAAGGGTACCGGGCCGCCCATTTCATTGAAATTAAATTTAAATTCTTAGGTTTATACCCCAAATTAAAAGTATCTGTGTTCCATTATAGGGGGATCCATAAAAAAAGGGGGCCTCCGAAGGTAGTAACATAAATTTTTTAATGTTTGTAAAGTATCATTGCCTCCGATTTCCCCCAGATGGAACAGTCTCACTTCAAAGAAACAAGCTCAGGGTTCTCCTTGTTTTAACGCTCTAGTGAGTTAAAATGTTAAATCCTTTATATTTATTTTTTGGTGTAACTGTATTTTATTTTGAAGGCATGTTTAAATACAATTAAATTAAAATTAATAAATCAAAATAATCTAAAATATAAGCAATCAACGTCCCCCCCCCCCAGCGGACCACGGTGAAATTATCAAACGTTGACAGGTCCACGGTGATAAAAAGGTTGGGGAACACTGTTTTAAACAACAAACCTCATTTTTAAATAAAAGTCCATAAAATGAACTTCATTAAATATGAACTAAAAGATACATAAAAGGTATTACTTAGGTAATGGGTATGTTAACTAATGGAATAAATATTCTATAAAAATATTAGGCTTGCAAATTTTATTAGGCCAGGTGGCAGGGCAGTCAGCAGTCAGCGTGTCAATGGTTGCGGCTTCGAATTCCGCTCAGGGCATGGATCTTTCTCTCAGTGTTGTTCTTTGTTGTATGATGTGTGAATGTGGTCCACACTATGAACGGGTATCTCTAGCAATATAGCGAGGGTAATGCTGCTCGCCTCCGTGACTTAAGTTCACTGGTGATCACAGGGTGACTTAAAAGAGCAGCATTTCCGACAACTTCCGAGGCAAAAAAGTGCATGTCGTTTAAAAAAAAAAAATACAAATATGTATGTTTGTCACTAAGTTATCATTATCAATATATTGAAAGAGAAAATATTAACTATGATAAGCTATCAATAATAATTTCCTGTGATAGTTTTATATTATGAAGAAATAATCATTTTTTAATTGTATCGATGGCGTCGTTTTTACTATGTATTCCGTTACTTTGTAGTGTTAATTTTTTCTTCTTCTTTCCTACGCATCTTTCTAGGTGAAGCTGAGAAGAGAGTGATAAAATTCTTTAATATTCTAGGTTGAGACCAGTTTTTGCCTCCGAAGAAATTATCTTGAACTCCGGTTAGTTTCATGGAAGAGGTTTTGAAAGATAGGATCGTATTTTGAAGAACAAACCGAGGCATGAAAACATAATCACGAATGATAATTCTACATTATGTAATTAAGATGATACATTTCTGTTACTGTTGATCATTATACGTGGTTAAATGTTTCAGAATTTGGCTCATTAAATATTTTATTTAAGTGAACTAGTTTTCCTTCCTTTATTTTTATTGGTGCATATTATTGTCGAAGTAAATTTTCTAACACATTAGTTTTAAAAGTGTCATTTTTATTTCTAGTATCGTCCAATGTTAAAATATTTTAAAAATATTTTTTTTATTATTTATTATTATCATTTTTTTACTTTAAAAAATTAATGTATTACATATTCTTTAGCACCTATCTTTCTTTTCAAGAACAATTGTAGTCAATTTCATTTTTGAGTCAGTTTGATCTTTCGGCTAATCGGCCAATTTCATTACCGGCTGAACATGGGTTAGAATCCCAGCGTTGGCACCACAGTATTTTTTTCCATTCCTTTAATACATGAAGAGTTTTCAATGACTTACACATTCAATGGGTAACCCTGCACTCTTAGAATACGATACTATCATTCACGCATAAATGCCGCAGCAACACAGACCTATAAAGTCCGTTTAAATTTCATTTTTATTGTTTCGAAACTAAGTTAGTCTTAAATGGTTGCAAAACCGTGTAGTTTTGTGTTAACTGATTTTAACCGTACCAGTTGTAAATGATTTCAAAACCGTGAAGTTAAAAAAAAGTTCCAAGCCATAAACTTTATGATTAATAAAATGAACAGGCTGATGGCGTTTATTTTACCCTAAATTCAGAATAAAAATTCTCACATTGAGTCATTTAGCTTGAATTTGCTTCATGTGAACAAACATTCCCTTTTCAATTCTTAATTTTGTTTCCTCCACTATATTTGAGGGAATATATTTGAATCCCTGAGAAAGAATTCGTCATCTAGAAAACTTTATACGCTGAAATTCCCGAAACTGTATGATGAATATATTTTCTGAAACTTCAAAGCAAGTCCTTAAGGAAATAAAGTCAAAGAATGCAGCAGTGAAACCATCCTAGAGAAATATGTTTTATTTGAAATGCTTATAATATAAGAATAGAACTATTAGTTGTTTTTATGGGGGGATAATATAAATAGTTTCTGAGAGATAATCTATTAGCGTTCTTCAGATCACCCCAGGAAACTATGCAATAATCATATTTCATGAAACATTAGCTACAGACAAAAATGCTTAATGCACAGTCTAATACAGTTTAATAAAATATTACGTTGTTTTTAGATAGGGAAAACATTACACTGATCTGTAAATTTGTTTTTTATGCACATTATTCAAGGAACATTACGAAAAGAGTAGTTAACTATAAAATAAATTATTATTTTTCACCATAAATAATGATTGAAAACTAATAAGTCATATTTAAAACTGTTACAAGTTTTAAGAAGCTATTTAAGGTCTGTATGTTTAATTTTGTCTATCTAGTTTTCACTCTAAACTAATTATTATTTTGGCACGAAATAAATACAGGGTTATTCATAATTCTCTCCGCCTGTACACGCCATTTTTCTTTACTACAACTGGCTTCAGTGGTACATGTTACTGCCATCTACCTGCAATTGCTTAAATTAAAATTTGAATACTTTCGGAATAATTTCATATGTTCTTTTTTGCCATATTCGTCTTCGTTTTTTCACTATAACGCTTCGAAACCCCGGAGGGAATTATGAATAATCCTGTATATGAAAATAATCCACAGTTTTGTGAAAATGAAAAGAATTTGTTATCTTAATCTTAGAAAACTTTTTATAATATTTAATATCTTAAATTGTTTAATATCTTAATTTCAGAAATTTATTTAATTGCTTAATTGTTTAATTTCATTATAATATGCAAAAATAAAGAATTTCTTATTGGATTTATTGATTGTCATCAGGGTAAAAAAATCTCAATGAATCAAAACTATTTAAAAAATTATACCTGTATTTTAAACACATATATTTTTATCCATTTTAAATTCCTGCTATTTTTCCAGAAGGATAACATGTGTAGTTTGAAATTTAATTTTTGATTTGAGTTTGTATGCACTGAAACTGTAGTTGTTTTTCTAGGTGATAAAGCTTAGAATAGTCAAAAAAATATAGTCAGAAAAATAAGTTTTATACAGCTATTATATATCTATTGAATACCTATTATATAGTGAATATAGTGGTGCTTAAAACTAGAACAACGAACTATACAAAAGATATTATGTTATAAAAGTAAAGAATTTCTCTTAAATATTAGTTCCGACATTTTTTATTTAAGAATAAATATTTTCGAATTATAATTTCATAAACAAAAAAAAGTGCTTTAAGATCGGTAAACATATAGACAGAAAATAAGAGTAAATATTTAATTTATACTTAATATGAACACACAAATATTGTTTTTATAAATAAAAAGTAATACTCTATCTTTCAGAGCTATAAAAAATATTGCTCTGTAAACTGACGGGACATTAATCAACTCATTAATTCTACTTTAGAAAATATTTAGAAAAATGTCTTTTTTTTGTCTATCTGAAAAAATATTATAAACACAGGATATTTAGAAAGAATTTTGCTATTGTTATTTCGTATAAAAACATTTTTTTAAATTCGTTTAAATGAAATGTGAATATTCTTCCTTAATCACAATTGCATATTAAAAATTATTCCGAAGTTATTAAGCAAAATTTTAAAAAAATTTGATATCACACAATTTCCTACTTTTTCACCTATAACACTATGTATAATTTAGAGAATAAAAAAATAGAGCTGAATTGAAGGTACGCATAGAGCTACACATTCTGAACGTGATACTGGAGACACTTCGATAAGTTTTGCAACATGATGATTCTCGGTTTCAACTTTTTACTCGAATTTGTAGGTAGCATATTAAACATGTTTTGCACCATTTTCATGAAGATTAAAAGCAGATTTGATGCTTTTTATGCATATTTTGACCTGAGGACAGTTAAAAACGGATATTTTCAATCCAAAATTTAAATAAAAACGACCTGCAAAATAAAATGGTACAGAGATCTGCTATGCCTATGTGTAACAAATTAAATAATTTTTATAATTTTGATTTGCTTAATAAGAATAAATTGAAATCTTAAATATAAAAAGAAATAATTCAAGAAGTAATATTTAATGCTTCCAGACATTTTTAAAGGTTAGTTTTAATGCAAACTATTTAACATATCCTTTGAAGGAAAGAAAAGTCTATGGAATCTTTAGTATTCATTAAACTTTTCTTTTAACTTTACGTCTCCGGTTAAGTAGTTTTCATAATTGCTAATAGTTAATCCCGTTCAAATTTTTTTTTCAAACATAAAAGATGAATAAAGAGTTTTGAAGCGCATATATTGGAAGGAAAGGTTATTTATTTTATTCGGAGTTTTCAATAGATGAAAGGAATAAATATAATCAGCTCATAGTTTTAAAATTTTTCAAGGAATTCAAAGCCACTTAACAACTAAATTACCTAGTAAAGATTTTACTTTGTAATGTCGTTTTGATTTAGAAACCGAAAAAAAAATAATTGCTTGAAAAATCAGATTAAAAGAATTCCATTTCCATTTAAAAACAATTCTTGTAAAATGTTCTTAAGTATTCCTCAATAAATAAGTGCAGACTGATATGACTATTAAAGAACATTTTAAAAGAAAAATATTGCCTGAAATAAAATATTGTTTAAAATAAAGTTTAACAAAATAATTGTCTCAGAAATTTTTTTTTAAATAAAAATTTAAATTAAGTAAAATTTTAAACATAATTTTAAAGAAAAAATTTATTGCAATACACTGGGTAGGTATTGCACACACAATAGAAACTGGTATTTTCTTTAATTTACAGAGAGAGAAAAAAGTTGAGATCGATATGCCACGTGTTAAAAAGAATGTCAAGAAAGACATTGACCCATGTTTCACTCTCTCGGGTCCCTGATGTCAGGAGTAAAAAAGAGTAAGTCTAAAAATGACACGCCTAAGAAGAATGCCGACAGACAGACAGACAAACAGGCAGGTAGGCAGGCAGGCATACAGACACACAGCGTAATAGTTCAGCGACAATGCCCTGAATAAATGCATGTAGTGTTTCTAATATGTTACCTGGTGGGCACCTGTCAACCTGAGCCACGGAAGCTAGCAATATTACTACAAATACTCATTCACAGAGTTGGCCACATTTGCGCATCACTCAACAAACAGAGGACAAACAAGGAAGTATAACTGTCGTTTAACATCTGACCCAATTTTTGGGGTTTACGACGACTAATGTTCAACTCCGTAGCCTTGTAATTTTGAACCCAATCCAGAAGAGACTCCTGGATCAAGTCTGCGGAGAAATTTGCCTTACTTCGTGGAGGACTTTTTGATGGAACTATCCCGCATTTGCGTAACATGGAGAGGAAAACCACGATAGCCTCCAACGGTTAGCCTGATGGCAAGAGGACTCTAACCCATGATCCGTCTATCACTGAGAATATTTTACGTCAGCACTGTGGTCGGTCCGCACCGGGTGTGGAATTCGTATCG
Source organism: Parasteatoda tepidariorum (assembly GCF_043381705.1). NCBI lineage: Eukaryota > Metazoa > Arthropoda > Arachnida > Araneae > Theridiidae > Parasteatoda > Parasteatoda tepidariorum. The sequence continues at coordinate 23,273,517 of NC_092206.1, forward strand.
TAGAATTCGGGTGTTGAATTCGTATCGAGTTCGTAACCAGCCATCACTAGGATTCACCTCATTGGAAGGCGAAAGCTCTATCTCCTGAGCCATCACGGCTCAAATTTAGAGATATAGACATACAGACATTCATGAAAAGCCAATGGCCGTTGATTCGGGAGTTGAACCAGCGACTATTGGTTTCGCAGTCCAGCACACTGACCGCTTGTCTTCCTGGCCGGCATATTTCTCATAATTCTTTCGGCTTACATCTTTATTTTTTTCCTCGTTTCTTGTAATAATATATTTTTTTTAGTATAGAATATTGGACGAGCGCATAAGGTAGTATGAAAAAGTTATCTAAATTCCAAAATGTAAGGTAGATTAACTTTTGCATACTTTTCAGGGCATTCCAATTTTGAGATCCAATCTGCATTACTGTTTCATTCTTTGTGGTGTGTTCCGTCCGAACTAAACTTGCTTTTTTCTGATAATCATTTGATAAATATTTCTGAGATAGCATCAACAGCAATTGCTGATAAGTGAAACTAATCAGTAATAACGTTACCAATTTTCTCTTAAGAAATTAGCTTCGTAAATTTGACTGAGGAACTTCTTCAGATAATGACGTTTCATTGAAATCGAGCAGCTGAGAAAAATTTTGACTAACTTTAAATCTGTTATGGCAAAATATTTTCCTCGGTTTTTTATTGAAATTACTTCTTTCAAATCAAATTTAAAATTCAAAAATTAAAACAATATGAGTTTATTTAAAGGGAATATAGAAAATATTTCTCCAGAACGGTTTCATTGGACGCAAGAATTCGGAAATGGTGTAAAAAATGCAATAAAGGCATTAATTTTAATCCTGTATATAAGTTTCAAAATATTTTTGCTTTATTAGAATTAAATTTTTTTGAAACAATCTATAATGAAATATTAACATTTTCTTCACTGCATTACATTTACGCTTACGTTACATTTACACTTACATTACATTTACATTTACACTTACATTACATTTACACTTACATTATATTTTAACTTACTTTACACTTACTTACATTATTATTAAACACAATAAGCTAAAATATAAACACAGACACAAACACGATCTAAAGCAAAAATTACTTTGATATAATGCTCAAAATTGTCATCATTTTAAAACCAAGATCTAACTATTAAAAAAACTCTTTTTATATCTAATAATTGTACTTTTTTAACACCTATATATAAATCATTTTATAGCCCTAATTCATGAAAAACAATTCTCTAAACATAATCGGGATGGTATAGACTAAATCTGAATTGTTTCGATTGTTACTATGGTGTTTCTAAAAAAAGTGCATGGATTTTTTTTAAAGAATAGAATATATTCTTAATTCTATTATGGCAGAAAATAAATCGAGTACATCTTGATTACAGATCGATTTCTAGAGTACAAGCCCAACATATTGTTCAAATGGAAGTACTTATACTGAATTGGATAGATGGAGTTGAAATGTAATTGGGTGGAGTGTCCTTGTCATCATCAGTCTTACAATGCAGAAACATACAGAAGAGTATTTTTTATGTTGTGTTTTATCATTATGTGCCATGACTTTTCCTGACAGTTGTGCACTTATATTCTGTATTATCATTAAATTAATAATATCATGAACTCACCTTTTTATATCATAAAAAAGCAGTAGTTTTAAATTTACAGTATTTTCAAATTATAATTTAGGTGTTTTAGGAAACATATTTATTGTGTTTTAGAATAATCATTCCCAAAAAATTACAAATTAAATAAAAAAGACATATGAGGAAATTTTTGAACTCTATTATTATCCATACTAAATGTATAATAAATTAATTAACTTGATTTTTAAGAAAATTTAAGAATGACAATTATTTGGATTTTTGGCCCTAAAATTTCAAAATTAAATTAAAAAGACTAGTGAGGAAAATTTTGAATTTTATTATTATCCATACAAAATGTATGATAAATTAATTAACTTGATTTTGAAGTGATTAAAAAGACTAGTGATTGGAAAATTAAAAAGACTAGTGAGGAAACTTTTGAATTTTATTATTATCCATACTAAATGTATGATAAATTAACTTGATTTTGAAGAAAATTTAAGACTGGCAATTATATGGTTTTTTGACCCTAAAATTTCAAAATTAAATTAAAAAGACTAGTGAGGAAACTTTTGAATTTTATTATTATCCATACTGAATGTATGATAAATTAATTAACTTGATTTTTAAGAAAATTTAAAAATGACAATTATTTGGTTTTTTCGTAAACCACACTTAAAAATCCATTGGTAATTATTATGATTCGTTTTTAAACGATAATTTAATAACTCTAACCTTTTAAAAGTTAATAAACGATAATACATTTTTTTTGGCTTTCTTAAAATTAATTGGATTTTAATTTACCCCATTGACATTATGACTTCCTTAATTAAAATTTAAAATACTTAATCAAGGTTCATCATTATTCAAGAAATAATAATCATTAATTTTCCTGAAAATCATTTGACTTAAATTAATCCAAGCAAAGAGTAAACTAATGTGAGTAAACTTTTATATTGATTTATGTAATTTAATTATAAGTGAATAAAAAATCTGCAAAAAAACTAAATTACTCACAAACACTAATTTTAAAATTTGGAGATATCAACTTCGAACTAAAATCTTTAATCACAGCTTTGTCAATTAGTATTTCTATTAGTATTATTCAATTAGTATTAAAAATGAAAATTGAGGTTTTAAATTTTAATTTAAATATTTCCAATTATCTTTAGTTAAAAATTTCAACTTTTAAATCAAATATATAACACTGTGTAATTTAATGGACTTGTAACATTACTCAGAATGATTTGATAATGTCTGTACGCAATAAAGCAAGTTGGTGCGAGTTGAACAAGAATATTAATTAAATTTTCTGCATTCTAAATAGGGTAATGAAAATTTTAACCATCTTATCATTTTTTCTTAAACTCCATAACATAGTGGCGTGATTCAAATTTAACGAAAAAATTTTCAATTTGTTACTTTGTTTTGATTGAATTAAAAGCACCCCATTGTGAGGTCAGAGTACAAAAAATATGGATCAAAAATATAGTAAAACCAATTTTATTAGAGTGTATAATGAAGATACTTTTGAAAAAATATCTATGCGTTCCAGATGAGAAAAAAAGGAAATAAAATACTTTTAAAACTGTAATTTTAAAAATAGATAATAAATAGGGTTTTATCTTCCTAAGTTTCACAAGATTTCAATATTAGATTAAACCTCAAAAAAGTAGCAACTTGACTCTAGGTTTAACTTTAAAAACTGGAACTAACTAGCCAAGCAAATAATATTTTAAATCAATTTAGAAACAGTTAGCTTAGATAATATTAAAATGATTGCCTCATGGAACCCATTTACAATAAAAAACTGACAGTTTGATTTTTAGATTATAAATGCATTGAATCAATGAATCAAATTTATCATACTTGATATTTCTTGGGATCAAACTGCAATGGCGGTTTTAAAAATGAATGTATAGACTGAGCAAGAATAAAAATACAATTTTATGCAGCTCAATGTGCGTTCTTTAAAGTGAATCCGAAATATATTTTTTCCAACTAAGCTCCATCTATATCCCAATACAATTTGATTTATTGACCCTCTTTAAGTTATATTGGAATCCATTAAACTGAGTGATTGGCATTTAAAACTAATGATGCTATTTTTCTTCAGGTTCTAGAACATCAAGAAGATTCTCATTTTGTTTTAAAGCTCTGGTTCTTTAATGTGGAACAATAAATTAAACTTAAAATATGAGTATTCTTTGAAAAGTGCTACCGTTTTCTTGATAGTAATTCATTTTATTTTATGACTGTCAGAAAGAGTAGTTTTTCTTTATTAAACTAATGGTTCTGGTGCAAAGGAGTAAAACATCAGTTTTAAAAATATCCTTCCTACACGATTAGAAATAAAATATAGATAAAAGTCATTGCTTGCATTGTAAATTTGGATAAATTTAAATGATATCAAAAACTATACGTCAACGCTTGAAGCTAACCATTTGGTTAGAAGCCCATTAGAGTTAAAACGGGCTCGTTTGCAGAGAAAAGGTTTCTTTCTCGGATGGACTCGAACTCATTATTAAAAGTTCAATAAACTTCCTGAATACTTTTTACAAGCATCTGGTTTAGTTATCATTAAAATTTCAATAAACTTCTTGAATACTTTTTACAAGCGTCTGGTTTAGTTATTATTAAAATGTCTATAAACTTCTTGAATACTTTTTGCAAACGTCTGGTTTAGTTATTATTAAAATTTCAATAAACTTCTTGAATGCTTTTTACAAGCGTCTGGTTTAGTTATTAACTGTAAAAAATGGGCATAAGAAGTTACAACCTAAAACTTTGTTTCGGTGTTTCGCTTTGTGAGACCACAAAATTTCGTCATTATCCGGTGTATACCTCGCTCTCTAATTAATCTTACGTATATCGGGATCGGATGGACTCGAATTAAATTTTATTGGGCTCGGAACTCCAAAATGAATAAAAAGAAAACAAACTTTGGAACTCGTTGTATTCATAAAAACTCCTATCCAAATTTTAAATTCAGACATAAGTAACTTTCAAACGAATGGTATATTTTTCCGATTATAAACCAATATGTGAGTACTCGATTCCAGCTTCTTGTTTTTTCTTGTGAAATAAATTTCGATATCAAGTTTTCTAACTTATTTAGTTAGGTATGCAAGGTCTGTGACAACTGTGATATTTATATAAATTTTGATGATACGTTTATGGTCTATAAACATAATCTTAGGTTTACGAAATTCAAATCTGAAAGTTTTGCATGGGTATAAGTGAATTCTGGAGGGAAAGAATGTTGCTGATGCGTTGAGTTGTCCGAACGGAATTAAAAGAAATAAAATTTATTCTACTATTTTTTTCGCATTAGATGTTTTCAATGCAATATGTTGTTCTAGAATCAGTACAGTTGCGTACATACTTTTATAATCAGGGTATTTTTTTATATTTTCTAATATACAGCTGGACAATTCCTAAGGACATATGATAATAGCAACGATAGTAACCGCAAATTTGATTTAAAGGAAATGGGAAAATTTCCTTAGGTGCATGATACAGTAAAACATGTTTAGCTTAGGAAAATTTCGGATTGCCAAGCTGGTTTGTCACATGACAGTGCTTATAAGAGATATGAAGTATGTGGCGCGTTTTGCGCTTTGTTGTTTGAAATCAAAGTTTAATGGAAACAATAAATTGAGAAACTGAATTTTTGATATATCTTCCGGGTTTAATTTAGACTATTTTATGCAAGGCCGTATTATCGGGAACATAGAACAGGGCCCAAAAATATCTAATGTTGCCAAATAATTTGACGTTAGTCACATTGTTGTTTCAAGGCTTTGGAAATCATTTCAAACAACAGGAGTGTGCAGAAACCACTGGGAGGTTGTGTTCCATGTATGATGCCTGAAACAAAAACATGCACATAGTGTTATCCAGAAAAAGGAACCGGTATAGTACAGCCAGTCAGATAGCAAAACAGATTCATATGACCACTGACTAGCCAATCTACTGAAAAACGTAGCCAGACGTTTCCAAATAGGGGATGATACATCCGCCGAGCTGTTGCATGCATGCAATAGTCAAGACGTCACCGTATCGCCCCGCTTGCAATGGTAATTTCAGAATTTTTTTTTCAGCATCGCAGTTCCAGCAGATAGGACTGGGCTTGTATATTAACCTCAGATGAGAGCAAAATTCAGTCTCTCGTCAGATTCTCGACCCAAAAGACCTGGTGTGAGTGAGATTGGTACTGCGTATATTTGGTAAAACATACAGGAAAGGAACCGATGTCCAACATGTGTCATGGTATGGGCTGGCATTACGATTAATGGCCGTACGCCCTTCTACGTGCTTTGAACTGGAACTATGGCTAGTCAACGCTGCATTAATGATATTCTGTTCATATTCATTTGCTCTGTGAGGCCGTAGATGATAAATTTGCTTTTAAGGACGCAATGCAACATATTTTCGAACAGTGACTGTAGACGAGTGTGTACATAGTGTGGATATTCAACGTCTCGTATGGTTAGTGAGTTCTCCAGATCTGAATCTCATTAAAAATATGTAGGATGCTTTGGGGAGGAATGTTACTTGACGAGAATGTCATGTAATGAGTAAGGACTCCCTCATTTGTATACTAACAGAGAAATGGAGCAAATTGCTCCAACAACTACTGGATAGTGTTGTGCAAAGCATGCTACAACGTCTGGAAACTTGCCACGTCTTCAATGTCCCACGTCTTCACGTCATAACCGATATTGCCATATTATTTCATGATGCCTACAAATAGAATTTGCATTTTTTTCCTTCATTTTTGCGCTTCAAGCATGAAACTACTATTTTGTTCCTCGAATAAATTTCACACCTTCTGGGTTTCAGAGTACAATAAATTGTCCTAGCAGTCTGGTATTCTTTTGTTTCACTTAGCATATAACCATGCTTAATTTTTATTCGCTTTTCAGCCATTTGTGGTCCGTCCTTAGCCATTGACCAGCAGTGCATAAAGAGAATAGATTATTTTAAGTAATGTATTTCATACGGCAGAGTAGAAAATTAGCTTTTTATCTTTAAAGGAATTATGGACGATGGCTACACAAGACTGGAAAACCAAGAAAGAAAGACGTCAAACAAGAAATAATAGAGATTGAATTTTTCAACGATATTCAGCTCCTTTTAATAACTTTAATCAAATATGGTAATATCTAGCCAAACAAACAAAGCGGCTGATTTAGAATGACCAGGAAACTCTCCATGTATAAGAGTTTCCTGGTCACTTTAATACCTATATAAAACCTTTAAACTATAAGACTCAAATTAAAATCTATGTAAAACCTGTGAACTGTAAGACTCAAATTGAAATCTATATAAAACCTGTAAACTATAAGACACAAAATAAATTCGATATAAAACATGTAAACTATGAGACTCAAATTAAAATCCATGTAAAGCCTGCAAATTAAAAGACTCAAGAATAAAGAGCAGAATGAAAAATAGCCTCGTGTTGATCAGTTCAAGTAATATGCGGAGATAAATACATTGTTTAAAGCTGAAAAATCCTGCTGAAACATAATGCAAAAGTGAAGTAAACTCAATCTAAAAATGAATAAAAAGCATATTAAATGTTAACAAAAATTGAATTAATATTCCCCATCCGCTGATGTTTTCTAAAGTTGAGTCGATTTATATAGTCGATATTGAGTAATAGTGGCTGAAAAAGTAAATATTTGTTTGTATATTACTATAAATATAATGCATCTTTAGAATATGTAATACAAAAGCACGAAACACAACATTGCCATGTACAATATTATTTTATTTTAGAAAGCAAACAAAATAATAATGCTGTTCACATGTTAAAAATAGAATAATGCATGATTTTCGGAGCAAAATAAACTAAGATGCAAAAATTTACAATAAATTTATCTTGACTTAAGCTTTTTGCTCACGCAAGCATGAAATAATAAAGCATTTTAGGAGAACTAACTCTTTTGGGAAATTATTCATTTTTTGGTTAATGGAACGTAAGTTGTAAAACGAATTCTAAATATCTTATCACATGTTTCAGCTTAGATGGTGGAGATGAATACGTGGGTGGAAAGAAATAAACAGCAAACTCAGAATAAAGTAGTTTAGTTGCTAATAATGTAGATTTAGGTGTTTCTTTTTAAATATTCAAAGAGTTTTGATTTACTCCACATTATGATCCTTTCCTATTTTCTTCGCAGCTTTTCTAATGTATACATGTAAAAACGAAAATCCCGGCAAAAGTTAGTTTTATTAAAAAAAAAACACGTGTTTTTATTAGAGAACTTCTTTTACAGAATTATAACTTAAATTTACTTATGGAAAACCATATTAGCTTTACGACTTTCATGATTTTACAGGTACTTACACACTCTTTTATTAAATTTACAGTAAAAAAAGTTCTAGTTTATAAGTTTTGGAAGTGCCCAGTGCCTTTAAGATATTAAAAAAGATATCGATGTCTATTGTCTCCAATAAAAGTCCATAATTTAGGATAATAGGAGTTAAAATACCGCAGTCTCTCAAATTTTAAAAATGGAACACTGGGTCAAGATGTGCTTAATCGTTAAAGCTTCTCTGTAACTGGAGAAAAGATGCTTTGGTTCGTTTAATAAGAGTGTCTATGCGATAATCAGCGTAACTCATAAGTACACGCAAGTGTGGAATAGAATATCAGCCAAATGACTGAGCCTTGTTGAAACTTTTATCAAAATTCATAATTATAGTTTTCCATAAATTTGAATGGATTTTGTTAATACAGTTCATAATCTCCTTTAAGGTGATGCGGGTTTAAGGTCTTCCTACTCAAAAAAAAAAACTGAAGAAAGTCTCAGTTAAGATTTACACATAGGTAGAATGTTAATTATTTGCGTATTTTCACAATCCAAGATAAACGCGTATTTTCAAAATCCCTTTCATTTTTGGCTTACCCCCAGCAATTTTTTTAACATTTTTGTATAGACTCTGCTTAGTGTACATACTTTAATGATAATATTTAACTAAAACTTTGCTCTTCATTATATGATTTCTTAATTTAAGGGAATATGTAAAAGAAAAATAATAATAGAATAATAGAAGAGCGTTCGCCTTCCAAAGAGGTGAACAGGGGTTCGAATCTCAATCAATACGAATTCCGCATCAAGCTTGCAATGACCGCAGTTTTAACGTGAAATATCCTCAGTGGTAGACGGATCATGGGTTAGAGTTCCCATGCTGCCAAGCTAACCGTGGGAGGATCTCATTGTCTTCCTCTCCGTGTAACGCAAATGCGAGTTAGTTCCATCAAAAAGTCCTCCACGAAGGCAAATTTCTTCTAATACTCGATCCAGAAGTTCCCTTGTCTTCTGGATTGGATTCAAAATTACAAGGCTATGGAGTTGAACTTTAGTAGTTGTAAACCCGAAGTCGTCTGTTCAACGACGGTTATAAAATAAAATAGAATAATAGAATAATAAAAAAATACTAATAGAATAATAAAAAAAATAATTGCTTGCTATGAATCAACAGTCAATCAGTCTCTTTTTATAATTCATGACAAACACAAAAGAACATGCTTATTAGATCGCCTTTGTAAGTTTATTATTTACCTTTGAACGTTTTTTCTATATCAGACAATTATAAAATATTAAAAAAAAATTTTAAACACTTACACTCGAAACATTTTTCGTGTACCTAAGCACTAAAAATGGTGTCAGCAACTTTACACCAAAGTGTGGTTCCATAACACCAAGAAGGGAGGTGTAAAGTTCCTGTCTTAGTAAAGCAACTTAAATGTTCTTTCACGCCATGAGAAGTAATCATCATAATTTTAAGTATTCAGTAACACTATATTATGATAAGGTAACATATGATGTAAATAGGAATGAGTAAATTTGCTTTTACTATAAATTATTTCAATATACAGAAAGAATTATAAATTTTTGATGCGCTTTTACAATATTTCTTGCAATGAAGTTTGTTTGTTGATCAAACGTACACTTAAAATAGAGAAAATAATTATATGAATTTGAAGTAGACTTAATGAAACTAAAATGGATAGAAATTAATAATTATAAAAATAATTATAAAAGTATTAAATGCAGTTAATAGATATATAATAATTCGTATCTAATCCTCTTTATTACACAACTACTTATATATTTGACTGGGAACTTTTGTTTCAGTAGACATTGCATAACGGCGTCAAAGATCAGAGTATAGCATCCCTTATAAGTGCATATGGACGTTCGATTCGATATTAATCACAATTTTTAGAGGTTTTCAACACAGGCAGGTCACAGTTTTTGCAAAGTTATCACAATGTGCTAACTACTATATTATTTCAATGTACTTTAGTTCTTTTTATGGAACCCCCAAATTGACTCAATCTTTTCAAAATATTAACATTGAATAATAACAATAATTACTAAGTAACAACATAGTATACGATAAAATTCACTTCCGATGTTCACTCGAATACGCTACTCGAATTAGACTCAGTGTAGAAATCTAAAGCAGTAGTGATTAAAAAGTAATTGACTATCCTTTAAATATCTGAGAAAACTTCATGGTCTGAAAAATAAAAAGCTGCCCTTAATAACATACTAAATGTATCCTGTTTTTTCCATTAATTAACGTTCAATTATAGGGAAACGATTACTTATTCAACGAGAAGTCTTTCATACGCAGAAGTTCTAATTCTGTAGATATTTTATAAAGAGTCTTAAATCTGATTCCTTTACAGAATGTGTTTTTTGCGGGGAAAATATTTGTGTGATTTGATCTAAATTTTTTGCGAAACATTCTTTAAAAACATGTTCACAGTGATTCTTTAAAAACAGTGAATATGTGTGAAATTAAGGAACTAATAAGAAATGAATCTCTACAATTTAAATTATTACATTATTCTTCTTAATCGAAGCTTTTATAAATTTCAAATACGTACCTACTTCAAGAAAATATAAATACTATTTTACAATTCGTAGTTACAATTACGTAAACTGCTTTTCCTAAGATTTATTTTCTTAAAAAACAACTATTTAAGAGATATTTAATGGTTTAGAATTTAGCCTTCTACTCACGAAGAGATTAAGGAACCATTATAAAATTCAATACTCTCCTTAATGTTGTAAACATTATAGTACATATTTTGAAAGAGAGAATGTAAATTCAATTTATATTTTAATGCAAATTTTGAGAAAATGTAGCTAACCTCTATAAGTGTAATGCATTCAAATGTACGTTGAAAGATTTTATTTTCTATAGAGAAATATTAATAGTTGTTAAGTAAAAATCCTTTATTTTGCGGTGTGTAGTTTTGTTTATTCCCTAATTGAAATTCAAAATTAGACTAAAACCATTTAGAAAGGTTCAGTAATAGACTAGACAAGGCAATAGAACTTTTTTTCTTTTTAAAAGGAGTGAAAATAAAATATATCTAATACAACATATTTTTGAAATGTATAATATAGCATGTCATTCAATGTTTTGATAGTTTTGGTCTGTTATACAACTTCTAGATTATATTAAACATACATTTTCATCTAAATTCCTTTTAAAGACTTTAGTTTAAAAAATGTAAGCCTTTAAATAAATTTAGAATACTCGTAATGAGTTTAGCGCAAATATTTCATTAGATTTGAAATTGAAAAAATTGCGTTAGTCAAATAGAAAAATATAATTCTTAAATCCATAACGAAACAATTTGAAATTCTTTTCCTCTATATTTTAAAAACCCCAATGGTTGCCACAGACATTGTTTTGGGTGCACAGTGTGCAGAAAATGGTCCACTCTGAATAACTTTAGATCTAATGGTCGGATCTTCATGTTTTAGGACTAAATCTTAAAGGTTTAATAGGGTGACCACAAATGTGCTGATCAATAAGTGCAGAAGATAATTTGAGTTTCAAAATCTGATACAAAAATGTATTTTTCCTAGATAAACATACCTCTTGTTTGATGTATTTGTATTTCTTAACTCAAAAATATAAGGGCAGCCGTAATCTGGGAAGTATGGTGTCAAGAGTTGGTCAGGCTAGCTGAACTAGCTTAAGTTAGAACCCCTTCTCGTTAATTTCACTTTTTGCGTAGCTTGCTATATCTTGAGAACTTTTCAGGCAAATTGAAAAATTTCTACACACAATTATACAATTCGTTTAGCCAAATATAATTTCTTGCAAAAATAACTTTTATTAATTATTTTTTATATTTATTAGTCGAAAAATGTTTGAATTGGAAGGTATACAATTTTTGCATCAATTTAAAGAATGTCATTTCGCATGACAAATTTTAAAAAAATGAGTAAAATCAGCTCGTAGTTACTCAGAAATTGAATGTTAAAAAAGCCAGTTAGTTAAAATTTGATTTCTCAGTATATATTCAACTGATTTCTCTCAAATTGCATATTTTGCGTAATCTGAAAGAAAGATAGCCTTAAATAAAATATTTAAATCTTAGTTTTTAAATACAAATTTTAATCTTTCAAAGACAAATGTTCTGCAGTAGTAGTTTTATATTTGTTTGTTTTTTTTAAATGAAAAGCATAAAATTCAAAACATGTGAGTCTTAACAAAAACTAAGCAAATTCTAATATTTTTATATCATGACAATAATGGTAATTGTGATCAAATCCTTAATATTTTAATTTTCTCTCTTACTTCATTGAACATTGACTCGTTTTTTACTTAAAAAGAGAAAATTTGAATCTGATACATTATGCCTTTCATTATTAGACATTTTACAAATTCCAAAAATTCTTTCTTCATAATCATATGCATAAAAAAAATATGGATTATTATAAACTTTAGTTTTTTATTTACTAAACGTCATTAATTTTCCTGTTTATGTTTCATGAATACATCCTATTAAAGTCACACTTTTGAACTATATTTAGAAACTTTCTTTAGAGTTTCTTTTTTATTGGATCCGTTCCAAGAGAGTATAAAAAAAGGTTTTTCAATTACACTGTATTTAAAAGAATTCCTTAATGCTTCCTTTGTTTTCAAGATATCCTTCTCATTATTACATGAAACTTTGCCTTAGTATGAAATTCGAGCTTAACGTGAAAGTAACACCAGGTAATTAAATGTAAATAGATTTTTGTTATGGTCTGAAATTAATTAAAAATGTAAATTGCCCTTTTGTTATTATTTTTAGAGGACGGAAAAGTGAAAGTGTTGGTTATTTGCATTTTGCACACAAGTTTATCTATAAAGTGAATGTTAATTTTAAGTTTTCGCACTTTAATGATTTTAATATATATATTATTGTTATTATTATTATTATACATATTATTATTACGTATATATATATATATATGTTACCGTTAAAGTATGAAATCCGTTATTTTATAGAATACCTAGTTATTCCATGAAATAACTGATCGTGTCCGTTAAAGTGTAAAACTCTCTTGTATTTCACGGTTTAACTAGTTATTTCATAGAATAACGATCTGCAGCCCGTCTGGCGGTTAAGGAGAAGGGCAAAATTGGGCGAATGTTTCTCCCCTACACACAGTTCCCCTATCAGTTAACATGGGAAAACCGGTTTTGCTATGCAGAGAAGACTGCAGGTTAAAATGCGACTTTTTACGTGCAGAACTGTCAGTGGGTTAAAGTGTAAAATAATCTATAACTTAATGTTCAAAGAGAAAAGTCTAAAAAATGTCTAGAAATTCAAGCGAAAAAGATGAAATTAATGTCGGATAAATCTCATTCTAAAGCCTCTGTTGGGTTTACCATCCGTATCCCAGTGCCTGAAGTTGACAGAGGAAAAGGTGATGCCAAATCTATTTTAGCTATCATCATAAAAATAACCGAAGAAGGATTTTTCCAATTGGGCACAAGAAACGGTCGCATAAAACAATTATATTCCCGATCCCAGTTCAGTGTCTGAGAACAAAAATTAATTAAAATCGAAGAAGTACCGGATGTAGAAAGATCACTCCACTCGTTTGCTACAGCTCAAAGTTTAGGTACTGGTCAGGGATTTAAAAAATGCACGTGTAAAACCCTGTGTGTCAACAAAAAATGTTTTTGTTTTAGAAAAATTGTTATTTGTAATTCCAAGTGTCATTTTAGTAATCCTTGTTGTAACAAATGGTTTTATGGTACGTTTCCATCAATACCATTTAAACGCTGCATAAATTAGATTAATGGCTTCTTTTTCATTTTAATTGTCTATCATTAGTTTATTTATAGAATACCTAGTTATTTCATTTAATAACTAGGTATTCTATGAAATAACTGCATTATATACTTTAACGGTAACATATATATATTAGATAGAGATAGATATTTANATATATTATTATTATTATTGGGAAGACAATGAATGTTAATTTCGAGTTATATTTATACTAATTTATTACACCACAACTAGTTCTAAAGCAAATAAAATGATAAAAACGTTATCTTCCCAAGTTATAAATGCACTGAAATAAGTAGCTCCAGCTTCAAGTCCTTTAAATTCTACATTAAAAAGTTCAAAAAATTCCTTCGATTTTAATGATCAGGTGTAACCTTTGCTTCATATAAAAAATCAAAACCATAAATATGTTTCACCACAAAAGCATTTTCATGCATCAATTAAAGAACTGTACAACAATACAAAATTGTTTAATAAATTAAATATTAATATTTTTTCATTAACATGCATTTCAAACCCTATTTTAAATGAAAAATAAAATAAATGATTGATTTTTACTTATTTAGGAAACAAAAAAATAAACTTAAGGCAGATTTCAATTCTTAGTAAAAATTAAAATACTATTTTTTAGTTTATTTAGTCCATATATAAGGGTTTGCATAACTCAAAAATCTGTATTGAGTTATAGATATACCGGAGAAAAAGCTTCATTTAATTAACTATTTCGAAATTTGGTGTAAGATGAATTCTAGATGCAAGAATATCTTTGCTTTATATAAATACAGTGCGCAAAAAATTAATAATTAACCCTGAATAACTTTTGATGTGATAATCAAATCGTCACGTTCAAGATTTCAAACTTTATAGTTTGAGGTGGGAAATATGCAAATTGATTAGTGCAATAAAGTTACGAAATCAGACACAAAAAGTTTCTTTCTCTCGGTAAACAAGAAGTTTTTTTCGTCAAATTTGGATTTTTGTCCCCCAAAGTGTTAGGGGTAACCGCAAATCGGAAAAATATGGTCCTTATGTGGAATTTTGAAAATGTCGACTGATTACAATATGATTTCTCAGGAACTATTTGACCGATTTCACTCATTTTCTTTTATTTTGCCTTGTAAAATTACATGTTTTAAAATGATGTAAAAATTTTGCATCTTACTATTAAAAATGTTTCCAACTATAAGTAAATAAAATAACGAGAAAAAACTAAATAATTACTAAAAGTTACTTTTCGCATGGAATTATCTTTAGATTAACGATTTTTATAGTTGTGTGTAAAAATTTTCGATTAATTTTGAAAGTTCTCGAAATAGGGTGAAATTCGCAAAAAGTAAAATTGGCATTAAAGGATCCAAACTGGGGGAGGGGTCACTGTTCTGATCAAACTATGTGTACCTTATAACCCAGTGCCACCCCTATATTTTGCTTGTCAGAAATCAGAATCAGTCGAAAAATTGCCACGTATACTCAGAAAAAGTAAGTTTTTGTGTCTAATTTCGTAAATTAAAATGTAGTCTGCACTAATTAATTAGCACATAAGAAATCACTCCCTCAAACTATTAAGATTGAGTCCTAGAATGGGAAAATCCGATCTTTAGATCAAAAGTTATCCAGGGTTAAAATTTTTCAGGTTTTATTTTTTTGCACAGTGTTCACAAACGAAGACAATTCCTTCTATTTTAATTTTAAATATATTTATCTCATTGCATTATTGAATCGTAGCGTTTTGAAATGCATGGAAAAACTAGCCAAAGAATACACGTCGCATATTATTGACTTAGTAACCGATACACGTGGGCACACGAAATTGATTGCAAGTCATTTTCTCTTAAGGTAATGATATATAGTCTCAGAAGAAATAAGATCTCGATCAAATCATTGGTACAGGTACACAGCTATAGGAACAATTCCTCACGTAATTGGACGTTGAAAGAATGAACAATAAAATGCTTGGCTGCAGAAAATAAGTAATCAAGACTATCGACGAAATTACTCTGGACATTCCACGATATATTTTTTCTCCATTATTTTTCGAAGAATATCACATTATTTCTTAACCCTTTCTATCTCTGCAGAGCCATGCAGAATTTACAGGATCTAAAATTTTTCCCATAAATCTCGATCCTAGATTCAGCACGAGTGCGCTTGAGGCATCTAAATACCTTCGGGGACAAAATTTTGAAATTATTTAATTATAAATTTTTTATTTAGATTTATGAGTGGATTGTACACTAAAACCTGAAATGATAATAAAGAATAATATATGAAACAAAAAATGAAAAAAAAATATTAAAAAATTTTCATGGAGAACTGGTCAAAAAGGATCAAAAATAGACCTTTTTCACAATCTCTTAACTTTGTTAAAATTCATTATTTTGTCATTTTTCTCGCTTTATACACTGTTAGAGATAATTGATATTATACCATTGATTGATATTTACCATACTTGATTGATATTTACCATACTTGATTGATATTTTACCATTGATTGATATTTTACCAAATAAAAAAACAGTTAAATAACTATAAATGGATGGTATCCAAACAATTAGCTTCGAGAAAAACCTTATCTTTACTGCTTTCACCAAATACAGTTAAAAAAACAGAATTTAATCGCACCAACTAGGGTCACTTAATGACGCCACTTAGTTCCTTGCAGTTGAAACATTTTTTAGCAGAGAAGGGTAATCTGCCAATCTCATGGCCCACAGAACGGCGTTCAAATCCTAGAGTTTTTACCAAAATATTTCACCCATTTCCTTCACCACATAAATAGTTTCAAGTGTCCTACACTCTCTAATTTGTTACCATGGAATGTTAAAATACGATATTCTCATTCATGCATAGATGGCTGCACCATGAAGCTGCTAAGCACCAATCGCAATCGTAGTATCGTAAGTGTTTCCAATCTCTTACGATAGGTGAAATTACCAGTTGAAATAAAACTTAATGGTCTATAGTTTCATTTCATATTATGGAGTACCTTAAAATAGTATAAAATATATATTATAAACCATTTTAAAACTTTGCATAATATAGATTGGCGATGATCAAAGTGTCCTCTGTGTGCCAAATCCGGCATGCAAGTTACGGAAATTAGTAA
This sequence comes from Parasteatoda tepidariorum, assembly GCF_043381705.1. NCBI lineage: Eukaryota > Metazoa > Arthropoda > Arachnida > Araneae > Theridiidae > Parasteatoda > Parasteatoda tepidariorum. The sequence continues at coordinate 23,290,340 of NC_092206.1, forward strand.
AGTTAATCGCAAAAGTTAATAGTAAAGTTAATAGTTAAAGTTAATATTGATTTAATTGAGTTAAATACCAGGAAATAGTTTATTTTTTGTAAATTATGCTTTACTTTCTTGTTTGTTGTTACCAAAAATTTTGAACTGTTAGTTCATATCTTTTTTAAGTTTTGGAAATCAAATTTTTTATTATTTCATTTTATGCACATTAGCAATTTGCATGCATCTATATTTGTCACGGGGAATGGAATGTATCGCCGAATATATTATCTTCTTCAATAAAATCCCAACCTTCTTTTTTAATGAAACGAAATTTTTCAATCTTGGAACGAATTGCTTTTATAGAAGCCCCTTTTTCTAATTTGATGACCAACCATATGGAATATTTTAATCGTATTGGATCTCAAGGAGCCTTATCCTACTTTATTCCATTATCAATATAATTTATTCGATTTTCATGGACGTCAAAACGTTCATTTTGGAAATTAAATCCGTTGGGATTATCTAATGACAGAGAAACTGGCCTGATTCCAGCCGGCGTGGCTCCAACTTTGTTTAAAACTTCAACAATTGATCTAGTAGAGAGGTTTTATTCCCCGATCTTGTCTTTAACTTAACGTTTAAATAAAATAATACAGAAAAAAATTTTAAAAAATCCCAGTATGCTGACATCTTATTTTAATCTCAATATTTTACTGAAATTATGTAGGGGAAAAATTTAGCTGGATATCTTTATTAGCTGCCATACAATAAATCGTATATAGGCATAAAATGGATTTTTGACTAAATACCAAAATCTTAATTCCTGCGAACCATCGACTTATATTCGTTTCATATAACTAAAGTAAATTTTGTGCTTGAAAAAAAAAATTGTAATTTGCCCTCTTAAAATAGTACTTTTTTAGATTTTTTTCAAAAAATATCCTTTTTGCATAGGTTACTGATCTTATTAAAGTATTGTCATATATATCCTTTGCTATCGGCAGTTAGATTTCTAAAGTATTCAAATCTTGCATACAATGAGTCTTATTTACATATTTTTCCAAATTTCCGATTTTTAAACCTTGTTCAGTACAATAAAGGCAAACATAGCTTAAAAGTACTAAATTTCATGTTTTAATTTTAAAAGTATATATATAGTATATATATCCATTGATTGATATNGTAAAATCTAAGATTTACCAGACTTCGGGCTTTTACTCTATAATCTCTATTAAAATGGGGTTTTATAGAAAGAAGGTTGATTATTTAAAATTCCGTAGTCTAAATCATTGGGAACTATTGCACTAAACAATAAAGTAGTTTTAAAAACTATACTTTAGTACAAAGACAATTTGACATCACTATTATGAATTTATAGAACAACCTTCTAAAAAGAACTGCTGACTTCCAATATTTTTTCAAAAACCACTAATTTATAAATATGTACTGAAGTTATTTCGGCAATTCATTATGAATTTATTTAGATTCACTAGTTTATTTTATTTTGCTTATTTATTTATTAATTAAAAAAAGCAAGAACAATTTTCATAAAAAAAGTTTGGAAAACAGAATCAAAAGCTATGTTCCTCTTCTCAAATACCTATATTCATTTTATTATACACGCATTTTAAGTTGTGTCCATTTTCTTAAATATGCATTTCGATTTCTGGCCATTTTCTTAAAGGAGCATTTCGATCTGTGCACTATTGATTAAAGCCTTTCGGTTTGTGTCCATTTTTGTAAAGACGCGTTTCGATTTGTGTCCATGTTTTTAAACACGCATTTCGATTTATGTCCATTTGCTTAAACGCTCATCTCGATTTGTGTCCAGAATAAAAAGCTCACCGATGATAAGCTTTATATGGCTGCAAAGACTTAACTAAATTAGCAATTTTTCAAATTATTTGTGTGTAGGGAAAATCGGCGATTGCTGATGAAAATCCACTTCTGTGTGGCTTAAGGTAAAGCTAAGGTAAAATGTAAGTGAAGCTAAGTAAAAGGGTTAAGCGTGACATATTTCAACAATTGGCGTTTTTGACAGCACGAAACTTTCGACAATGTTAGAGACGACGCGAGTTGCCATATTTCAGAGGGAAAACCAAAAATTGGCTTCTTGACCCTGATTGAAAGAAGAAGAAAAAAAAGAAAAAGAACAATCGTTTAACGCGAGCATAAACTGAAGTTCAAAATGAGGACAAAAATGTTGGCATTCTGGGAATTCCGCCAACTTCGAGACAGTGTCTTCTGATATCGAGTGAAATGAATATTTGTTAAAAGGGAAGGGAGAGAGGCGTAGAAGAAAGAAGCTTTCGAATTCCAGAAATTTCCTGAAAGTTTTTCATAAGTGGCATGCCACAAGTCATAAACGGTGGGAGACCTCACAAGATTCCATTTTAGAAACTTCAAGCGGCCGACATTCTTCAATCCTTTACTTGAATCGAAACATTCATCAGATTTTAAGTGATCTCACCACTTGTTTATGAATGACCAAGAAAAAATCTGTTGTCATGAATAAAACAAGACCATTCAAAATTGTACAACGGAGATTGGCATTGTTCTTTGCTGCAGTCTTGTGTAGATTTAAATGACGAGGCAAAATGAATGGTCACCACCATGGCGACTTTTTTATCAGTTGCCATCCGATTTTTTTTAATAAACATAGATTAATGATTCTCAAAATTTTATTATTATTCCTCGATTCTTTTTTCATTTTAGAAATAAACCTTTCAGTGTTTCCATATTTCGAGAAATGCCTTTCATTATTAATATCAAATTTTTATAAATCTTTTCTGATTCAAAAAGCTGTATCTATGCTATAAAAAATTGAAATTTAAATCTGAAAGACGGCACTACTTTAACTGCGACTTCCAGACTTTATCATTTTTTCACCTCATCCAAACTTAATAACTCTACTCTAAACATATCGGGTTTTACAATTTGATCGAGTTCTAGATATAAACGAGTTGACACATTTTGAACTAATTATTTTAATTTTGGACAAGTTGCTCATTTTAGTCTAGTTGTTTGAATTTTAACCTACTTTTGAGTACGGCGCAGTCAGGGATTCATCCCACAATCAAAAGTTTTTTTAATATTTAAAATTTCTAATTTTTGAAATAGAAGCTACTTGTTTTAAAAAATGGCTACTGATAAAAAGGCTACAACTGGCCTATAGAAAATTTTCTAATTTTGAAATACATTAGGTCTCCCAGGATGAAAAAAGAATATAAATATATATAAAAATAATATATATATATATATATATTGCTTCAAAAATGAGCCATTTTTAAAGTCTATAGCTTTTATAATTTAAAGTTGTAAGAATGTCATTTAAAGATGTAATACTATTACATAAAGATTATACAAATTCATTTTTAAAAAAATTCAACTGTTGTTTAAGATAAATTCACATAGATGTATTTTCCCTTTCCCGGCTTGATCCAAAATGTCTGATATTTTTGTGGACTAAGTTTAGATCTTTAGGACAAGAATAGGGTAATTATATGTGTAATATTTACTTTTCAAAATTATAAAGATATTCTTTCTAAATATTCCAATACAGAAGTTTTTTTGAATTAGGATATTTGATATGAAGAAAGTGATATGAAGAAAGTGTACTAATTGTACTAATTAAGGCTCTAATATTTAAAAGAATACTAATTATGTCAATAACAGTTTTGAATTTTTTAATTAAAAAAAATTATCACTGAAGCAAACTGTATTTATAAAATATTTTCTTTTTTTCAAGTACTAAAACAAAAAAATTCATTTAAAAATTCTTCTCTTCGTTAAATATTCTGAAAGGAAGACCAACTTAAAAGCAACTCTAGCAGTAGATGTTGTAAAATGCAACAGGCGAATTGAAAAGTATTCGTGCAAATAATTCAATTTCGGATATTTTCTCGAAAAACATTCCAAAAGTGTAGGGAATACTTATTAAAATAACGTAAAAAAACGTTATACCGCAAGTAATGCATTCTTTAAAATTGAGTTTCTTAACCTCATTAAGGTTCAAGCTTCCTTAGTTTTTATCCAGTGGAAATCAATTTTCTTTACAAGCGAAGACATTTTATTGGGCAGGTTTTCGTTAAAGATGGGGAAAAATCAATCCTTTTTCTTTCTTGCATGGAGATTTTATTAGGTAAGGCCTTACGTTAGTCTTAGGATGAAAGGAAATTGACTACCTAAGGCGAGAGGTATTAAAAGACTTTTTACACCAGATTTTCAATGTATGTGAACCGAAATTGCAGATGTACAATAGATAAAAAAGGTTCTGAAATATTTGTCTAGTCTCGCCATTTTTGAATATATTTCAAAAATTAATGTTTTCAGTGTTTTTCAGAAATAATTTTCTGTTTGTACAATAATCTATGTATTCCATAAATTAGTTACTACTCACGGCTTAATTTTAAGTAGTTTGAGTCTCTTTGAACTTATAAAATCATTCAATTTTGCTGAATCCTTATTTTAGTGACACGTTTAACCTTATTATATTGCCATTTAAGTTTATTTAAATTCGATTATGTGCTTGTTACACCACTACTAGAATTTTTAGATCACTTTACACCCAAACTACCGCTTAATTTTTCTGAATCCTTATTTTGGTAACATATTTAACCACATTATTTTGTAATTAATTTAAGGCTCATGGTGACTTTCAGAAGTTTTGGATCACGTTGAACTCCTTGAATAGTCCTATTTTGCTAAATACTTATTTAGGAGTCAGTAACGATATATATATATATATATATATATATACATAAACCAGATTATAGCTCAATTTAATCCTGCTTAATCTTATTTTAACTTAAAGATAAAAAATGAAGTGAGTTTCTACCACTTTTTTCCATTTATAGTCGCCTGTAGCATTCCTGGAAAGGGAACATTTTTAATCTCACCTCAATATTTATATTTTTCGAAATTTCGATATAAATGTTTCAATTTCTATGTCAAAGTGTGTTAGCAGATTTAATCAATATAGATGATATAAATGATTTCTCAAAGGAATGCCTTTATTAACAATACAGCATCGTTTATCATTAGTGTAAAAATTTAGAACAAACTAGTAATAAATAAAAATACAAAATTATTCCTCTTCTCCCCAACTCCTGTAGTTGTTGGGAGAGGAGAAGGGTGGAAGCCCGTTTCAAGAGCTTCAGTTGCGTCTCGAAGTATTGTTGTTTACTTTATACATAGAGACAACACCAAACCTTAGAGCACTGGTTAACATTATGTCTACGGAAGCTAGCTTTCTTCCTCTATGCATATTTTTTAGCATGCCTGACTGCGAAGCCAATGGCAGCGGGTTCGAATCCCTCTCAGAGCATGAATGTTTTTCTCTGTGTGCTGTTCTTTATTGTGCTTGACTTGTGAGTGTATCCCACTTTGTGAACGGGTATTTGTGGCAGTGGGGAGTGGATAATGTTGGTCGCCTCCGTGACTTTGGTCACAAAGTGCGCACTAGCAACGCAAAATGAGCAACATTTCCGGTACCTTCCATAGCGGAGAACGATAAGTTCAGTGCACCATTAAAAGAAATTAACTCCATGGTTGCATTTTAGCAACCAACATTGTTATTTTACTACAAGTTTAACAGTAACAATTTTCAAAACTAATTATCAAACATTACTTTTTTTATTCTATTGAATTCTTTATACATTATTTTGTAAACTTTCATAATTTCAAGTTAGAGCAAGTCTTATTTTTGAATAAATTTGAATTTCGGAAAGAACTCAGCGTTAAATTTATAAGCAAATGTGTCCACTTGAGCATTTAAAATTTCACCTTTGAATTTGTATTCCTATGGCTTATAGAGAGACAGGTATGATATTTTTTTCAACATGTTCAAAATTTATAATTCTCCAAAAATTATCCAATATTAATTTTTTTATTCCATCGTAATTCCTGTAAACTTTTCTACACATTTTAGTGATTTCAAGTTTCAACGTTTCATAGTTTTAGCGTAGATCAAAAAATAAATAAATAAATAAAACTCTTAGTTAAATATGCAAAACAGTGTCGAAGGCCCTTGCGATTTTTTAATAGAGAAATGAAAATGAAAGTAATATTATGAAATTAATAACTTATATATTAAGTAATAACTTAATATTATGAAAATATTACTAAGTTAAATATCTCAAATAGTGATGGAGGCTCTTATGATATTTTTTAATATAGAAATATATACTTGTAAACTAAGGCTTTACATAAAATTTTTCGGCTTATAAAATAAGAACGCAAATCTTTTAATGCCAAACATTCCATAAATACTATTTTCATCAAATTCATAAAAACAATTGTTTACTGTTAGATAATTAAAATTTTTGAGTTCTTCGCAAGAAATATTTATTTTAACTAATTTTCACAGATTTTCTTTTTTCCGCTTACATTTTACTTTCGTTTCTTTAATTATTATCTTTCTCCGGTTGACGTGTTTATTTTACTTGTATAAAGTAAAACCAAAATTGAAGACTTAATCTGTGACAGATAAATAAATAGAAAAACATTATTAATAAAATACTGAGAATGAAACAAACAATATTATTTTTACATTTCGAACATCTTTTTGAGTATTGTTTGATCATTTTCAAAGCAAAAATTTTTTACTTCTTATTAAAAATTCTTTTACCGCGTTCTTTTATCACTACCTTTAAAACAATGTACTAATCCCCACATTTTAGGATTAATTTCATAATTAACGTTTTTATAAAATTCATTTATAAAAAAAATACATTTTTTAAAAGTATTAGTAAGGCTTTTATTATTATGTACTTGCGTTTAAAATGTTTCGTGGTATTTTTACACATGAAAAACATTTACTAAATGGGTTTTAATAATGCATATGAATTTTATATTTCATCATATTTTTCTTAACATGCATTTTTATAACAAATGCATATTTATGAATATGCAAATTTTATTTGTTCTAGTATATGTTTTCTTCGATAGAATAAAAGGTTATATTAAAATTTATTTATCTATTTTATTTCTTTTTTCTTTATATTTTTACACAAGTTTTGCATTTCTTTTTGAATATCTTCCTGATCAATTTAAAAACAAATATACTTATATTCGATGAAAAAGAATTTGGCTACTACACAAATTGTTTGCACCAGTGTTCACATTTTTGCGCATTCTTTTACAAAATTAAATAATAATCCAATAATTGCATTTTTTGGCATAAAATTTTTTTCTTCGAAGTCCTGCACTTTATTTTTTTTCTGTTTCCTGACACGTATTTTGTCTCACCGGAGTTTAAAATATTTTTAACTCTGAATTTTTTTTGTTATTATTTTCAGGGGAAGTGCATTATTAGATTTAGTGCTTGACTTTTTAACTTAAATTATCACCTTAATTTTTAAATAAACACATAAGGTAAAAATACTAGTAGCCAATATGCTTAAAAATTCTAAAGTTATTCCAGCCGTTTCACTTTTTTTCAAGGGCTATAGATGCCAAAGCAATACCGGCAAACTTTAATTATGATTTTAAAAATCCCCTGTATGATCCGAATATGAAATTTGCAGTGTTTCTATCCATCACTTGTATTTAAAGTGCTTGCATAAACGTCAATTTGTGACTTAATTCTGTATGTTTTTTCTTTCTGAAGGGCGTGTGACCGACCAAGCAGTATTTTTTTTAAAAATTTTTTTATTTCACATCCGTCATTGAACAGCTGACCCAATTTCGGGTTTGCGAATACTAATGCTCAACTCCGTAGCCTTGCAATTTTGAACCAATACAGAAGACCAAAAAACTCCTGGATCAGGACCCCCAAAGGTATTGATTTGTTAAGGGAACATGGAGTATTTTGCGACTCGACAGATTTAACTTGCATCAGTCACCATTTACTACATGGGGAGTCGTTGGGCGACGGGAATAGAACCCACGAATTCTTGGACATGGGCCCAGTGCCCTACCAAACAGGCTTTCCCGGCCCACCAATCAGTATTTGAAATTGTAAAAAAAAATTTTTTTAAATATTGCAGATCGCAATAACTGCATGATAGTTCGAACATTGCATTTTTTTCAACAAAGACGCTCGTAAAAATATCCATAATTTTTATACAACAAAAACAGGCGTCTTATAATTTTAGCTTCATCATCATCAGCATTGGCATGACAGCCCTTTGTGAGCCTGGGCCTTCCTCAGAACTTTTTCCCATTCTGCCCTTCTCCCAGCAATTGTTTTCCAGTTCTTTACTTTTAGGATGGCAAAATCCTCATCTACACAGTCCTTCCATCTCTTTTTGGGCCTTCCTCTTGGCCTTTTATTGGAGGGGGTTGCATTAGAGATTCGCAATGCTGTTCGTTCTGGGCTCATTCTCACTACATGCCCGGCCCATCTCATTCTACTTAATTTAATAGATTTAATGATATCATCGCCATCAAAGATCCTATATATTTCAAAATTATATATTTTCCTCCAGTTGTCGTTATCGAGTAAAGGGCCAAAGATGGTTCGTAGGACCTTCCTTTCGAAGGTTGCTAATAACTTTTCTTCCCTTTTTGTTAAAGTCCATGTCTCTGAAGCATGAGTCAAAACTGACTTGATTAATACCTTATAAAGTAAGATCTTAGCCTTTCTTTTTATTAAGTGAGATTTCAATGATGATCTTAAACCATAGAAGCAGCGATTGGCTGCGATTATTCTTTTTCTAATTTTTAGCTTCATAGTCAAGAAAATTCCTCAAGATCGAGGCGCACTGGAAAAGATTTTGAGGGAATTTTCGTGAATTTCCGTAACAAAAGTTGTAAAAATTAAAAATTAAGTTGATTTTTAAACATTAAGAAGGTATAATTCACTTCAAAAATCAATAACTAAACATTTTAGAACTTTTCAAAACATAAAATGATTCCCAGGTGTAGTAAAACAGTGTTGAATGATTTCATGATATTGTTATTTCGAACAAATCTTTCACGCCCATTCAGTCAAAGTCGATACATTTAGTTGTCCAATATAAGCAAAAACACATTGAAAAAAATTCAGTAAATACCCCAGAGATTAATATCAGTAATAAGGATTTAAATATGTTAGGAAGTTTAATGTGTTCAATGAGAAAAAAAAGAACAATTTAAAACTCAAATTTGTTGATAAGTTTAGCAATGTGGGAACCGGTTCTGAGAAAAGGTAAAGCAATGAATATTTTTCAGTTCAAAATATACTATTCATTGGATTATGTGATTAACTTTTTATAGTCTATTTATATATGAAAATGTCAGAAGGAACTCCATAGCCAACAGTACAAGAATTCTTACTAGGGGAGATTACTGTTAAAACAAATGTTTGTTTCACGCGAGACAAGCATGAGAAAAGCTGCTATTTTTTGATTATGATGAAAAGTTAGAGGGATACCGCAAGGAGATTTCGATAAATATCAATGAGAGATTCATCATAATTGAGTGCAATGAGAGCGCCAATGAAAATCAAGCATGAATGGAATTGAACTAAATGCAGCTACTTTTCAGATTATGCCGACAGGACTGTATAGGGGTCAAGGAAAAGGGTCTTGTATCACAAAAGTTCTGGGTTCGAATCCCGGGCAAGACATGTGTGTTCTTTCATTTCTCTGTACTATCTGCCCTGACTGTGGGAGCAGCGTTGGTCCACCTAATATGGTTCCCCTGAAAGAGTGGCTGAAAAATGTACCCTTCAGATGCTTGTATTGACGAAAGGTTTTTCCCAGATGGGGATTGGAAAAATTGTTTTTTAGATTATGTTAAAAAATTGGAAACCGCAGGGAGTTTTCGTTAAATATCAGTGAGAGATTTATCATAATTGATTGCAATAGAATGCATATGAAGGATAAAATGTGAATTGAATTGAAATGAAAGCAGCTATTTTTCGATTATGATGGAAATTTATAGGGATAAGAGAAACAGCAAAGAGTTTTTGATAAACAGCAGGCAGTCAAAGATTCATCATAATTGAGTGCAATGAGAACGTCTAAAAAAATATATGGTGCATTGAATGCAATGATAATTCGAATTCAGCTAATTAAGAGCCTGATCAATGTCAGAGTTGTCCATTAATGTGAAACAATCATCAATAAAAAAGGGAAATTAAATAAATCAAGTACTTCACAAATACACACACATATTCCTTTTCACTTCGATTGGAGCATAGGGCTTCTTCTATCATAGCTTCCCTCTTACTATTTGTGACCAGATATTTTGCCTCCCACATGTCTTTCTTATTGTTTTCAAATCGTTTATAGTCGTCCTACTCCAAGTATTTTTAGACCTTTCTCTTTCTCTACTGCCCTGAGAGTTCCAATCAAAAACTTGTTTTACTTTAATTGTTTCAGGATTACGTAGAGCATGACCAATCCATTTATACGAAATAGGTTTCTTTTTCGCCTTTTTAAGTGAAACAGCAGACTAAGAGCAACACCCAGGCCCTCCAGGTTTGGGGTTAAGCATAAGGTTAACAATCCTATCATGCTAAAACATACTTGTTACAGAAACTGAAATCATGCAAATCCATCTCTCTGAAGTGGATCAAATCAAAGACTTCATATCAGAGTTATTCATTTACTGGTCACTTAAGAAAGGTCTGAACAGATAATTCAGGGATTGTCTTCTCAGTCCCTTTCTAATGTATAATTAATAGAAAAGCTGTGGCATAATGTGATCTATGACTGAGTTTAGCTTGATTTATATAGGATACAGAAGACAACCAACCTAATATACTTATAAAGGAGATTTGTTGATTATAGATTATGATAGTCTACTTTCATGAAGAATCTAATATTATGAATAATAAAAACCTTTTATTTTTTAAAATATGAAACTCTATCAAAATACTAAATAATCGTCATTTTTAATATGCATACTAATTTGTAAAATAATAACTTTCGAAAATTGCCAGGAGGGTATGGCTTCAGGGCCACGGGGCACTTCACCTCTATACATTGTGAAATCAAATATTCCAATGGCAGGTATACGTTAAAGTAGCCAAGGAGAATTAAGGAATCCATGTATTGGCTATTAATCGCTTTATTTTAATGACAAGGTTCTTTCCTTAGCCTTGAGCGTCAAAATGAGTTGGGAAAATAAAGTGAGAGAAATAATAACACATTTTATAAAAAAAAAGAAAAATAGCAACCATGTAAAGGTTTTTGAATTTTATGTTAATGTGTAAGGCCTTGGGGTCGGCTGTTCAACGACGGTAATAAAATAAAATACTATAAAATGTGTAAGGCAGATGCAAAGGAATCTCTAAAAATAGATTTCATTCTGCTCTCAATTCAAGGTTGTGATCTAAAAAGATTACCGTTAATATTAATGATATTTATTTATTCAGAAAAGAATTAAATAAGGTAATAATTCAGTTTTTAAATGTTGGAAAATATGTTATGCATATTTTAGCAACAATATAGTTAATTGGTGAAGATTGACTCGAGTTATGACTCTAGCCAACTTGAAAATATACATTTGTGCAAACATTTTAATTTTTTCGGACAGATACAGTATAGAGTTCGTTCTTATTATTATGCTCATGAAACATTTAAGTAATGTCATTGTGAAATATTTATAACTCTTAACGAAAGAAGAACAAGGTTTTTCTAAATTTCCACCGTTATTTAACTTCCTACATATGTTTTTGTTCTAAAATGATCTCATGTAATCCAAATATTGCATAAAAATTATTCATATTGTTATTTTTTAGTCAATCACGAAAATCAGGATTTCAAATTAAATGCGAGTTGTAAGCATGACAAAATCGTAATCATCAAACCAGGCGGGGGAAAAATTCGAAGAATTTGTGTTTATAAGAACTTTAGAAGTCACTTTATACAGAGTGCTAAAAATATTTTTTTTCTAGCTGTAAGCAATATATCAATAAATAGTTGCAGAAAGTAGCTTTGTAAACATGAAAACGTATTTTCCACATTTTCAAGGACTTGCTATCTGGATCTATACATTTCTTTTCCTACTTTTTGGGGAGAATTTCAATACATATATAATGAAATCCAGAGTATGAGAAATACCGGAAAAAGGGGAGTAATATGTCTTCTCTTGATATATGATCTTGTCTTCCAACCAAATGCATTCGCATATTCGTTTTTTTTTGGGGGGGTGGTCTTCAAAAATACATAGTGAGGATCCATGCAAAAATGTAATGATTTCCCTGTTATGATTCTCCCAAAAATTTGGAATGAAACACGTAAAAGTCTATGCTAGAGACCAAATATTAGATAGAATGTATAAGAATAATCTTAGACAGGGCTAAGAACATAAACAACGCCCGTCCTTCTGTTCTTTAATTTAAAATAACTCACCTTTATTACTTTATATACTAAAAATTTCCTTCATAATTACATTGATGAAAAGCATCTGCAAAAAATAATAATATAGTTTTCAAAAATAGTAATGATGAAGTGCAAAAAGTAATAATAGAGCACCAAATGAAACATTTATGCAACATTGAAATATTTAATGAAAATGTTACAAAATGTCGTAACTTCTCTGTTGATAACAGAAACATCAAAATGTTCATTTCATAACTCGCAACAGACGCCTAACAGAAACATTTTTTTCGTAATTTGAATCATCTCAAAAAGATAACAATCATATAACTTTTCAAATGTTTGCTTCCGGTGACGTTTTTTATTTATTTATTTATTTGTTTTTGAAATCTTACCTGGTCAGTAATTGTAGAAACAAAGATAGAAACAGAAAGTAGGACAGCAATTTTGGAAACATCTTTTGAATATTTCCAAACTAATCAAAGACTACAAAAAAGTAAGAAATCAAGCGTAAGTTAATAGATTCTGTTGGTGAAAGGTGAATAAGACAATAACTGTTTTAACTAAATTTGTTTTTCCTTTACTAACAAACTTTGAAAAAAAAAGTTAGTCCAAAGCAGTATAGCAGTTTAGTCCCAATTCGGAAATTAGCTGTATAGAGCCTGTTGTTTTTTAGATAAAATTTCAGGATAATTTCTGGCCATGTAAAATATATTCTAGTTTCTATGAAGAAAATATATTTATCCCAGAGAAATAAGCAAATTCATTTCAGTAAAATTAATTTATTATTTTGAGAATAATGTCATACTTAGAAATAATGAAATAAAGAAAGTCTCTCAAAGAGATTAAACGAATCATTCTCTTAACATCAAGAATTTCTGCAAAGATATAAATTAAATGGTTGGGACTGAGAGACTTAACCCCCCCCCCAGTCCAACTTCATTATTGACACTTTTTTTTCAATTTTCATTAAGTTTTAAGTTGTTAATCAAATAAGTCAAATTCGAATAACATAGAAAATGTTGAATCCTACTTCAATGAAATGTCAATGTTGTAAATCAAATAAGACAAATACCAGTAACATAAAACGTTAAATCAACTGCATGGAAATATCATTGCTCTAAATTAAATTAAAAGTATCTTTCTTAGCTTTTAAATTCATCAAATCTTTGAAAAACGATTTATTAGAAACTTCTTTAGCAAACAAAGTACTCCCATGCACAAGTAGCAGCTTCAATGTCTTCTTTCAAAATAAAACACAATCATGAAACACCAACTTAATTTAATACTTGAATGACTTTCTTAAACATATCTTCTTGTTCATTTTTACCTTGCAGCGAAAATTTGTTTCAAACGAAAGTAACGTTTAAGGAAATCTTTTTAAAATTAAAAAATTGATTTTTCAAACTATTTCAGCTTTAAGTGTTTCTTCAGCAGTACTTCTTTTTTGTGAAAAAAAAAAAGTTTATTTTCATTATACGGTCGAGTTAGTTTCTTAAATGTAGTATTTTCTATCACTCTTTGATTCCCCTATCTTGATGCATATTTATTGATCTTCATAGAAATTTTAATACATATTAAATCTTTAAAATTAAAACGTGAAATATGCTGTTAGCTACACTTCCGCTATACCTTTAGCTTTATTAGAAATCAATTGATTTACTTCAATGATCTATGAAACAGTATCTAATTCTGGATTATAGGTATTTGCTATAAGAGTACTTGGTGATCATTTTTGCCAACACAGAAATCCATTACTTCAAAAACCTGTCTTAACTGCTTTTGATATTAATTCTATTATATATATATATATATATATATGAACAT